>NW_020173674.1:848323-889367 GCF_003031525.2 Neophocaena asiaeorientalis asiaeorientalis | reverse complement strand
GGATGATGCTGTGGCCTTGACCCAGCTCTGGCCCGGGCCGGGCCTGCAGGGCTGAAGCTGGGTGGCACAGGCAGCTGGGAGCGGGGAGGGAGGCCGGGACCCACAAGACCAGCCCCTCGCTGGGCTGACCTGTTCGCTTACAACCAGGCAGGGACCACCTGGAGAAAACTGGCCAGCAGGTTCGCTCCATCTTGAAGATGTATTAGGACACGTATTAGAGACAAAGACCCGGCTTTGTTACGATGGAGTTTTGTTCCCAGAGATCGTGTTGTACGGAACTTCCACTCCAAACACCTCTGAACTAGTTAGCACTTGGAAAATTGACACCCAATGTCTTGCAAGAGCCGCTAGTTATAGGAATTCTGGGTTTTAGCAGATTCTCTTGAAAGCCCACGAGGTTGCTCTCCAATGTAGCTGTTTTATCCGTTGACATCCCTACACTGGGTATCTGATTTTTGTGTTTCTTAGGGCACACCTCTGAGATACTCTCAGGGGCTCAAAGAGAGAGTTTTGGGCTTCAATTTAGTCTCGTCACGTAGAATCCATCTCTTTACAAACAATTCGTCTGTTCATCTATCCATCCGTTCACTACTTGTGTGGACTTGGGAAGGGTGCTTATGTTCCTGAGCCACAGTTTCCCTACTTGTATCATGGGGCTGTGTGGCTCTTGCAAAGACTGGGGGGATTGCAAAGTCCCTGCCGTCGGCCCTGCTCGGTGAACGCTGGCGTGAATGTTGGCTGCGTGATTTTCAGCCTCCTGTGCACCTGAGGGTGTGACTCAGAGATGACCAGCTTCCGCGCAGGACTGGCTGTGAGCCCACATCCCAGGGAGCAGTTAAAGCTGCCCAGGAGTGTGGCGACAGCCTTAACACAGGAGGCGACATGGGGCAGGGGCTTTTTGGGCTTTTTTCAACATCTTTATTGGAGTGTAATTGCTTTAAAATGTTGTGTTAGTTTCTGCTGTATAACAAAGTGAATCAGCTATTCGTATACAGATATCCCCATATCCCCTCGCTCTTGCGTCTCCCTGCCACCCTCCCTGTCCCATCCCTCTAGGAGGTCACAATGCACCGAGCTGATCTCCCTGTGCTACGCAGCTGCTTCCCACTAGCTATCTATTTTACATTTGGTAGTGTATATATGTCAGTGACGGGGCAGGGTCTTGATGTACGCATATGAGTTTTCCAGGTAGCAGGTGGTGGAGAGGGACTTGCAGGCAGAGGAATCACGAATCACTCCTAGGGGCAGGTCCCTCACACCACACGGAAGAACGAGCTCAAAGTGGATTATCAGGATGAATCTTACAGGAGTGGCCAGTCATCCTGACATCAAACCACCATCACTGCTGTGGAGGGCATCACAGTACAGCAGAGAGAGACACAAACACTTTAAAAACAACAAAGAGAGAACAGAGTAGAACAACGGTTAGCATAATGAGTTGCAATCCGGGTCACGATAAGGCACTAAGTCCAGAAGGGAGCCCGCTGAAGGTTTTTCGATGTCAGGGTCAGCATCTTTTGCAGTGTGAAATGTCTCTGATCATGTCATCAAGGGTTTAGGTAAACTTTCTGAGTGGCTCGTACAACAGCAGGCGTGAAGATTGTCTGTACATGAGCTGTTATGGTGATTTCTCTGAAATTTATATCAAGTTGTCTGATGTTAGCTTGCATGACTTTGGGAAAAGGGCATTTTTAGTTCTAAACATTTCCAAGTCAAAGGGATGGGAGGGAAACTGGAAATGTTGGTTTGGAGTCATAGCCAGCTATTAGAGGAAACTAGGAGAATTCAGGATCTAGTCCAGATTATGGGTAAATACCAAAACCTCAAAGGCAATGTAACAGCACTAGAACCTGATATCCGCAAACGTATTACTGAAACATAACTTTTCTCTCTAAAATTACCCTCATTTCTACCACAGTTAGCCAAAGTAATTTTTTTGCAAAGTAAGTCTGATTTCAATAAACTCAACCCAATTATTTACATAAGTGGAACAAGAAGAGCAATTGTTCGTATTTTTATGATCATTTAAATTGGCTCTGCTGGAACTGTTCATAAAGAATCTCAGATTGAACTTTTTTTTAAAATTTACTTATTTGTTTATTTTTGGCTGTGTCGGGTCTTCACTGCTGCACTTGGGCTTTCTCTAGTTGCGGCGAGCAGGGGCTACTCTTCGTTGCGGTGTGCGGGCTTCTCATTGCGGTGGCTTCTCTTGTTGTGAAGCATGGGTTCTACGCACACGGGCTCTAGAGCACAGGCTCAGTAGTTGTGGCGCACGGGCTTAATTGTTCCACGGTATGTGGGATCTTCCCGGCCGAGGGATCGAACCCGTGTCCCCTGTGTTGGCAGGTGGATTCTTAACCACTACGCCACCAGCGAAGCCCCTCAGGCTGAACTTTTATTTATGTATTTATTTTTATTTTTGGCTGCGTTGGGTCATTGTTGCTGGGCGCGGGCTTTTCTCTAGTTGCGGCGAGCGGGGGCTACTCTTTGTTGCGGTGTGCGGGCTTCTCATTGTGGTGACTTCTCTTGTTGCAGAGCACGGGGCTCTAGGCATGCAGGCCTCAGTGGTTGTGGCACGTGGGTGCAGTAGTTGTGGCTCGCAGGCTCTAGAGCACAGGCTCAGTAGTTGTGGCGCACGGGCTTAGTTGCTCTGCGGCATGTGGGATCTTCCCGGAGCAGGGCTCGAACCCGTGTCCCCTGCGTTGGCAGGCAGATTCTTAACCACTGCGCCACGAGGGGAGCCCCCAGCCTGAACTTTTAAAGTCCTCTCGAGGCCAGGAAAGCCAAGCAAGAACTTGACATCAGATTTCGCCTGCAGTACCTGCAGATTGGGTTCCATTCCTCTTTTCTCCAGGTCCCCAAACACCTTGAGGTTTATTCACCTGCCAGGAAGTGACTTTCCCTACTCACATGTTTAGGCTGCTGGGAACCCTGTAAGCCAGGTCCCAGGCTGTTTTCCCAACGGGCTTTTGGCTCCATGAAGTCAGGCTTAGTTCCTTAAAGCTTTCTGGTCTGAGACAATGCATGTCCCTCTCAAATATGACATTCCAGTCAAAGCCTTGGTAAAAGAACCAATGTTTCCAATTATGTCCTGTTATAAGGAGAACAGAGTCTTATTGAAATTATGCAAATAATTATATTGCCATGGAAACAAGAATACCCACTCAGAGTTGCCAAATTCTGGAGGGATTAGGTAGGGAGAAAAGATCGGTATTTCATCTTTGTCTACAAAGGTATACTTTATCAAACTGCTGCAAGTCCTAGATAGCTTGAGAGGAAAGGTTTTCTTAAACCTGGAAAAGCAAAACGTAAAATGACCTGCAATGTTTAAAACGAAAGTCATAAAAGGGATAGTCCTCCTCACCAGTTCATTCAGTTTCATGGAATTAATTCTTTTTTTTTTTTTTTTTGCGGTACGCGGGCCTCTCACTGCCGTGGCCTCTCCCGTTGCGGAGCACAGGCTCCGGACGTGCAGGCTCAGCGGCCATGGCTCACGGGCCCAGCCGCTCCGCGGCATGTGGGATCCTCCCGGACCGGGCCACGAACCCGCGTCCCCTGCATCGGCAGGCGGACCCTCAACCACTGCGCCACCAGGGAAGCCCCCCATGGAATTAATTCTTGATCTTGACCTGTGGTTAGTAGTTTTATGAAGCCATCAGTTTCTTCAGTAGAGTTCTGTAAATTCTTACCCAGTTGAATGGTATGATCTAAAAGTTTATCAGAAACCTGTAGTCTAGAGAAAGTGTCAGAGCCCTTTCCAGGAATCTCTCTGAAGAGGAAACATTAATAAAGACCAGAGTAAAGCAATGTGTATAAATGAAAAAAGACTTAAAATGGCTGGTTAAAGATCTGATCCCAATGCAATTGACAAGGAAATTAGGTCATTTCACTGACATACAGCACTTTAAGATAACAACTAGAATTATGACTGCTGACGTTATACCAGGATACACCAGATTTCCAGAAATTTCACATAGTTTCAGAAACATATTTAACATATACCTACACGGACACAACATAAAGGAGGCTTAGTATTACTTCTTATTTGACAATGCTTCCCGTGTAATTCAAAATATCAAATAAGCCTGATTCGTTTAACGTCTCCTTTTTATAAGGAAAGAGAACAAACCTTTGCGTTATTTCAGGGGCCCTCTGAAACATCTCATACCTCAAAGTTAGTTCTAAGTCAAAAAGACTTCATTTAGAATTTGATTCGGGGAATTTTGCAACAAATACCAAAAGTTTTTTAAAAAAGCACTTGGTCAAATCGGATCATAGGTAACTGTGAAGCAGTGCTTAGTCATCCATTTTACCAAAATAACAATTAAAGCCTTCACAGGCAAATATAAAAAGTTATGTATATTGTAAAAAGCCTGAGCTATACAATATAGAATCTTTGTTTTTCTAGACAGATTACATTAAAAATAAAGAAAACCTTTGTCTACAATTTCTCATTAAGATCAGACCAATAATCTAAGAAAACGTTTCCTTTCAACAGAGAAAACAAAGTTTAATTTTGTACCAGCTTGCTTTTGATATTAAAAATCATTTACTTAATTGAATTCATTCCAATGTTAGCCAGTTCTGACCATATATAAAATTCCCTTCTAAACGTTCGCTTTTTTGTTTCATTTTGTTTACAAACTTTCTATAACTTCCTATATCCATATTGTTTGTCCCCTGTTTTCTTTCCCATTTAGAAACTACCAGCTTTAGGACAAAGTCACTTTTTTTCCCTTAACAAAATGCATTTCCATTCCTTAGACTTTTTAAAACAAATTGCCTTGCATGTGAAGATGTTTTTCTTATTAATTTTGGTAGTTTTAATTACATATATCAATTAGAATTTTAACCCTTAGAAACCTTAATTTCTAGTAAAAATTAAGAAGTAGGCAATTATGGACTGTCTTTTACATTAGCGTTCTGTAGATTGGCAAATTATAAATACTTTTTACAATTTCTAGAAACATGGACTTTCTCACAGATAATTACTCAGGGTGGCACCAAATATCTTTAGTTTCTCTGTAAAAGGAAGCCTATGTTCAGTAATTAATGTTTCAGCATCTTATTTTGGGGGGAATGATCTAGATATTTAATAAATTTCTGTCATTTAACTTAACAAAACTCTAAAGTTTCCAGTTACCAAAAAGAATGGAGAAAATATTTTTAAGTAACATAAAGAATTCACCTAACAACTCTTATCTCATTTACATTTAATTCACTTATGAAGATATCATCACACAAACTATTCTGTTTTTGGCTGACAAATTTTATAGCAAAGATAACATGAACTTTTTGACTTTTAGTAAACCTAGGTATTGATACAATAAAAGTATTATACTTAATGTTGATGCTGAAGAAATGTCTATATGAATTAAACCAACAAAGTTAAACTAGTTTTAATAACAAATATTAATTTAATACTGAAAATTTCCCAGATCGCATGAACCTGAAATTCATTTGGGTTAGTTTCTATTATATTTCTAAAAATTTATATAAGCACTTAATTTTCTTTAAGTCAATTATATAGAGCTCTTTGACAAGTTAATTTTGGCAATACCCTCCAGAGGTAGAAACATACCATATCCATAAGTACATACGTAGATATTCACACAGTCACCCAGACAGACGCAGACAGAGATCTCATAGTTTCCATTTTAAAACTTTCGTCGTGAATCACGTACAATACAAAACTCACTAGTTTATAAATAACAGTTGGAATAAATTAAGTCTACTCACTCAGACGGCTAAAATCTTTTATTATCTGTGGAGAACACTTTTAAGATTTGTATTTGCCCTTGACAAAAGGCAGGTCACCAGGGGGAACAATGCTGTGATTAGACGGCTGTCACTCTCATTCCATCCCCCAGACCTCTGAGGAGGGGAGGCGGCTGGGGGGTCAGTTCAATCACCAGTGGCCAATGATTTAATCAATCAGGTAATGAAGGCTCCAAAGCACTGAAAAGGACCGGGCTGTGAACACACGGAGGTCTGGGAGACTGCACACCTGGAGACGGCATGGGAGCTCCTGACCCTTTCCCCACACATTGCCCCAGGCATCTCTTCCACCAGAGAGAGTTACATCCTTTTATAATAAACTGATGATCTAGCGAGTAAAATGTTTCTCTGAGTTCTGTGAGCCACTCTAGCAAATCAAACCCCAAGAGGAGGGTCTTAGGAACCTCCAACCTGTACCCAGTCGGTCAGAAGCACAGGTGACAACCTGGATTTGGGATTGGCATCTTAAGGTGGAGATGTGAGACTGAGCCCTTCATCTGTGGGGTCTGATGCTAACTCTAGGCAGGTAGTGTCACAATTGATTAAATTTGTGACACACCCAGGTAGTGTCTCACAGGAGAATCACTTGGGGGTGTGGAAAGAAAACGCACGTTGGAATACCCAAGAGAAACAAAAATATGTCCACACAAAACTTGTAATGTTCACAGCAATGATATCCATAACAGCAACAAATGGAAACGGCCCAAACGCCCAGCATCTGATGAATCAATAAACAAAACGCTGTGTCCACACAATGGAATGTTGTTTGGCCATAAAGAAGCGTGAAGCAGAGATGAAAGCAGGCTCTCAAACAGGTACTCGCACACCTGTGTTCACAGGACCATCATTCACGACAGCTGAGACGCAGCAACAACCCAGGTGTCCACAGATAGATGGACGGGTGAGCAAAATGTGGTCTGCGTGTACCGTGAAATAGTATTCGTCCTTAAAAAGGAAGGAGATTCTGACACAGGCTACCACGTGGATGACACTTGGGGACACTATGCTCAGTGGAAATAAAAACAGAGACAAAATGTCACAAACCGTACGGTTCCATTTATATGAAATGTGCAGAATAGGCAAATCTAGGCGACATAAAGGAGATTCGTGGTTGCCAGGGGCTGGGGGCAGGGGAAGGAGCGGTCTATGACCGCTAAGGGTGCGGGGCTTCTTGGGGGTGGGGGATGTGCTCTAAAGTGGATGGTGGTGATGGATGCTTCACTCTGTGGATCCGCTAAAAGCCATTGAATCGTAGGCTCTAAATGGGTGGGTTATATCTCAACAAAGCTGGGGGAAGGGGGGAGGGGGAGGGAAGGGAAGCAAACCCAGGCTGGAGGGCCTGGTGGGTGGAGCCACGGAGGCTGGGATGACCCAGCGCCAGGTGATGTGGGCGGGAGCGGGGGACGTGGGAGGAGGGAAAGACTGGGGTCTGGTGACCAAGAGCCACGACGACAAATACTGAAGAAGGGTTGCTAACTGGCCGCCAGAATCTCTCCTTCCCTCTTCCTTTAACTAGTTAGGAAAGACCTTCCCTAGGGACTCTGTTCTCTATACAAAGAGAGTGGCCAAGTGCTGATGAAGGAGTGGGTTCTGACCAGCCCTGAAGGGAGAAGTGTTCTGGCCACTACTTTTTCCTGGCGGGACTGACCAGTGGTGGCCAGACACACCCCCACCGCAATGCACTGGGTGGGCAACGCCCTGGGTTGGCAGGGCCGTCGAAAGACCCGCCAGGGTTGTGAGAGACATACGCGTTCCTCTGGGTTTGGTGTCTGTCACAGCAGAAGATCTTTATTGTGCATGTTTTAAAGGTCATATTTGTAATTTCTTACCCCACTGGCCTTCTCTTTGACCTCAGCCTGAATTCTGCTCTCTGTGGCTAATGCCTAGAGGCAGGAAGTGTGCCCTGGTGTGGTTTACGGGTAGGCATGTGAAAAGTGGCTTCTTTTGTGAGACCTCACTTTCTGCAAGCTGTAAGCTGGGTGCCGCCTTGTGTCCTTACTCAGCTCTCGCCCATCTGGGCATCCATTAAGGACACGTGCCTCCTGGGTGCCGGCCCTGGGCCTGAGGACTCCCCTGAGCGCGGTGTGGGCTTCGACCTGTTCCTGGAATGACGTAGGTCATTTTTTTTTGCGTAGAGAAGATGCAGGTGCTGGCACGCTGACCATGGAGGAGGTGAGGGACTCTCTCTGTGCCTCTGGATCCCGGGGACGTCCTGCATCCTGGGAGCAGGATAAGACACCCTGAAGAGCGGTGTCACTCTCTCCACAGACCTTGCCCCGAGCAGCTTCAGCTGGGCTTCCACAGTCGCCTGCCAGACGGGGTTTGTGTTGCACTGAACAATAAAACACCCTGAGCATAAAGCACCACAGTGCTGCTTCCTGGATGGAGAAGAGAAGCCGGTGCTCCACGCCACAATGGGACTTCCTGGTGACACACAGAGTCCGAGAGGCAGTGCCTGGATGGAGAAGAGAAGCCGGTGTTCCACGCCAGAATGGGACTTCCTGGTGACACACAGAGTCCGAGAGGCAGCGGCCAGGCTCTTGGGGACCAGAGCCACAGTGGACCACGCTCTCCAGATTCCAGGTGGAAAGACGCGGCAGAGGTGGGTCATTTCACTGGGCCGTGTCAGTGCCCAAGCAACCAGGACACAGAAATAACCTGTGATCAGGAATAATATGGAGGGTGAGTTTCCTGGAGCCGCCCCAACAAAGTCCCACAGATCAGGGGGCTTAGACAGCAGACACTCGCTGTCTCCAGTCCTGGAGGCTAGAATCCGAGATCCAGGTGTGGGCAGGGCTGGGTCCTCCTGAGGCCTCTCTCCTCGGCGTGTAGACGGCCGTCTTCTCCCTGTGTCCTCACGGGGTCGTCCCTCTGTGTGTGTCTATGTCCTGATCTCCTCTTCTTCCCAGTCCTATGGGATTAGGCCCACCCCTAATGGCCTCATTTTACCTTAATCACACCTTTAAAGACCCCATCTCCAAGTACAGTCACATTCTGAGTTCCTGGGGTTAGGACTCCAGCGTATGAACTTGCAGGGACACATTCAGGGGTTAGGGGTAGGGTTAGGGCCCAACATCAGGCCATGACTTAAGACATTTGGTACCAAAGTAGTGAAGCCCCATGGAATCCCGAGCGCCAAAACGTGCGCGCCTGTGTTGGCCGGGGGGCCTCCGGGCCCTGTGCTGGCCCTGGCAGGGGCACCTCGCGGACACCCCGTGAGCAGCGGCCGTGCGCGGAGGTGCTGCAGTTTCAGGTGGCGCGCTGCATCGCCTGGGCTGGGTGTGTGGGGAGGCTGGACCTGCACCTGAAAAGAGCGTCTTTGGCCAAAGCCCCCTTAGCAGACAGCAGATTGCCGCTTGTCTCTTGGAATTGCTTCCAGGGGGTGACGTCGGGCCCGTCCTGCCCCGGGTGTGGCATCTCCCGGCCTGGCCAGCCTTCTCCAGGTCGCTGGTCACCGCCTCCTGTCCCCTCTCACAGCAGCTCTGTTCCTGGCCATCAGAGAGGAAGGACACAGACAAGAGCCATTCTTCCCTGGAATGCGCCACCGTCCTGCGGAAGGACCCACTGGAATCTTGATTTTATGCCCAGGAAACCGCTCCCGCGCTGACCCCCCACCAGCTGCGAGACGCTCCACATCAAGCACGGGTCACCTGCGCGCCCCTGAAACAGCACCCGGGGGAATGTTATTTTTGTTTTGTTTTGTTCTGTTGGTGGTACATGGGCCTCTTACTGTTGTGGCCCCTCCCGTTGCGGAGCACAGGCTCCGGACGCGCAGGCTCAGCGGCCATGGCTCACGGGCCCAGCCGTTCCGCGGCATGTGGGATCCTCCCGGACCGGGGCACGAACCCACGTCCCCCGCATCGGCAGGCGGACTCTCAACCACTGCGCAACCAGGGAAGCCCCCCGGGGGAATGTTAAAGTGCCTTTGTCCCTTCTGTGGAGCCAGAGAGCCCGCAGGTGATTGAAGGCGATCAGATAGTGGATCTTCACCCATGCCCGGCTGGCACCCATGCGTGGCAGCGGCGGGACCCTGGCCCCTTCCCTTGGGCTCTGAGGCTTCTTCGACGCAAAACCCACCCACAACGCCAGGGCGCAGAGTGGGGCTGTGTCTGAGCGAGAGGTCCCCGCTGCTGCGTTTCTCGTTTGCTCTTCTTTTCCCTGCTGTGATAAAATACACGTAAGATGGAACATCTTCAGGTACGTTGTCTTCGAGAGCGATCACGTTGTGCAACCATGTCACCACCGTCTCCAGAACCCCCCAGCCCCCCAATGGACACGCTGCCCCCGCAACACTCACTCCCCTCCCCTCCCCCAGCCCTGGGCACCCACCGTCTGCTTCCTGCCTCTATGGCTGTGATGACTCTGGAGACCTCACGGGAGTGGAATCACACAGGATTCGTCCTTCTGTGTCTGGCTAATTTCCCTGAGCACAATGTCCCCAAGGCTCACCCATGCTGTCGCCCGTGTCAGGATCTCCTTCCTTGTCAAGGCCCAGTAACGTTGCGTCATGTGGATGGACCGCGTCTTGTTCACCCTTGTGGTGCTCTTGAACAGCCTCTCACGAATCCCAAAGGTGGACCCAGGGCCGTGAGGTGTCAGTCAGGTGGAGAGGCAGCTGCTCCTTGGCGCAGGAATTTTGCCCCGGGGTGACTCACGCACTGAGCACCCCCCATACCTGATTTAGCAGAGATCTGGATGAGCTCTTGGACTTGGAATCAGTGCTGCAATGGGGCAGGACCTTTGGGGGTGGCGGGACGGGGTGAGCGTCGTTGCACCTGGGACGTGAACGCCGATGGGGGTTATCCTCCTTGGAGCCGGCGTCCGTGCTCTGCCAGGCCCGTGTGCTTGCCGGCTGCTGGGGCCGCTGCTGGGGCCGCCCTCCCCGTGGCCCAGGCTCTCCCAGGTCAACAGGGACACAGAGATGACCGTCTGCTCCCTGGGCTCTGCTCTGTGCTTCCTTCCTGGGAGCCCAGTGTCTTCAGTCCCGTGAAGGATGTCACTCAGTGTCAGCCTCTCAGGGCCCCGAGCTGACATCCCCCCGCCGCTGGGATTTGGCCTGAGCAGCCTCTGTCTCCAGACCTTGTGGGCATGGACACCCCTACCCTGGGCGTCCCCCCGACACGAACCCCGTGTCACCCCCACTCAGGACACCCTGCCCTCCTGCACCAGCCCTCCTGTGTCCCAGCCAAGGTCACAGGACTCAGGGAGCACAGAACAGGGCGTGTGTGAGGTGAGAGAGCACCCATAGGTAAAGCTGCAGGTCAACAAGGGCAGAGGGGCAGAGGTCAGGGCTCGCACGACCCGGGGGGCGGAGGGGCTCCCTGTCCAGCGAGACTGAACAGGGGTGTACTTAACGTGGCAGTGTGACTTTTCCAAGGGAAAAACGTGTGTGTGTGTGTTTGGGGTGGGAGGGAGTAGGTCACACTTGGAAGGAGGACCTTGAGGCAAACGTGCTGGCTCCGGTGTCAGAAATCCTGACCCAAGGACTTGGGATGGGCAGGGCCAGGGTCTCCCACCCCTGGGAGGCGTTATTGGTGGCCCCAAATATAGTCCACATCTGAACCCCCAGAACCTGAGGTGACCTTTTTTGGGAAAGGGGTCTATGCAGCTGTGGTCAAGCTAAAGGTCTCGAGATGAGGTCATCCTGGGTCACCAGGGGGGCCCTAAATCCAACGACAGGTGCCCTGATGAGAGAAGAGGCGGAGCGAGGAGGAGACCCGTGAAGACCAGGCAGAGGCTGGGGTGACGCGGCCATAAGCCCAGAGGCGCGTGGGGCCCCCGGCAGCGGCAGAGGCGGAGCGCGACATTGTGACACCTCGATTCAAACTTGGGCCTGCAGGACGGGGAGAGGATGAACCCCTGGCCGTATTCCACGTCAGAAGACCGCAGACACGCCCCCAAGAGTGCCGACCGGCCAGAACGAAGATGATCTGACGGATACTTGATGGCCCACGTGTACGTCTGCTCGCAGAGGGAGGGTGAGGCCCCGCATCCCGGCTCCTCTGGTCACGTGTTGGGGTGCTGGTTTTCCCCAACAGTTTCATGATAACACAGAGCTCACATTTCCTGACCCTGAGCCAGGGCCCCCAAGACGCTCTGCAAAAATGACCGCATTTGACCTTTGTGGAGAAAACCCCATGGGGTAGGTGTTCTCTCATTTTCACGGGTGAAAAATCAAGGTCTAAAGATTGGCACCGGGTCATGCAGCCAGTGGTACAGAGCCCAGGTCAGAACCCACCTGTCTCCCCTTTTCAGTGAAGTGGCAGAAAAACACAGAGGCTGGTATGACCAACTCCCAGTGACCAGGGCTGACATCACTGTAGATCTTTGTGTCTTTGTAAGAGATTAAACAGCGTGCCCAGCCCCAAGCTCCCTTTCCTGCTGGTGTGGGCACTGTGGTCCCCGCGGTGGGTCTGCGGTGCTCTGCTCTGTAACATCTCTGGGCCGCAGGTGCAGAGTGGAGCCCGTCAGCCTTCTCTCGCCCGAGGCAGAGTGTGTGGAACACACGCTTGCCTGTGCACGCGTCTTTGTGAAACGCGTGTTGTTGGCGCTTCCTTAGACCACGTGTGGAGGTCCAGCTCATGTACAATGACGGCACGTATTTAAACTGTGCTTGTTGATAAGTTCTGGCTTTTGCAAATGACCCCGGAAGCATCGTACAATCAAGATAATGACGTATCACTCACCCCCGGAAGCTTCCTGTGCCTTTGTCGTGCCCCTCCTGTTTGTCTGTCTGTCTGTCTCCACCCTCTCTCTGCCAGCTCCTCCCCACTCATCCGCTTGTGTCCTCACAGAGGAGTTTGCATTTTCCAGAATTTTACTGCAGGTGCTGCAGGATCTTAGTTCCCAGACCAGGAATGGAACTCCTGAGAGCGCCGAGCCCTAAGCACTGGACTGCCAGGGAACTCCCCAGAATTCTGAATATATGGACTCATACACACTGGCAAAATCATCTTGCGATTCACCTTTGCTGCCCTGTGTGCCAACAGCCCCTGCCCCCAGGTCACCCAGAAGTACCCCGCTGGGTGGACCTTCCAAGGTTTCTCTCTCCACACTTTGGTGCACATTTGGGTTTTCTCCAGTTTGGGACCATTACAAATAAAGCTGCCGTGAGAATTCTCCGTGGGACACGTGCTTTCGCTGTCTTAGCGAAAGAGCCTGGAGTGGAATCACATGGTGGGTGTAAGTTTAACCTTGGCAGAAACTCAACAACAAGCAAACAAACCTTTTAAGAAGCTGCCCGACCGTCCCCCCAGTAGTTGCGCCGCCGCGTTGCTTCCCACCAGCCGCGCACTAGGGCTTAGTTCTTCCCCGTTCTCTGGGCGTGGGCAGTCTTTCTTGTTTTAGAATTTAGCCATTTAATAGTGTGTAGTGGCATCTCATTGTGATTTTAATTTGCATTTCCCTAATGCCTAGTATGTTGAACACCTTTTCACATGCTTATCTGCCCCTATATACCTTTTTTTCATAAATGATTCAGATCTTTTGCCCATTTTTAATTGGGTTGTTTATTTTCTTGTTACTGAGTTGAAAGTTCTTGACATGTTCTGCATACAAACCCTTTACGAGATATATGATTTGCAAATATTTTCTCTTGGTCTATGGCTTGTCCTTTTATTTCTTTAACCATTATTTCTAATGGTCTTTAGAAGAGCAAAAGTTACTAAGTTTAATGAAGCACAATTTACCATTTTTTTCTCTTATGGATTGGGCTTTTGCTGTTGTATCCAAGAAATCTTTACCTAACTCAAGAGTACAAAGATTTTTCTCCTGTTTTCCCCAGGAAGATTTATATTCTTACATTTTACCCATGGATCTATGATTCATTCTTAGTTAATTTTCTATAAGATGTGAGATACCAATCAAAGTTAATTTTTTTGCATGCAGATATCCAATTGTATATGGATACCCAGCACTCTCTGTGAAAAGACTACCCTCTCTTCTGACATGCTGGAAGCTCGGAAGTTGCCATTCTGTCCTAACAAAAGTAAAAAGCTGAACAAACAAAAATCCAAAACTCTTCTTTGATCCATAGAGGAGCGAGGTCACAGGGCAAACTACTGTCCCCCAAATTGGAGAGAGAGACAGGCGCACACAGGGAGTCGGGGTTTACCAGTGCAGCTGTCTGTGTGTGAGCCAGCACTGGGGTAGGAAGTCTGGACTGGAATTGATAAATGGCTGAAGGCTCGGTGTGGACAAACCTGAGGGATGAAAGCTCCAGGGGCACTCGGTCAGAGGGTCCCCACAGTAGTGTGAGATTCACCTCCAGGAGCACCACCAGGTCCTCACAGTAGACACTGGAGAAAAATTCCTGGTGCTTCCGTCAGCGGGGGGGAAAAGGATCCATTCTGAAATGGATGGAGAAAGACACACTACGCTAGCCTGAAACAGAGGAAAGCAGGGGTTGCTGTATTAATTTCTGGCAGAGCAGACTTCAGAGCTGGGAAATTTATCAGGGAAAATGATAAAGCATCAATTCTCCAAGAATACATTATACTCCTTAACGTGTATGCACCGAACAACAGAGCACCAAAATACACGAGGCAAAAACTGATGGACGGGCTTCCCTGGTGGCACAGAATCTGCCTGCCAATTCAGGGGACATGGGTTCGAGCCCTGGTCCGGGAAGCAACTAAGCCACGTTGCAACACGCATGCCTCGGAGCAACTAAGCCTGTGCACCACAACTACTGAGCCTGCGCTCTAGAGCCCGCGAGCCACAACTACTGAGCCTGCGTGCCTAGAGCCCGTGCTCCGCAATAAGAGAAGCCACCGCAATGAGAAGCCCGCAGACCGCAACAAAGAGCAGCCCCTGCTCGCTGCAACTAGAGAAAGCCCGCGTGTAGCCACAAAGACCCAACTCAGCCAAAAATAAAATAACTAAAATAAAAGTATATAAATATTAAAAAACCCCAAAAACTGATGGACCTGCAAGGAGAAACCGATGAACCCACTGTTACAGTTGGAGACTTCACACCCCTCTACCAGAAATGGACAGGTCCAGCAGGCAGAAGACAAGTGAGGACACAGCTGGACTCAACAACACCAGCAATCAACTGGATTTATCTCTGAGTATTTAATGTTGGGGACGCTTTTGTAAATGCTATTGTTTTGGATTTCAGTTTATGAATGTTCAGTTTGGACTGCTAGTATATAGGAACACAGTAGATTTTTGTTTACTTCCTTTAACGCTGCAAACTTGTTAAACGCACTCACTAGTTCTAGTAGCTGTTTTGTAGATTTCGTAGGATTTTTCACGTAAACGATCATTCCGTCTGTAAGTAAAGGTGGTTTACCTTGTTATTTTTCAAGTGGGATGCCTTGGTTTCTTTTTCTTGCCTGATTGCCCTGCTACTAGCTCCATTCCACGCTGAATAGACGTGGTGAGCGCAGACATCCTTGTCTTGTTCCTGTCTGAGGAAAAGTATTCAGTCTTTCACCACTAAGTAAGATATGTCAGATGCATGTTTTTTTGTAGATTCCCTCTATCAGATGGAGGGAGTTCCCTTCTGTTCACACGTGCAGAAAGTTAACATATGGAGTGGAGTTTGGAGTTTGTCAAATGCGTTTTCTGCCTTTATTTGGACAACCATCTGTTTTTTGTTTTTTGCTTTTGTTTTCAGCTCATTAATGTGGTAGATTGCATCTTATAATGATTTTCAAAAGTTAAACCACCCTTGCACTCCTGAGTTAAATGCCACGTTGTCATGATAAATTATCCTTCCTACATGTTAATGAATTCAGTTTGCTAAATTTCTGTTAAGAATTTTGCATCTAGGTTCATGAGGGATATTGGTTTGCAGTTTTCTTTTTTGTAATGTCTTTGTTTGGTCTTGGTACTAGCATAATGCTGGACTCGTGGAATGAGTTGGAAAGTATTTTCTCCTCTCCTCTTCTCTAGAAGAGAATTTGTGTAGAATTGATGTTATTTTTTCTCAAATTTTGGTAGAACTCAGCAGCGAAGCCGTTTGAGTCTGGAGTTTTCTTGGTGGAAAGGTTTTTAATTTAATAGACAGAACTGTCCTTCATGAGGGAGCTTTGCTCATTTGTGTCTTTCAAGGACTTTGTCTATTTCATTCTATTTCATTTAACCTAAGTGAAGTCGTTCATAACATTCTCTTACTCTTCTAATGTTTTGTAGAATCTGTAGTGATGCCAACTTTATCATTCCTCCTATTGGTAATTCACGTTTTCTATCTTTTTTTTTCCTGATCAGTCTGTTTAGTGGTTTATTGATCTTCTTTAAAAAACGAGCTTTTGTTTTTACCAGTTTTCTCTGTGGTCTTTCTGTTTTCTATGTCATGGATTTCTTCAATGACTTTTTTTTTTTTGGCCGTGCCCCTTGGCACGCGGGATCTTAGTTCCCTGACCAGGGATAGAACCCGCGCCCCCTGCAGTGGAAGCACCGAGTCTTAACCACGGGACGGCTAGCGAAGTCCCTCTTCAATGACTTTTATTTCCTCCTTATTTTCTGCTTACTTAGAATTTAATTTGCCTTTCTTTTTCTAGTGTCTAAAGGTGAATGCTGAGGTCAGTGATTTTCTAATGTAGGCATGGATTTCCCCTATGTACTGCTTTAGCTGCATCCCACAAAGTGTCATGTATTTTCACCTTCATCCAGTTGAAAATGCTGTCTAACTTTCCTTTGGGTTTCTTTGATACACGGGTTATTTAGCTGTTCGTGATTTAGTTTCCAAATATTTCGTGCCTTTTCCAGATATCTTTTAATTATTGATTTCTAATTTAATTCTGTTTCAGTCAGAGAATATACTTTGCATGATTTGAATCATTTTAGACTATTTTCTGGCCCAGAATATGGTCTCTCTTGGTAAATATTCAGTGAATACTTAAACTTGTGTATTATGCTGTCGTTGGATGGAGTTTTCTACAAATGCCAGTCAGATCAAGCTGTTGGTGCTGTCCCGGTCTGTCATCCCTTTACGAGGCTTCTATTTGTTCCACTGAATACGGAGGGGAGGGTGTTGAAATCTCCAGCGACAGTTGTGCGTTTGTCTCTCTCCCTGCAGTTCTATCTGGTTTTGCTCCAAGAATTCTGAAGCTCTACAACTAGATGTATAAACTTTTAGGGTTTTTATGTCCTCTTGATGGTATCCCTTTACCATCTAAAACGAACCGCTTCATCCCCGGCAACTTCAAGGCAAAGTCTTTTGCATACCCTACTCAGTGTCCTGTTGGTTATGTGGCTTTTTACTCTGATTAGTGGGAAACAGGAACTATTCTGTTCCCCCCATTTGGCTAACGGTATTATTTCTGTAGCTCTTTCAGGTGGCGCTCTCTCGTGCCTCAGCAGTTTCATCCCATGTGTGCTCTGGTCTGTATTCAGCTGAAGTCTCCAGGGGGAGTCTCTGCAGATAGCAGTCCCTTCTCTGCGCAGGAACTCCCCGCCCCCGGCCAATGCCAGCCTCCCCAGCCTCCTCAGGCTCCCGGCCAAGTCCCCTCAGCTCAGGGAGACCCCTGCCCTGCCCCTTGGTCACCCTCCCTGCCCTGCAGCCTGCAAGCTCTCTCCGGGCAGTGAGCAGAGGCCGTCCTACAGCTGAGCTCACTTGTTCCCCGTCCCACAGGGACCACTGACCCTCATTGCTTTATGTCCGGTGTCTTGAAAACCTGCTGCTTAATTATCTTGCGTGGATTAAAAAAATTCATACGAGCTGTTCTACAAACAACTACTTTATTGTTTCTCCCTGTCGCATTGCACCCATAGTGTGTATGCATCACATCCTACTGATTCATTCCCCTAAAGATGGGCAATTAGGTTGCCAACTCTGCTACACAAACAACAAACAGCTCTGAATGTGTCTCTTGTGGGTCAGAGTGAGAATGTTCCGGAACGTATGCTCAGGAGAGAGCTCCTGGGGTGTGTCTAGTCCACTAAGCCCAGCTGCGGAGCCGCCCTCGCCTGGGTTCTCACCTGCCCTTGGTCTCCCTCCCCTCCTAATTGTTATTTTTCTGATGGATGTAATATGGTGTCTCATTACTGTTTTATTTCTCTTACTCTTAGTGAGTCTGAAAGCCCCTTCCCATACCTGTCGATCCTTTGGGCTTCCCCTTTTGGAACTGCCAGTTTACAATATTTGTCCATTTACCATCTGGTCTCCTGTTTCCTTGTGATTTATGGGAGGTGTTTCTATATTCTGGACAGTCATTACTCGTTGGTGTTAGACACTGAAACATTTTTGTCCTTCGCTGCCCATTATCCCTTCTGTCAGGCAGATGACAAACGCATGTGCCTCGTGGGACCGTACCGTAAATTAAATGAGATTATACACACCGAGCCTGACACCTATGAAACATGCAAAGGTGTTATTTATCATCATTGTTACTCAAGAATCCCACCCAAAGACATACAAAAATACTATCAGGGGCTCTTGGTACATTGGATGTTCCATGAATATTGGGACCCGTGGGTGCCATTGTGAGTTGAAACCTGGACCCAGAAAGGCCATGGAGAGCTCACCTCCCATGACAACATGGAAATGGACTGGGGAACAATGAGGATTACACAGGTAGATGACATCGCTCAGGTGACACACAGGGTCAGGGTCCTGAGTGTTGCTGTTGGGTCTCTGAGCAAAGGTAAGCAGTTGGGGGAGGAGATGGTGTTTAAGTTAGAATTCCCTTCACAGTCTACATTTTCTACAGGAGTTCACTTGGCTGGACCCCTGGCCTCCAGTTTTGTCCCTCTTGCAATTCTCCTGCCAAGGATGTCTTCTCTGGCCAGCTCTGTGGCCATACCACTCCATTCGGTAAAGCTCCATGAGGATGGCTCACTATTACACCTTGCTTTGGTCCTAACCCCCACTCTAGGGTTGAAACCTCCTTTTCTGGCCAACCTAACTCTCACTTTTTCTGCCCATCAGCTCCCTCTGCCTTTCTCAGGGATATGTGGTCAGCACCCTGGGGGCCGGGTGGTGCTGGTCTGCCGAACAACTTGTCCTCGTGTTTGACTCACCAAGCGTCTCTCCTTTCATCCTACGTGTCCTCTCCCAAGACTTCAACTGCTGCTCAACCCTTCCCGGATGGAGCAGAGGAGAGGTGCCACCTTTTTCTGATTTTATCCTTTACAAACATGACATAGGTATTGGATTCATCAAATATTCACTGGATCAGTTCCACCAGGAATTGCTTTTTTGTTCAGCATAAGGTAGGGGTCCAATTTCAAGTTTTTTCCTAAGTAGAGCCAATCGTTTTAGTACAGAGTATTAGAAGATACTTCCTTTCCCAGCTGCTCGGCAGTGCCAACACCCTCCTAAATCAAGTTTTCAGATTTTGTTCCATTGGTGAACTTGTCTATCCCCGTGTCCATACCATAGGCTCAATTACTGTCGTTTTCGAGTACATTGGGATACCTCCTAGGACAGTTTCCTTCTGTTTCCTCCTTCTCCTCTTTCTTCTCCTAGAATGTTTTGGCTATTACTCAGCCATTGCTCTTCCATATAAATTCTAGAATCAGCTTGTTAAATTTCTTTTAAAAAAGCCTGTTGGGGTTTTAATGAGAATTTCTTTTGTAGGGCAATTTGGGGGAGAATGGACGTATTTCTGATACTGAGCCTTCCTATCCATGAATATGGTAAACAGTTCTCAACTTATTCAGGTCTTCCTTAAGGTCTTTTAATCAAATTTTATAATTTTTCCTTAACACTTTAAAAAAAGTTACATCTTGTCTCTTCTTCTTTTGCTCCTTTCAATGATATAAAACTCTATCCTCTAGTTATCACTGATATTTAGACGCACATGTAGAAGTGTCTCTCTTTGGCCTCCCAGACCCTCTCCACCTTTCTCTGCCTTTCTTTGTGCCCCAGGAAGTGTTTGTCTACAGAATGCATCACCTGGTTAGGTTGATGGTAGACACCTGTAGAGACTAGAGATGAGAGAGGTCAGGGTGTTTACTTCCCCAGGTGCCTCCCTGCAAGCCTGTGGTTGGCGGCGGCTTCACTCCTCTGCTGAGGAAGCCTCTCTCCCTGATTACTGCTTCCTCCTTTTGTCCTTTCAAGGCCAGGGGCGGTGGCCACTTCCTGAGGTTAAAAGAAGTCCCTCATGCTTTGCTTATTCACTTAACTCTGCCCCTCCTTTGTAAACTGGAGGGATTTGCTGAAATCCCTCCAGTGATCTTTCTGCGCGTGCTATCTGTTTCTCGCCGGGACCGTGACTGATACCGTAACTGCCACCGGAAGTGGCCCCGGAAAGCAGACTCAGAATGGGACGCTAGCATTGGGTTGCACGTATATTTGATGAGCATGTAGCTAAAGTCCTTGCCCGGGGAAATGGAGAACCAGGAGCCCGTGGCATCCAGGGGCAACCCACTTCCTCAAATGATCACCAACGGTGGCATGGGATGTGGTGCAAGTGGAGGGCAAACACATGTGTGGCCAAGTGGATGAGACATTTAGTCGCTATGGCAAATGCGGGGTTACGAAGACTGTGCAGTGGGCTGGCTACTTCTGAGGGCTCTGGGAAGTACACACAGGAAAAGGACGGTTCACACCTTGGGTGTGTCAGTGCCCTCCAGGCAGGCCACCAGGAACGCACCTGTAACTCGACAAGCTGGGATTCTTCCTGGTTGCAGCTAAGGAGACCACACACCTGGGGGGTGCACCGGGGGACTTAGAGGGTATTAGAAAGGACTCCTTATAGAATTGGGGCTTTTGTAGGTGGTTCTGCGGAGGGTTTAAGGAAGCGGGGTTTTGCTGTGGATTGGATGCTGTCTGGAAGCTTCTTAGTAACTCCCATCTAGAAGGTGAAGCTGTAATGGGAAGTGGCAGCAGTGTCCCAGCTCGGGTGGTGGAGGAGGTCCACCCGTGACTGGAGTGGTCAGCAGCCCTGTCTGATCGTGGTGCCTGGGCAACTGCTTGTGTCAACAGCAGAACACCAGGCCTAGGGGAAGCCAGGCCTCTCCACCTCCTCCTCGGACGGACAACAGCAAAGCTCCGTGGTCTCCTGAGGAAGCTCGGCCAGCAGCCTCGGGGCAGACCCTGCTGAGGGGCCGGCGGGAAGCAAGGGGCGGAGTGGTCAGCGCGCGGCCTCACCGCGGACACACACGGAGGGCGGCCGCCGCACCGAGTCACTCCGGTCACGCGGCGGGGCCACAGACCCGCTCCTGCCGCGGGTCCAGCCGGACGCACCAGCAGCTACAGTCCGCGGCCCGGCCCCACGGCCCGCCCCCAACCACCCCCACAACAGCCCGGCGCGCGTGCGCACACTGCTGGCTCGGGAGCCATTTCGCGGGGCCGAGGGGGGGCGAGGAGCGACTGCGCAGGCGCCCGGCGCCGGAAAGGGCGGGGCGGTGTTGCGCCGGCGCACTGGGCAGTGCGGGGGCGGGGCCGGCCGTCAGCTGACTGTGGCGGCGGCGGCCTTGCGGGTTGATAGTTAGATCGCGGTTCCGCGCGGAGGGTCGCCGGCGCGTCACCTCTCGGAGGGCGAGGCCTGAGGCCGGCCAGACCATGGCGACCACCGTCAGCACGCAGCGCGGGCCGGTAGGCTCCGGCTGGGGGCGGGCTCCGCGGCCTCAGGGCGCAGGGGAGGGCCCGACGCCGGGCTCCGGGCAAGCGGAAGGGAGTTCCGGGACGGGGGCGGCCCCGCACCGCGTGGGTCCCCGGGTTGGGGGAGGCCCCGCACCCAGTGGGTCCTCGGAAGGAGGAGGCGCCCAGAGAAGCACCCTGAACCCTGGACAGGCTCTTGGATGGTGGAGGCTCCCAGGCCCGGCTCTGTTCCTCGGTTTCTTAAGTGACAGATGAGGGTCTGGGAGCCGCGAGCTGGGAGTGCCCTTCCGCGCAGCCCTCGCGTCCTGCCTTCTGGCCCAGCTTATTGTGTCGCTGCCGGCGAGCGAGTCCAGACGGGCTCAGGCCGGCTCCTGGGGACTCGCCTCCAGCCGGGCGTTCAGACTGGGTTGGGGTGCGTCCTCACGAGTAGTGAGGTTTTTATCACAGCGTCTTGAAACGTACGGTAGACGGACACCTGGGTCCTTCTGAGTCGGGACAGGGTTCTCCTGTGGACACTTGGATGTGCCTTCTCTCAGAAAGCCGCTGCTGAGGGTAAGCCCCCGGCTGCCGGGGCTCCTCACCCTCGAGTCGGGCTTGACAAGTCTTGTTTGTGTTTCTCCCGACCGGCGAAGAATCCACAGAACGCTTTTCTGAGTTTGAGGAAGACCAGGGCTTGTTAGAAGCCCCCCTGGGCACAGATGCTCGTTCTGAGCGTTTGAATGGGACCTGATGGGAGTTCCTAGCCGCCTTGGGTGTGGAGTCGCCCCAGTCGGTGGTGGACTCTCCGCGCTTCCACGCCTTCGCCGTCACTGCGGACAGTGAGTTAGAGCAGGCCGAGTGTCTGTCGGCACGTTCTCATTTCTGGGCACGTGGCTCATCGGAGCAGCACGAGGAGCAAATTAGCGGCTCCCAGGGGAGGGGAGCGGTGGCGTAATGGGCAAGCGGCCCGGCCCCGTTCCTGGCCTGTCACGTGTCCTCAGCCTGCTGGGAACTCAGAGCCCTTGTCGTCGGGAACCACGGGCAAACACACACAGCCGGCTCCGGGCCAGGCGAAGGGAGCGCTTGGTGAAGGTGGGCCCCTCCTCTCACCAAGGGGGACGTCGGCCATGTGCTGCGACCGGGCTGTGACGGGGCCAGGGCGGCGGACGGTGTCCGGACTTGGGGCCTGTGCCGTCGGGGTCTCGATGACCCGGCCGACCGGCCCTGTGCGGTGCTTCCCGGCGTGTTCTCTTGTCGGGTGGTCGTGGGCCTTCTGTCCGTGTGTCGTGGGCCCCATGCGTCGACCAGCAGGTGTTTGAGGGCTGCCCTCCACGACCTGTGCTCGTGCAGTAAGGTTCGGTCTGGGCCAGAGCTGCTGGGGGCTCAGGGGTCTTGGGCGCCCTGGAGCCTGTGCGGCTTGCCCAGACGGTGTGGGTGCTCTCGGTATCTTGGGTGGCACCGTACGGTGACGCCTGCCATCAGGGTCTCACAGAGCGTCCACTCTCAGACCCTGAGGTCTGAATTCAAGTCCGGGTGAACAGTGGCCTGCCTGGGCCGGGGCCGGGCTGCGTAAGGGTGTTGGGGCAAGGGTCTCTGACTGGAGACTTGAAGGGGTAGCAGGAGCTGTGGGGTGGTGGGAGGGGAGAGCACGGAAAGCAGAGTGGGACAGGGTCTGGGAGATGGGGGGCTGCTGCTTCAAGGCCAGGAAGGGTCCTGAGCAGGGCTGTCTGTGCCAGAGGGCGGGGCCGCCAGTGCAGCTGCATCTGGCCTTGCGTTTGACCTGGTTGCTACAGTGGACTGTTTACTTTTTACTGTTTCTTCCCCCCCCGAAGGTTTTTGCCTGGTACACATCCTCTCGTTTCCACATCTCCCCGCTGGCCCACCCCCTCTGGGTTAACTGTACTTGTAAAGGCTTTTTTGCCGGTTATCAGACTTGGAGAACCCTTCCTTTTGTGGTTTTCGGGGTCTGGTGGAGACCTCTTCCTTTGCCAGGGTGTACGGACTTGGCGTTGAAGGAGCTCCCACGTGCTGTCGTGTGTGTGGTGCGGTGGAGGCCCCGCGGGACGGCGTGGCTCGTGGCAGAAGCTGCAAGTCCAGCTGGGGCATCCGGCAGGTGCTCCCCATGCCGGGTCCTGGCTGGGCGGCTCTCCCGAGGGTCCACCCTCGGCCGGGGGGCCCCAGCCCTACCCACACAGGACGGGGTTCAGCCTCGGCCCAGGGTCACTCAGCAGGGCTCCCAGGGCCTGGATTCACGCTCGCTTGGGCTGACTCTGAAGTCTGACTGTCTCTTCCCGCTCGTGGTGAAGGAGGGACAGGCAGAGTCCTCGGGCATGGGAAGCAGAAGCGGGGGGGGGGGTCCCACGGGTCTGGGGAGGTTCCCTTTGTCCCTGAGAAGGGGAGCCTGAGGGGCTAGGAATTTGCTTAAGTTCCAGGAGACGTGGTGTTTGCGTCTGCAGGTGAGTCCCTCCCTGAATGGCCACCGAGGGATGCCCAGCCCTGTGCTGTCTGTCCGCTTTCAGCAGTGCTGGCGTTTCTGTTCTGACAGACCTTCTCCATGCCGTGATTTTGTCTGGTCCACGAACTACTAAAAGGCACCCGATGGGCACCCACAGCAGTACCTGTGGGGGGCCCCGCCTTCTGAGGTAGAGCTCGGGTCGGGGGGGTTGCGGGACCCGCCGCTGTTGACCCCAGTGCTGCCGGTCAGCTCGACGGGACGGCGGCCAAGGCTTGGTCACAGGCTACGATGTGTGGTGTGTCCCATTGAGTCCAGGCCAAAGGGGGCCAGTAGGGACCACTTGTCCCGCTTTTGGAGATGCTGGTTGATCAGTGTGGCCCCTCCTTCCTGTCATGTCTTTTCCCCCGTCAGGCCTGCGGGTGAGCTGTCTGGACGCCTGGCTGGGCGGGGGTGTCCAGGTCCTCACAAGCCTTTGCACGACTTGATCATTGACTTCACTGGGGATGACAGGGGGTGATAGTTGAATTTTTTGTTTTAATTTATTTGGGCTGCGTTGGGTCTTTGTGGCTGCGAGCGGGCTTTCTCTAGTTGTGGCAAGAGGGGGCTGCTCTTTGTTGCGGTGTGCAGGCTTCTCACTGCGGTGGCTTCTCTTGTTGTGGAGCACGGGCTCTAGGCATGCGGGCTTCAGTAGTTGTGGCATGCGAGTTCTGTAGTTGTGGCTCGCGGGCTCTAGAGCGCAGGCTCAGTAGCTGTGGGGCACGGGCTTAGTTGCTCTGCGGCATGTGGGATCTTCCCGGACCAGGGCTGGAACCAGTGTCCCCTGCATTGGCAGGCGGATTCTTAACCGCTGCGCCACCAGGGAAGCCCCTGATGTTTGAATTTTGTCACTTGTTCTGAATTTATTAGCTGGACCTGTTTGTATAGATGAACGCTGTCTGGTTGTCCTTAAATACAGTCTGTATGGGAAAGGCAAGACAGCTGCTTAGTTCTTTCTCTTTCATTTCCAATGTTCAGAGGAAGGAGTTGTTTTTCTTTTCAGGCCTGCGCTTGGCTTTCTCTTTTTCGGGTACAGTTGTGGACCCGCACTGTTGGAGTCTGGACCATCGCCCGTGTCCCCGTGAGCTCTGCTCTGGATTCTCAGGGTGAGTTAGGAGCGCATCCTGGTTTAGGATGGCCCCGTCTTCCTGTGATTTGGACCTTTTTGCGTGTGGTGACCCCGCTGGCCACGCACAGGCCTTTCTTGTTTGGTCTGATGCCACATGGCAACGCCAGCTTTCTTTTAGGGGGTGTTTGCCTGATGGGGTTTTCATTGTTGGACCACATCTTTCAGAACATGTGTGTCAGGTTGGTCTGTTGTCAACAACATGGAGCTGGATTGTTAAAAAGTCAAATTTGAAGTCTGTCTTCTTCGTTTTTTAGCTGGAATGTGTTAGATAGTTTTATGTGTGTAGTTATACGCACACATTTTGTTCCTAACACTTTCATTTGTGCTTTTATTTGTCTATTTTTGTTTCTTTTTCTCTCCTTGCCTTCTTTTGGATTGATTAAACATAGTTTTTTAAGTTCTATTTTTTGGTTTCTGCTGGTTTGGAAAACACATGTTGTCATTCTGTTCTCTTTGGGGCCATCCTGGAAATGTTAAGGTACGGACTTCGCGCTGCAAGGTTAACCCTTGTAACTGCCCTCCTCCTGATGGGTTGCTGCCTCGGGTGGCCTCTCCCCATCCTCCCAGGGGCAGTGTTACCTTGATAAGCTGGTGCTTGCTCACAGGGACTGAGACATGTGCTGCTTTCTCTCGTTCCTGAAAGGTGTGTTTGCCGTCTGGGATTCTGGGCGCACAGTCTCCTTCTCTCGGGACGTGAAGGGCCCTGTGTGGCATCTGCCATTGAACTGCTGGTGGCAGATTCGCCTGTGCCCCAGCCCTGTGCCTCTTCCCGCATCTGAGAGCACCCCCAGCCCCTCTTTCCGCTCCCCCGCTCTGCTCTCTGTCGGTGTCTGTGGCATCTATCTGGGCATTGTGGCCAGCAGCTCTGTGCCCGTACCCTCCCACGTATACGGCCTGGGGGCTGCCCGGCCCCTGTGTTACTTGTCGTTTCTCAGACACCTGGCCAACTCCTCGGGCTCCCCGCCTGCAGTCCTGCCTGTGTACCTCCCATTCCACCCACCTCCCTCTGGTGATTCTGCTTCACCACCAGCTGGACAGGAGCTGGGTGAGAGGATGGCGGTGCCGGGCTGGGAGCCGAGGAGGGGCAGCTGAGAAGGTCCTGCAGGTCGGGAAGCCACCTGTGCTTTGCGAGGTGCGGGGGTGACCGAGTTGGGGTGGGGCTCGGGCGGGGCCCCCGCAGCAGCTTGTCTGGCGGGTTCATTGTGGGCACGGCCGCGGCAGCGGGCACAGGTGCGATGGCCTCTCCCTGCCTAGGGTCGCGTTCTTCACACAGGTTTCCTTCCACGGCTCCTCCTTTCTGTCCGTCCTGCTCCCTCGGGGGTCTTGGGGAGTGTCAGCGCCCACCCCACTCATCCCCAGGCTGACCATCCTGAGCGGCTCCCTGTCTCCCAAAAATATCGCACACGGACCCGCCCTTTCCTTCCCTGGAACCCTCCCTGGCTTCCCCGTCCCCTTGGGCGGCCTCGCCTCTCCTGCCCACTCAGCCGCTCCTGTGGCTCTGCCTTCCGAGCAGGTCCAGCATCGGATTCCTTCTCACCCACTGCTTCCTGCCCCGGCACCTCACCTGCCCCGGCTGCTCACCTGTCCCAGCACCTCACCTGCCCCGGCTGCTCACGTGCCCCGGCACCTCACCTGCCCCGGCTCCTCACCTGCCCCGGCTCCTCACCTGCCCCGGCACCTCACCTGCCCCGGCTGCTCACCTGCCCCGGCTCCTCACCTGCCCCAGCTCCTCACCTGCTCCCTTCCTCATCTCTGAGTCAGAGCCCATCAGTGGCCTTGGTGCGACGCTCCTGTCCTCAGCTGCACCCTCCTGCTCTCCCTTGCTTGTTTTGCTCCAGCCACCTCCCCGCCTCAGTCTGCCTGGCGGGCTCCTGGCCAGGCCTGTGCATGGGGCCCTCCCAGGCTCTGCATGACGGCCGCCTTCATGCCATGCAGGCCTCTGCTGAGGTGGCGTCTTCTCCCAAAGTGGCCTCAGCCGTCTACACCGTCTTACCTCACCGGCTGTCCACCTGCCCCGGGGTGCTCACCCTGTGATTATTTACAGCGCTGCGACTTTCAGCAGTTGTCTTCTTTTGTTAAACTACGAGCGCCACGGGAGCAGTGATTTCCCCCCAGCATTTGGCGTGAAAATCCGCACATACGGGTAAGTTGAAAGACTTGCAGCGCGATGCCCAGCCCCGGCGCCCCTTGGCCCATCATTGGCTGTCTCATTTTACTCAGATGTGGACAGGGTGATCCATCTCGCTCGCACCCAGACCCCGGGCTGGCGTGAGAGGCTCCGGAATCCCCGGGCAAGGCCCCGTGGAAGACGCTGCTGCCCTGTCAGCATTGTGGTCTGGTCCTCGTTTGGGCCAGTGGCGTTGTCTCTCTCGCTGACCCTCCGGCGTCCTCGTGCTCAGTTAACGCCGTGTCTCGGTCCCCTCGTCCGGAGCTTGTGTACACTGTCCGGCAGGGCTGGGACAGCCAGACGTTCTGGCTTGAGTGGCCTATCCAGGTTTGGGTCATTTAGAAAGTTGGGGGAGGCCTGAGGGATAGGAATAGGGGAGGAGAGCTGACACAGAGGTTTTTGCAGTGAAACCTGGAAGAGGATTGTGGCGGGAGGGGCGAGTGGGGAGGGACTAAGTGGCACCCTCTGGGGAGCCCCCCACGGCGCCAGCCCTCCCTCCTTGTTGCTTCTGGCCTTTTTCCTCCTTTCCTGTTTCCTGAAACCAGGTCATCGGCAGGAGGTGCTGGAGACTTGAGGAAGGAGCAGGGTGTGTGTGTCTGTGGGGGCGGTGACTCGTGTGGAGACCCATCCCCGTGGCTGCAGGTGTCGGCTGGCAGTTGGAGTTCTCCTTGTAACTTCCTTTGGGAAGATGCTGAATTGATGGAAGAACGTCAGTGACCCGTCCCGTGACTGGCAGGTGTCTCTTAGGCCTCAGCGGGCACGTCCTGGGGCCTCTCTGTCCGGGTGGGATGCGCTGGGATGGGCGTGCAGCCTGGATTGATGGAAGAACGTCAGTGACCCGTCCCGTGACTGGCAGGTGTCTCTTAGGCCTCAGCGGGCACGTCCTGGGGCCTCTGTCGGGGTGGGATGCGCTGGGATGGGCGTGCAGCCTGAACTGATGGAAGAACGTCAGTGACCCGTCCCGTGACTGGCAGGTGTCTCTTAGGCCTCAGCGGGCACTCCCGGGGCCTCTCTGTCAGGGTGGGATGCGCTGGGATGGGCGTGCAGCCTGCTCCTTGCCGCAGGCCTCTGAGGCCGCTGTGCGACGGGGCCTGTTGGCTGCTGGGGCAGCCGTCAGCCACGGGTGCTGAGCCCCACGTGCCCTTCCCTGACCCGCTATCACCCTGGGCCTCGCCCCTTCTGTTGTCTCTGGCGGGTGGGCCTAGGGCAGGTGTCCCCAGGGTGCCTTCAGGCGGGTGGCCCTGCAGACCTGGAGGCTCCTCCTCCCTGGGCTGTGATCCCCCCTCCCCCGCCCCTCACAGGTTCTGACCACGTGGGGTTGGTTTCTTGTGCTCTGTCCCCCTCCCTTAAGGCCTCAGCGTGGCCCGCTGTCCCCGCGTGGCTCCTATGTGGACTGTGCTGAACCCCAAAACCAAGATGAGTACAGTAAAGAGGGAACATACCCCCCAGGAGTTTCATTTCATTCTAGTTTCATGACCTCTAGGAGCTCCTGACAAGACAGGATGAGTGAAGGAACAGAGAGGCCTTTCCTGACCTGTCACTCTCGCCACTGAATGTCCCCATGCGGCCTGCTCCCTGTGGGGTCCTTGGCGCTGAGGTGGGCAGTCATTCCTCAGACCAGCAGGCGGGGGTGTGGTCTGTGCGCCAGCGACCCCTGGGAGAGTCATTTTAGTAAGACGAGTACCGGGCAAACGGCAAGGAGCCTGAGGGGCTCTGGATGGGGTGCGTTTGGGGGGTCACGGGGGCCTGGTCTTGGCGCTGGCAGGAATTGACGATTGGCGTGTCCGGGGCATCTCAGCCCTCCTGAGGGGTGTGGCCCACGGGGTGTCACCACCCGCTTTCTTTCGAGGGCCCGTCCTGGAACCCCCTCAGCTACACTACGCGCCCAAGAAACGGAGCCTGCGATGCCCTGGGGAGGGAATGAAAGGCACTGCGCTCCCCTCCTGGCCACGCCGGGGCCTCTGGGGGGCAGCCTCCGGGGGCACCCTCCCCTGCCCTGGGCTGGGTCCTTGATGCAGCCGAGGTGTGAGACGCAGAGCTGGCTCCCAGACAGAGCGTCTTGGGGGGCGGGGGGCACGGCTTGCTTTTAGAGAGAAGCAGCGGGAGCGCTAGGCCTCTGGGTGCAGAGTCGGCGTGCGGGCTGCTGGGAGCCAGCGAGCGCCCTTGTGTGCGCTTCCATCAGCCTTGGTGGGAGCGCATGATCTCCAGGCCCAGGCCCTCCCAGGGACCTTCGACAGGAAAGGCGCTGGGGGCGCTCGCTGGGGGAGGTGCTCTCCCAGGGGCGCTGTGAGCCAGGTGGGTGGGGTGCTGTCTGGGCCCCTGCCTGGTGCCGTCTGGTCTGCGCAGCAGAGACCCCCGTGTCATGCGGCGCCCGGACGTCAAGTGGTCCCTGGCGGCTGCTGTGAGCGCAGTTGCCAGAACTCGCTGTGACACGCTGGGGTCCTCCTTTCCGTTACCACGAGTTCTTCAGGGCCCGCGGCTGGGCTCTGTGACGTCCCCTGCGCGGCTGAGGGGCCTGTGGCCCCGGTTTCCCCCCCAGCAGCCAGACCTCCATCGTGGGTCCTGCGGCTGCTCCCTCCCGTTCACCTGGGCTCTGCTCGCACTGTGGCCCCTCCAGGCCCGCACCCCCCCGCCCGGGGGGCGAGCAGCGGTGCGGCTGTCGAGGGCTCTGAACACAGGGGGTCGGGCCGTCTGGCTGTGGGCCGTCTCTCCGTGCACGGTCTCCTGCGGTCTTCTTGGGAGTCGTCACTCTTGGAGCCCCCAGGCTCCACCGGGCTCCACACACAGGTGTGTCCCTGGGAGCTGACGCCTCCCCATCACTTCACCTGTCCAGGGCCGGGTATCCGGGCTTCTGGTGGTTAATCTGTTGGGTTCTTGGTCTCCGGGGCGTTTTTGCACGTGAGTTGTTTTTCGTGGAGACGTTTGAAGGGTATCAGCACAGAGGCCTTTCCAAGTCACTAGACATCCAAGCTTCAGGTTTCACCCCGTGAACAGCGCTCACGGTGGACAGGCCTTGCTTGCGGCGGTCCTGGTCCTGGGGAAGGGATCATGGACACGCGGACCAGAGCGTGTGAGGCCCCCAGGCCCAGCGAGGACGCGAGGCCTGCTTTCAGGGCGGAGACGCACTCGGGCCTCCACGGAGCCCCCCGTTTGCTGAGCGTCCTGATGCCGAGAGTGCGGGCCCTGGGAGGGGCCCGCAGGGTGGATATCTTGCCGCCGCGGACCCTCGTCCTGTGGGCGGGTGGCGCCCAGCTCCGACCGCCATGCTCTCCGCAGGTGTACATCGGGGAGCTGCCTCAGGACTTCCTGCGCATCACGCCCACACAGCAGCAGCAGCAGATCCAGCTGGACGCACAGGCTGCACAGCAGCTGCAGTACGGAGGGGTGGGGCCTTCGCTGTCATCTCGTGTTGCCACGTGGATGGATGGGGCTTCTTCTGATCCCGTTTTTCCGGAAACATACCTGGTGGAGAGCGATGGATGTGAAGATACTGACGATCGCCCGGGTTTCACCAGGAAGAGTTAGAGAAGGGGTCTGGAGCGCCGCTCGCCCTGCCGGTGCCGGGGAAGGGGCGGTGTGGCTGCTGCCCGGTCATCCCGGCCCCCGGGAGAACCAGATGTGCTGTCAGGACAGAAAGGGCGCTGCCACGTTGCTCTGACGGGCTGCGTGAGGCCGCGGGAGGCACAGACATCTGTCCATCCGTCCATTTGTCCGCAGCAGACACCAGGGCCGTGCCTGGAGGGTCGTTGTGCCCAGTAAGCTTCGGGGTGGCCTTCCTCAGACATTCGTGTGCCTACAGCGCAGCCCAGTCGATGTCTCAGGGGAGCCACTTGGAAGCGGGCAGGCCAGGCCTCCGTGTCCCCTCCGTGGTGCCGGGGGCGCGGGAGGAGAGCACAGTGGCAGACGGGCCTCTGCAGAGGGCAGCAGCCGTGAGCAGAACACGGCCTTGGGGCCAGTCGGGGTCCAGGTGAAGGAAGGCGCCTCCCGCACTCACAGGCAGCTGGCCTTGCTCAGACCACGAGCAGCGGACTGTTCAGGTGGAAAAGCCTTAGCGGCTAGACAGAGACAAAACAGCTGCCTTGAAGCTATCGAAAATCAGGCCCGTTTCAGACTTTGCTGCTACATGTTTTCCAGAAGATACCAGGGCAGCTTCTAGGAGTTTTGGGGGGAAAATCTGCCGTCCTGAGAACCGCTCTAGTGAATTCACAGTGAAGACAACAGCGTGTGAGGGCTGAGGCCCTCTCCTGGGCGCTTTCGGGAAGACATTGCCCGTGCGATCCGTGTTTGTTCTTGCAGACAGCGGAGCAGGAAGTCAGCGGGTGAGGAGGGCAGGGCAGGGCGGCAGTAAACGCCTGCGTCGCCCTGAGGGCCGGGGTGCGGTGTGCCGATGGCGATGGCGAGCTTGGGGGGCAGGTGTGGAGCGGCCCAGGTATTATCGAGGAAAGTACAGCTTGAACAGGAATCGCCACCCTGTGCCAGGGGCTGCTTCAGGGCCAGGCCCTCCTGGTGCTGCCCGCTGGGGGTCCTGTGGCCTTGGGGCTCGGCTCTGAGTGGGCACCCTGTCCTGAGCTGGAGTTCAGGGCTCCCTCGGGGTCTGTGTCGGGAAGATGTGGGCGAGGCTGGAAGGCCCTGTGCTTGGTGCTCCTGGGGGAGAACAGCCGACTTCGGGGCGCACCCACGTGGGGGCAGGCGGGTGTGTGACCCCAAGGCCTGTTGCCAGCGCCCAGGGGATGGAGGAGCCTCGACCAAAATGGGGGAAATTACAGGAGGAACAGGCCGGGAAGGAAACTCGCGGTTCGGTGTCGGACACGTTAAGTCGAGGATGCTTTAAAGGCAGGGGGCCGAGGCCGGGAGGCTGTGGACTTCAGGGGAGAGGTCCAGCAGTGACATAAGGTGGGCATCCTGAGGGGCTCAGGCTGGTCCTGCACGGAGGGGTGGTGGCTCTGGGACGTGCGGTCATGGGCAGCCCTGGCCAGAGCTCTGGGAAGTCGGCACGAGAGTGGGGGATGCGGGGGGGCAAGGAGGCTCGCAGACAGAATAGGGGCTTGTGCGGAGCCTTCCAGAGGGGAGAAGAGAGAGGGTGTCAGTGCAGGCAGCAGGGCTTTGGGGAATTTTTTGCTGTTTTTTAAAAAGTCGACCTTACTGAATATGATTTACATATGTTAAAATGCACTGATTTGAATTAGCCTGTGTTTCAATGACCTCTGACGAGCCTGTCCACCCCTGTGATGAAGAGAGCTTCCCCAGCAACACAGATAGTTCCCTCTGCCTGTCGGTGGGCCTGCCCTTGACCGCAGTGCTGACCAAGCTCAGGCCCCGGGGCACTTCCCAGAGTCTGTTGCCCAGCAGGGACAGGGGTCCCAGCCCCGCGCCGCTGTGAAGCGCGGGCTTCTGTGTGAGCGTGAGTTCCCATTTCAGAGTGGACTCCCAGCTCCCGAGCTGGGTGGAGTCTGCTTTGGAGAAGCTGCCAGGCTGGTCCCTGCACGGCAACACCGTGGCTTCTCCCAGCCGCCTGCGGGACTCCTGCGCTCTGGGGGTGGGCGGCTTGGCCCGGCGGGCTGGGTCTGAGCCCGTCCAGCAGCTGCTGGTGGCCTCACGGGGTTCTGCTTTGCGTGTCGCTGATGACCGATGGTGGGGAGCGTCTTCTCACGTGCTAATTGGCGTTGAGCTTTTCTTCTTCAGATCTTCTGCCTGTTTTTCAACCGTGTTGTGTTCTCATTGCTGAGGTTTGTGAGTCCGTTATGTCCTGGACACGGGTTTGTGATCAGACTTGATGCTGCAGACGGGGCTGCTCTGTCCTCCTCACGGTCCCCAGGGAGCCGCCAGCTGTCCTTCCTGGGCCGTGCTTTTGCTGACCTTGCCTAAAAGATGACAGAGACTTCTTCTGGTTTTTCCTGTGCAAGTTTTATAGTTTTAGGTTTTACATTTAAGCCCACGATCCACTTTGAGTCAGTACTTCCTGACCGACAGCCTGATGTGCTCATCGGTGCTCACGTTTTCGCATACAAACGCATCCCAGCCGTCCCAAGCAGCGCGTCTGGCTTGGGCCCGTGACCTGTGTGAGATGTGGGTGGGCTCCGCCTCAGCTGGTGCCCAAGATGAGTCACCTACACCCCTGGCCCCCACGCAGCACTGGGCAGGGATGGCCACTGCCGAGAGGCTCCTGCGTGGGAGGGGAGGCCGGGGAGCCAGCACGGTCACTCTCCGAGGGCACAGGGAAGGCCTTGGCTGGGCCCTGCTTCTCCGCGGCGGCCCCCGACCCCCTGCTTCTCTTCTCAGTGGCTCTTGGCTCTGTCCCGGGACGGCCTGCCCTTTTCACCCTCCTCCTCCTCTGGGTGGGGATCCAGCCCCTGCCTAGCAGCAGCCGGTGTGTCCTGAGCATCAGGCACGGCACCGGGTGCCTTATCGCAGAAACACTGGACCCAGCCTGGACTTTCTCCTCCCTCCTGGGTCCCAGAGCACGGTCGTCCCTGGGATTGGTTCTGGGACCCCACAGACACCACAATCCAAGGATGCTCAAGTCCCGTATATAAAACGGTGCCCTTTTGCACGTACCCTACACACATCCTCCCGTGTACTGAGTCATCACTGGATTACTTGTAACACCTGACACACGGTAAATGCCGTGTGCATGCACCTGTAACACAGTGTAAAGCTACAAAATTCGTTGCTGGTGTGGCAAATTCAAGTTTTGCTTTTTGGAACTTTCTGGAATGTTTTTTCCTAATCTTTTTTATCTGTGGTTGCTTAAATCCACGGATACGGAGGGCTGACGGTTCAGTTACAGCCGTGTTCTGGTGGGTCGGCACCCAGAAAACTCTGGAAGCCGTGAGTGGAAGGGGCGGCCCACTTAGCTGAGCTGCGGCTTGCACTGTGACAGCCGCTGCCCCGTCTCATACACTGGCTTTATTTCAGGCCAAGTTGGCAAAGAACTACGGCATGACCCGCATGGATCCGTACTGCCGACTGCGCCTGGGCTACGCGGTGTACGAGACGCCCACAGCCCACAACGGCGCCAAGAACCCGCGCTGGAATAAGGTCATCCAGTGCACGGTGCCCCCGGGTGTGGACTCCTTCTACCTGGAGATCTTTGACGAGGTGGGGGCCGCGCGGGGGCCACTCAGCCGCCCCAGAACTTCGGGTTTCTTGTGGCTTTGTGACAGGTGTCCTGGTGTCCCCAGCATAGTGAAAAGCACGTTTCCCCTGCAGAGTCCTTAGAACTTGCATTCAGACACGTCACCACCCTGTGTCCAGCGTGTGGGCGTCACCCGACCAGGCAGGTCAGGCAGCCGCTATCTGTACGCAGCTCAGGTGTGACGTGGTCAGGGCCCGTGGCTGGGTGGCGTGAGTGGCAGGAACCTCCCGAGTGTCGCTGGGCCGTCGGGTGCCCTGGGCTCTAACTCAGCCTGGCCCTCCGAGGGCCTGCTTGGGCGTGTCCCACCGCTCCTGAGGCCGGGTCGGCTGCCCCCTCACCTGTGGTCGGCTGACAGGGCTGGGGGTTGGGGGTGGGCAGCGGGGCTGGGAAGTGGCCACAGTCCCCAGGGTCCTGCCTTCCTCCCGGGCCCTCCCTCACGCCCGGCCCCATCGCCTCTGGGGCCCTGGGGTGGAGGGGAGCATGTGGTCTGTGGGGCAGCGCACGTCTGCAGGTGCCGATGGAGCCTCCCTCCCCCTGCGCCCACAGGAGGTGCAGAGAGCGGGCGGCCCCGGGCCGTGCACACCCTGCCGGGAGGGCTGGGGGAGTGGGGCGGCCTCCCGGGCAGCCCTGGGGTCACCGCCATCTCCCATTGCCCCCCAGCGAGCCTTCTCCATGGACGACCGCATTGCCTGGACGCACGTGACGATCCCCGAGGCGCTGAGGCAGGGCAAGGTCGTGGACGAATGGTACAGCCTGAGCGGGCGGCAGGGCGACGACAAGGAGGGCATGATCAACCTGGTCCTGTCCTACACGGTGAGGCCGGCCGGCGGGCCCTTGGCCACTGGGGTGCCGTTCCCGGGCTTACCCGCATCCCCGCCCTTACTCCCGGGTGTTTCTGGCATGTGGACGCGGGGAGGGGGTGCAGGGACCCCGGGTGGGACCGACTGCCCAGCCTCACGGCCGCCGCCTCTGGCACGTTGTCTCACCCTCTTTCGGGTGCTGGACTGATTCACAGCAGGTCCCAACATCAGTGAGTTTACTCGTGAACATGCCATCGTGCCTCTGTAACAGGCGTTTCTACGTAGACGGAAAGCTATCGTTGTACTTAACTAAAGAATTATAAACAGAGAGAGGCGGTTTGACCCTGGAATTTAAGCTTAGGTTTCCTTTCTTGAGCGGGGTTCTCTGTTGGCCACGTCTCAGCCGTGGTTCAGCAGGTCTGATGCCACCTTCTACCCGAGTCCAGCAGAGGAGGCTTCGGGGTGTCGGTGTGGGCAGGGACTTGATGATGCTGGACGGGACGCAGGGCCTGGCTGGAGCCACCTCGATCCTGGGCCCGGTGACTGGGCTCCAGGCCCTGCGCTGTCCCTCCCAGGACGCTTTTGGCGAGGCTGGGAGTGATGAGGCTCGGATGTGTGCTGTGTTCTTCTCTGACCCTTGATCGTCTTTGGTGTGTTTCAGTCGCTGCCGGCTGCCATGATGATGCCACCTCAGCCCGTGGTCCTGATGCCCACTGTGTACCAGCAGGGCGTCGGCTACGTGCCCATCACAGGTGTGTGCTGCTTCTCCTCCCCGGGCGCGTGCCCTTGGGTGTTCGAGCAGCGGGGAGGCGCGTGGGGGTTCGGGGTGTGGGCTAGAGTCTGGGCCTGGTCTTCAAGGGATGCCCGGAGAGCCTCCCCAAACCAGGGGTCGCTGTTACGTTTGAATGTTACGTGCACGTGTCGGAAATAGGGTTTGTTTTTTCTCTGTCGGCACAGAGAAGGTGAGTTGAAGTTTATGGAGATGTTGAAATGGGATTTCTAAGCATTTTGAGTCACCGCAGCACAAGATCACTTCCTGTTGGGTGGACGGACCCCGGGCTCCAGCGCTGCTGTTTCTCCCCCATCTTTTTACCTTTATGAGCGTCTTACCTTACGCGCTGGTAACCTTTCTGAATGCGTGGCTCGCACAGCACAGCAAAGTCAAGTTGGACTGTAGCTCTTCCGCCTTTGGATTTTTGAGCCTTCACGTCAGCCTGTGATCGGCTCCCACCCTGGGCCGTGACGGGTTCTGGGCTCAGCTCGCCCCCATGTGAGCCACCATAAAACCCGGGCAGTGCATGGGCGGCGGGAGGCTCGGGGCACCGGAGAGACCAAGTGACGCCGAGGATGCCGTGTGCACGGTGGTGGCCACGTCCCCGAAATCCTCTAAACTCCGTCCAGAGCGAGGTGAAGACTGTGGGGCCCCGAGTTAATTGCCCTAGGACCGCCCGCCTCCCACGCTACAACCCAAGACCCTCATGGCGGAAGGGGCCTAAGGAGAGCCAGGGTGCCCCCTAAAGTTTGTCTCCACTGTTCCCAGAAGTGTCAGAAATGCAGGCGGTGGGGGTGTGGCCTGGATGCGAACCAGGCCAGGGCGGATGGCGGGGGGCTCACGGAGTGAAGCTGTCAGCCATCCCCAGTCCCAGGTTCCCTTTCCCTCCTCCCCGTTTCTGAAAGGCGGTGGGCGAGCACCTTCCTGGGCTCATGGAACAACCTGGGGGCCCTGGCCTCACCGCGTTTGAGTGCCCACCTGGGACCCGAGCGACCTCTCGCCTCTCAGGACGGCCAGGACTAAAGGCCGGTGGGCGAGGGGTGTGGGCAGGTGCTCGGCCCGGCTGGCCCAGGAGGGACTCGGAGGGGCTGGGCTCTGCTGCTGCCTTGGGAGCACGTCCCGTCCCCTCTGTCCCTGGAGGCAGCCGTGTGTGTCCAGCGCAGCCTCAGTCGCGCACCTGCAGCCGATGCTACCTCATCTCAACACTTGTCAGCCCTTCTGCCAGTTTTGGTTTGGACAGCGTTGAGCCGCCTTTAGGATCTTCTGACTTCAGACAGGAAAGGAAATCATGTCCTAAACTTCTCAGTCCAGCGCTCCCAGCCTGGTTCGGCGGATTGTTTGTGCTTTTGAGTTTATAAGAACTAACGATTTTATTTTATTTTATTTTTAAAATTTATTTATTTATTTTTGGGTGCATCGGGCCTTCATTGCTGCACGCGGGCTTTCTCTAGTTGCAGCGAGCGGGGGCTACTCTTGGTTGTGGTGCGTGGGCTTCTCATTGCAGTGGCTTCTCTTGTTGTGGAGCATGGGCTCTAGGCATGCAGGCTTCAGTAGTTGTGGCCCCCGGGCTCAATAGTTGTGGCTCACAGGCTTAGCTGCCCCGCGGCATGTGGGATCTTAGTTCTCGACCGGGGCCCGAATCCGTTAATTAATTAATTAATTTATGGCTGAGTTGGGTCTTTGTTGCTGTGCGCGGGCTTCAGTAGTTGTGGCTCGCAGGCTCTAGAGCGCAGGCTCAGTAGTTGTGGCACACAGGCTCAGTTGCTCTGCAGCACGTGGGATCTTCCCAGACCAGGGCTCGAACCTGTGTCCCCTGCATCGGCAGGCAGATTCTTAACCACTGCGCCACCAGGGAAGCCCTGCAAGCGGCTTCTTAACCAGTGCGCCACCAGGGAAGTCCCAGAACTAATGATTTTAAATCCGTTTCTACTTTTCAGAGAGGTGTTTGACTAGGCTCTGCACTCGGTTAGGCGTGGAGTCTCTGTTAACACTCTCCTTCCTTACGTTTGTCTGGGTTCCCCCACGAGACCATCTCAGGACAAGGAGTCAAAGCTTTGTCTTGGGGTCCAGTGGCACCAGGTGCTCGGACTGAACCTTCCAGCAGTTGAGAGGCCGTGAGGTTCTCAGTTGTCACCTGTGTCTAACAAGGGAGTGAGGGGACGTGGCTGGTGTGAGGGAGTGATACCAGGAGCCCCACGTGTAGCTGGCGGGGCTGGGTGTCCGGGGCCCCAGGGCCTCTGCTCTAGCGCACAGGCCCCGGCACGGCAGTGCTCGTGAGCACCTCGCCTCGTGGGTTGTCTGCTGTCACGGGGAAGGCTGGGCACGCGCTGGGCACGCGCTGGGTGAGTTTTCTTTCCTCGTCAGTGTCTGTGATGTGAGTGCCAAGCTGGGAAAGTCTGTTCTGGAATGTGTGACAGGAAACGGCGCGAAAGCGTAGACTGGGTTTGCTGTTTCGTTCTCAGGTGGAGGGAAGTGTTTTGTGGCCTTCGATGGATGAGAATTGGCCCCTGTGGTGTAAATACACGCGTTCTTAGGCTTGTTTTTGCCCCTGCCACGCCCGCGGTGAAGTGGGTTCATGTGAGGTGCCGGGGGCCGAGTGGCGGGGGGCTGCTCGCCCCTGGTTTCTCACAAGTGTCTGACCAGTTTCTGAGGTCACGTTGGGAGACGAGACCTGGGGGGCCGACCCCCGGGGCGGCTAGCCCGCGCGTCGGAGGTGCTGCTTTCCCTGACCCCTGTCTCCTCGCAGGGATGCCCGCCGTGTGCAGCCCCGGCATGGTGCCTGTGGCCCTGCCCCCAGCCGTGAGCGCCCAGCCCCGCTGCAGTGAGGAGGACCTGAAGGCCATCCAGGACATGTTCCCCAACATGGACCGGGAGGTGATCCGCTCTGTGCTGGAGGCCCAGCGGGGCAGCAAGGATGCGGCCATCAACTCCCTGCTGCAGATGGGCGAGGAGTCCTAGATGTGCCCCGCTGCCAGCCCGCCTGCCCGCCCAGCTCCCAGGAGCACCGTCCCCAGCAGATCCCCGTGAACGCGCCCTGCGTAGCCCCTTCCTCGGACGTCTGTGTAGCCCAGTCCACACCCTTGTTCGGGATGCATGTGGTTTTCGGTTCCTGCAGCCGTTCTCAACGTGGTCGCGGCGGGTGGGGGGCCTCTCCCGCATTGGTCGGAGGGCTGTGTCCCGTGTGCGCGCCCGCCTTCCCGCCGTCCCGGGAGGCTCTCCTGGGAGCAGCTGCCCCCACCAGGGCCTTCGTGCCAAGCCTTCTCTGGTTTGATTGGTGGCCTGCGGTGACGCGACCTGATCGGGTAGGCCCATTAACGCAAGGCACACAGAAACCACTGACAGCGGGTTTGGGGTCACTTAGAAGTTTCAGCTGAAAACTTACCTCCTCCCCTTGGTGGTGTTCGTGGGCTGCTCACCCCCGTCCAGCCTCGGCTGCAGAGCTCAGCCTGAGTGCAGAGCAGCCAAGTCTGGGCGTGGCGTCGGGAGCCCTGGCCCGAGCCCTGGGCCCTCAGTCTCTCCTGCTGTCTCACCCGCCTCTGTGTTGATGCTGTCCCAAAGGGTCACCGCTCCTCCCCGGGATGCACTCTGGCAACAGAACTAAAACTGGGATGTAAGAAACAGATCCAGTCTTGTATTTGCTTATTAAAGGGCATTTAGGAACGCCTGGCTTTTACTGCCGATGTTAATTTAGGGAGACTAGGTTGGGCCCAGGCCTGTGGGTCAGTTTGGGCGACAGAGAGGGCAGTCTGGTGACCGTCAGTGCTGGCAGGTCTTCCCAAGAGGCAGGAGGCGCCCTGCCGTGTGGATGGCACCCTGGCCCTGGCTCCGGCCGCGGACAGAGAGGACGGGGACAGGCTGGGTGATGCCCCGTGGAAATCAAATCTGAATGGTGTCTCCGAACTGATGCACTGGCTGTGGCCACTGCGGTCCGCGGTAAGTCGCGGTCACCGCTCTGTCTTTGGAGTCATTGCCCAGCCTTGGACATAGAGGTGGATCCCAACCGTGTGGACGTCAGTGGAAGGCCAGCCCGAGGAAGTTAGGAGGACTCAGGCTGCAGCCCTTCCCTCCATGTAGGTTAAGTGCAGTGCCGCTTTCTGTCTCCCCCGGGCGTGCACGGTGGCCCCGGCTCGGGGAGACCTGCGTTGGTTGGTGGGTTCGGACCACTTGTGCCTTTGCCGCAGGCTCTTCTCAGATGCTTGAGAGCGATGGCTCCTCGGCTGCAGCCCTAGACTGTTGGGCGGTGACCTGACCACACTCAGCGCAGCTCCACACAGGCCGGGCCCCCAGCCCCAGGTGACCCTGCGCTGCCCCAGCCGCCCCGCCCGGGCCTCCGTTCACGGGAGTCTTAGCTTCAGGGCGGCTCCAGACCTGCCAGCTCTCATGGTCCTTTTTCATGGATGCTGCTTCTTTACTAGGTCAGAGGAAGGTCATGCCCTGTGAGGCCTTTGTTAAGTCAGACGCCCTTCCTGCCTCAGCTGCCCCTTCCTGCCCCGGCTTCGCGTTCATGTCCGCGCTCACCATCCAGGCAGCCCCTGGGGGTGGGGTGCGGGCCGTCTGGCTCGGGCGCCCGTGGCTGCTGGGCCCAGGGCCCGGGCACCGTGCGGCTGGCTGCTGCTCCGTGCTGGTGAGGAGAGAGGCGTTTCCAGCAGGCGCCCTGCCGGCGTTGGCAGAAACGGTCCTCAGAGCTTTGCGTTTCTGATCATTCTGTTGGGGTCCAGGGTCCAGATTCCTCCTTGATTGTAAGATACGTTTTTACTTCTCAGCCTTCTAATTTAATAAATGGTCTGTGTAAAGTAGAGAAGTCAAGTTCTCCGGGGAGAGCTGACGGTTTTGTTGTGATTTAACTCGGCTCGTCACAAGCAGGTTGACGGCGGTCGTGGTAAACTCACCGGCACACTAGTCACAGAACTCGTGAGTGAAGGCAGAGCAGGGCACAGGCTGGATCCTGACTGGGCGCCTGACATGTTTCCGTGCAGCGTGGGTCTGGTTTTCTGGTTGGGTTGTGGAGGACAGGCCGCAGACGCCGTCCTCCTCTCCTGGTTCCCGAAGCACCGGCCTCTCGTTCCTTTGTTGTCCTGTTTGTAATTCTCCAGGCCGTCCCGACCCGGGAGTAGGAACCGAACATGGGCCACAATGTGTCTCCCCTTCTAAGAGGGCCCACGACGCCCGCCTCGGAGCCAGACCTTGCATGCAGGGTCCGGCTTGGGTGCTGGGCCCCGCGGCCCTGGAGCACACAGGGGTGGGGCTGGCCCAGCCCTGAGTCAGCGGGCACTGGCCCCGCTGAGGACGTTGTGCAG
>NW_020173674.1:840747-848300 GCF_003031525.2 Neophocaena asiaeorientalis asiaeorientalis | reverse complement strand
CCCGTTATCCTCTGACAGTTTTCTCAGGCGCCCTCCTGCCCCGGGTCAGTGTCACAGTGAGAGCTTGTGCCCAAGGCCCAGAGGAGTTGTGTGCGGGCGGGGCCCAGGCACCAGGGACACGATGCAGAGGGTAGGGTACGCTCAGCGCTCGTGTGTCCCGGGTGCTCGGCCCTGCGTGTGGGGCGTGAGCCGCCGGGAGGCGCGGCCTTGGCTCGTTGAAGTGCTGGCTGAGGAGGGGACTTGGCCCACAGAGGGAGGGGGAGCCCTCCCCACCGCGGGCCCATGTCCACACCCCCTGCAGCCCGGGGAGCTCCAGGTGAGAAAGCCGCTCGGTGGAGGCAGCAGCACGTCTCTGGAGGAGCCGGCGTTGGTCCCGGGGCGCCAGCTCAGATGCGGGCGAGCGGGGCCCACCCGTCCCAGCCGCCAGCCTCCCCTGGAGCAGCGCGTGACGACCTGCAGTGTCGTGGGAACAGAGTAAAATGCAAAGACCAAGAGAGTTAAAAATACCCACCCAGAAATGGAGAAGAACAGATAGAACTGTTGGAAATGCAGATACAGTCGTGCAGTTGACCCCTTGGTGGGCAGGCTTTTGGCAGATGGGACGTTGCTGAGGGATGGTGGTCCAGCGGGGGCTGAAGAAACCCACTGCACGCGGGGCCCAGAGGAGGTGGGGAGACGGTTGGTGCCTCCGGTCGGGAGTCCTGTGAACCCCAGGGAACACGAGGTAGATGTGCATCGAGTGTGTGAAACAGGCCTGAAACTGCCGAGCTGGGCGTGGGCGGGGGTGTTACTTTGGGGCTGGCGGTTGGAGCTGGGGACAGGGGACGCGGACGTTGCCCAGGTATGCGGCCTGCCCACGTCTCGGGCCCGCCACCCCTCGCGTGGACGTCCATCCGCAGCTGGGTGCGGGCTGGGCGTGCAGGCGCCGGGCAGTGGGTACCGGGCCGTGGTGGTGGCGGCGACACTTGCGTCTTTCGTGTCGGAGGTCAGACGTGGCCCTCCTCTCGGCCAGCCCGTCCCAGACGGCAGAGGGATCAGTGGCGTTCTGCCAGCGTCCATCCCAGTTGCACGTTCCAGGGCGGGGGAAATGACCAGTGGGCAGCTGAGTGGCCCCGTAAGCCCCAGTTTTAAAGGAGCCTTGGCGTTGCTTTGGGCCCCTGTGGTCAGCGGTGGCCCCTCTGCCCTGGGGGTGAATGCCGTGAGCCCCTCTGGGAGGGGGTAGGGACCACCGCCCTGTCCGCTTGCCCTGGTGCCTTGGGGCTCTCCTCCGGCCGATGGTTCTGGTCTGAGGACCGAGCAGGGCTGGACCTTGGGCGAGGGGCCGTGGCCCCCATGAGGAGGCCGACAGCTGTCTGTGCTGTCACTTGGTTCTGTTCTGAGTCCGCAGGCTGTCAGCGGCCCGTCCAGCTTGCCCCCATCACCGCAGGTAGCCACTGCTCAGGGTGTCCGGTTGCCTCTGAGCCCTCTGCTCCCGTGGGGCCTCAGCCCCCACCCCATCGCTCTGCTGCTGGGGAGCCAGTCCCGTAACGGCATCTGCTGTCTTCAGCCGCACTGCAGAGGTCACCCGCGCTGGTTCTCGGCTGTGCAGGTGCCCTCACCTGTGCAGTGTCCCCGCGGCCCTGCTTAGCCTCCACATCCCTTCCTCAGCCACTGCGAGGGCCCTCCTGGGCTCTCCACCCAACGCGGACCGCGGTCGGTTCCGAATTTCCAAGAGCCCGCCCGGCCGCATGGTGAATCTGCTCCTAGGGCATTTGCTCCTGGGCCACAGCCAGCCCCCCGACTGGGTCCAGAGCTTGTCAGGCTCCAGGATGCTTTCCCAGTGCCTGCAGCTGCAGTGGGCCCACGCTGTCCCAGCCGCTCAGTCATGGGCAGCAAGGGGTGGGCTGGCCCCGCAGCCGTGGGGGCTCCGAGGACGGCCATCGCGGGTCCAGGCTCCTTCCTTCCTTCCTCCCTTCCTCTCGGGGCCTCCTGGGGTGGCGGGTGCTGCTGCCTTCATGTTGAGCTCCGGGCCGGTGCTCAGGGCCCCCCCTCAGGCTGCAGGATGACTTCTTGTCCCCAGCCGGCCCAGGAGGCCCCTCACTTCCCACCAGGAAGTCTGGAGACTCTAATGGGTGGGCCGAGCACCCTGGCAGCAGCTCTGGTCCTTCGTCTGGGTTCCCACGTCTCCTGAGTGCTAGGGAGACGGCACAAGGCCCGGATCCTCACCCACGTCCTGGCCAGCCCTGCAAAGGGAAGACCCAGGAGCCAGGAGCTCAGGGAGGCCCCCTGCCGAGCCTCCCGTCCCCCTGCAAGGCTCCGGACCTCCACCTGCTCCCCATGGCTAGCGGGGCAGCTTCCCAGCCTCCCCACACCCAGCCCCTCTCGATTGGGTCATCCAGACCTACCCGTTCCCTTTCCTCTGCTTGGTGTCCATCCTGCTGGGATGCTGGGCGGTCAAGCACGGGCTTCTGCCCGCACAGCAGGGCTCGGTCAGCACTTGTTGGACGAACAAATGCAGGAAGGATTCTGAGCTCGGCCGGTCCCCCTCCCCGCCATGGCCCCAAGGGTGGCAGGACCTCGCTGGGCTGGGCTTCCGGGTTCACGGGGCTCCCTGAGCGCAGAGTCTGGGCCTTCGGGGCCGTCTTCCCTGTGCTGACAAGGAGAGCAGTTTATTATCGTTATCTCTTCCATTTTTATTTTCAGAAGTAATGTTCAGAACATCCCTTGGAACTGTTGATTTCTGAAAAGCAACCTTTGTGGAAGCAAAGGCTGCAGCCCAGTTTGATGTTTGACTTGTTCTGGAGGCAAAGCCCCGTGTCCAGGGCCGTAGTCCCGTAGCGCTCAGCGAAGCTGTGTCCCCGTCACCCCGAGGGCGGAGGGCGGGAGACGAGCCAGCGCGGCGGAGCAGAGCGCGGTGCTGCTTGGGGATGAGCACGTCAGTGGCGGTCTTGCTTGAAAGTTTTCTGTGCTCACGAGTCAGTCTAGTGAGAAGCACGCGGTTCCCTGAGCGCAGGTGTCGCTGAAACGCGTTAAACCCAGTGATGGCAGAACGCTCATTCAGTAGTTTGTAACGTTGTCACTAAGGTAATTATCCTCGGTGTCTGTTGACTGTTAGGTGCTGCCAAGATTAAAGCAATAAACCTCATTTAGGACAAATGGAAAAGTGAAAAATTACAAAAATTGCAGTGCAAGGGTTATTAACTCAGTGCGGAAGAGCTGTTTTCTTTCTGACATACAGCTGGCCCACTGTTACTCCTGTGGACATCCGGGCAGGATGGACAGAGCGTGTGGACTTCACACCAGCGCAGGGGGACGCGTCCGGTGCTGGCCGAGGGGCGTCCTGGAGGAGGGCCCGGCTGGGGCCTTGGTCTGGGAGGGGCTCTGCTGAGCTGGAGCTGTGGACGGACCGCTCGGCGGCCAGGCTGAGCCCTGGGCTTGTGGGCGGGGGCTCTGCCCCCCGCAGAGCTCCGTGCCCCCTGCTTCCACAGCTCTGCTCTCAGGCCCCAGACAGGCTGGGAAACCAACGTGGCTTGGGTTCAGCGAGGGAGCAGATCGGAGGGCGAGTGAGGACGTGACCCCAGGGTACCCGGACAGCAGGAAGATCCGTGCCAGGCACCCTCCACACCCTTCCTAGGATGGAGCTAGGATGAGTTGTCTCGTAAAGAGCACTGGCGGAGTTCTGGAAACGTCTGTGACCTGCCCGGGCCCCACGCCCTCGGCCCTTCACGAATCGCACAGGAGCTGCCCCCAGTGAGCCTGGCAGCAGAGCTGGGTCCACTCAAGCTGCAGAAGCCCACGCGGGGCCCGGGCGGGCCACCACACCAAGCAGAGGATGAGGGCACCTGGCGTCCGCTCTGATGGGTCAGGGAGCCCAAGACCTGGGTGGGGGGGACAGTGGGACCCCAGTCAGGCCCCTGAACTCAGGGCTGGACCTGGCTGAGCAGCGGTGAGCCTTGCCTGGAGCAAGATGAGAGCACAGAGCCGCCCAGGACTGAGAGGCAGCACCTGGTGGCCCCAGGGTCCCATGTCTCAGCCACCCTCAGTGACCGTGGGGTTGCGGCCTCTGGGAGGAGGTGGGGTGCAGCTTGTCCAGCGTCAACTTCAATAATAACATAGCCAGTTGTTTCACCAGCAAAAGTGAGTTTATTCGGGAATAGCAGAGGAATTGCAGCTCAGTATCTGTGAACCATGGTGGCCCACAGGCACATCCAGAGAACAAGGAAGGGGACCTTGCTTTTATGGGGAGAAGGGGGAGTTGGGAGGGGCTGTGATATCCAGAGCCCATTGGAGGAGCTGGGGGTCCGGAGTAAGGAGGCTTCCCATGGGCTGGGCCGCTGCAGTCTCTGATTGGCTGGGCTGCCGTGGAAGGAGAGAAGTTTCCTTCCTCCTCCGGACGGCTGGGTGGTCCGTAGAGATGCCTTCCTGTCAGGGGCGTGCAGGGGGACGCCTCTTCCTGTTTGGGGTAGCTGATGATGCACTGTGGGCATGAGAGCTTCCCCTGCAGGCCTGTCCCGACTCCAACTTTAGCTGTTTCCTTAATTCCACCCCAGGCAGAGAGCCTGCAGGGAGCACATCTGGACACTGGTCTCCAAAGTGAGCTCTAGTCTGTGACGGGTGAAGACACTTGGCACACGTAAGCCGTAAGCTCTGGTCTGTGGAGACGGACACTCATTGCACAGGTGCCTTGGAGACGCTTAGTTTTGTAAGAGGTGCGTGGGTTTAAGGAAGCAGTCGTGCCCTGAGAATGACTGACGTTTAGGAAATGCTGTGTTTTACACGTGGGTTAACGAAGATACGGCTGAGGCATGACTCGGCCACAGCCCCCCCACCCCGCCGCCCCAGGAAATCAGACTGTGAGACTCGGCAAGTTTACAGTTGACTCCAGTGGTGACCGAGGGGGGCAACTGTAACCTTGTCAGCCCTCCTGGACCAGCTCCGGCCCAGTCCCAGGGTGGCCTGCCCTGACCAGACCACGATGACGTGAGCAGGAAAGGCCACTAAAGAGACCACAGGCCCCGCCAACCACGGTCCCCGGGAGCTGAGGACCGCAGCCCATGGGGGACAATGTAAATCACTGTGGCTGCCGTTCCCTGGGAGGGCAGGCGCACACAGAGCGCAGAGGCAGGTCACGTGATGCAGGAGGCCCCCAGAAGCCCCCCGCCCCGCACACGCTCGCCAGGCTTCCTTGGCCCCCGCCAGCACCGTCTTTGCCTCCCCAGTGGAAGCCCCACCCTCTCGTAGCTGCCCCTGCCCATGTGGACACTCGAGCCGGGGCACCACCCCAGCCTTGCCCCCAGCTCGTCCCATCCCACTCCTGTGCTGGCAGTGTTCTCCACTCTGGATGGGGCAGCAGAAGAGAGAGGCAGCAATCCCTGCCCTCGGTGGAGAGAGAAGCGAAGGTCAGATACACAGCAAGTTGACGTGTGACAAGTGCCTGAAGGAGATGCCCCGCAGAGGCGCAGGGAGCGCTTCCCACACTGATGCCCTCTGCACTCCCCCGCGGGCCTCCCCCGTTGGCTCGTCTGGTCTTCGTGCAGCTGTGAACCAACCTCCTTATAAAAGCCACATGTTTGAACCTTCGGATGACCCCTGACTCTGGCCAATACTCCCACAGCCCAAGACTGACCCTGGGGGCCTCTCGCCTCCCGCCCCGCCTGTCCCTCCCGAGGTCCAGCAGGGGTGTGGCTCTGGACAGCCCGGCCCACACATGGAGGGGGCATCCGCCAGGACCAGGAAATGTATGTGATGCTCAGTGTTTATTTTCAAAGACTGGGGCTGGGTGAGCGGAGCGGGTGCTGTGGGGTGCCGACCCCGCCGGGGCCCGTCCCTTGGCCCTCGGAGCCTCAGGCCAGGGTCCAGACATGGGCAGGTAGCCGGCCTTGCCCGGACAGGCCTCAGTCTGTGCTCAGCTGCAAGAGGTGTAGCCAGCGGGCACCTGTGCACCACGGGGCTTCGAGGGGCGGTGGGGGGCACACAGGCCCACCATGGGAGCAGCACGGCAGTGGGTGTGCAGTTTTCTCCGGGGCATCCCTCTGACACCAGGACGGGGGTGAGCCTGGGTGGAGCGGGTGCTTGTGTTTCAGATGAGGGTCAGGGCCCGAAGGCCAGGCAGGTGGCCAAAACAGGCAGGAGGGGCTCTGAGGGCAGGTCCCCCCAGCCTGGGGTCCTCCTCAAGCCGACCCTCACTACGCTGTCACCCGCCAGGGCCTGGGTTTCACCTGGGGCAGGGGTAAAGTGGGCGGGGGCAGTGGTATCCACGGAAGGTGTGCGTGGGCTCCCGCGGTTTCCGTGGTTGGGTGGTGCGTGTTCTGGCTCCAGGTGGGGCAGGTGGGGCGGGCGGAGGGGGGGCAGAATGCGTCAGACAGTGGTGGACCCATAGATCGGGAAGTTGGGGGTGCTGTCCTCGGGAGCCTGGGCCGAGGAGACGCAAGACGGGCCACAGCTGCACTCGTCCACGTGGGTGTAGGTGTGCTGGAAGGCCGTCCCGTTGGGACACTGCATGGTTACCACCTCCTGGTGGGCCCTGGTCTCCTTGCAGCAGATGCACGGGCACTGCGTGGCCCGGGCCCCCATGGAGTACCTGCAGACGTACGGCCCTCAGGACCTGCTCACCCAGCCACAACCGCCCGGACTGCCCGGCTCCTGGTTTCTCGGGGGTCGGGAGACAGCGGCCCCGTGCCTGTTCCCTGAGCGCTCGGGGCTTCTCTGTACTGGCCCGGGCAGCGCTCTCGGTCACTTTGAACCCCGACCTTCCCCAGCCAGGCCCCCTTTCTTTCCCACAGCAGCTCCTCTGACTTGCTGACCCTGTCAGACCCCTCCTCCAGGAACCTGCCCGGGGCCCTCCAGCCAGGCCTGGACCCATCCTCCTGCCTCTTCCAGCCCGTCTGCCCACAGCTGGCTGCAGCCCGGGCATCGGGGGTGGGGTGGGGCTCTGCCAGCAGCTCTGCCCAGACAGTCTGGTCCCCCCGGATTCTGCCTGTCCTGCACGTGGACTCTGACCTTTGGGTGGTAGCCCTGGTGCCCTGCCCCACGTGGCCCAGCCAAGCTCTCCCAGGCCGGGCTCTGGGGCTCAGGGAAGGCCCCAGGGTTGGTGCAGCCCTGTTGGGGCGGCCCTTCTTTCCTTCCTGTAGCAAGCTGGGCCCTCCAGCCCCAGCCCAGCGCCAGGTGTCCGGCCAGGGACAGGGACACGGACACGTGGGGCACCGGGTGGTGTCCCCGTGTGTCCCGGGGGTGGGGGGAGGCGCGGGCCGCTCACCGGGCCGCTCCTGGGCAGAAGCCCTCGCAGAAGGGGACGCTGACGGCGGCCTGGGTGGCGCAGCCCTGGTGTCGCAGGACCGTCATGCTGGCGCGTACCTGGCAGGAGTCTGGGCGGACGAAAGGCGGTGGAGGCGGGTCTCTGAGGTCCCCGCCCGCGCCGCACCCCCACGTCACCTCCCGCTCAGGGTCGGGTTCCGGCGGCGGGCTTGGCTTCGGGAGGAGTCAGTGGGCGGGGCTGGGGGCGGGAAGGCGGGCCTCGACTTACCCACTTCCTCACAGGAGTAGCAGCAGCCGATTTTCCTGAGGATGCCCTGCGG
>NW_020173674.1:821867-840699 GCF_003031525.2 Neophocaena asiaeorientalis asiaeorientalis | reverse complement strand
CACACACCCTGCAGCTGGACACGTCCGGGCACGCGACGGGCGTCGGGGTCAGCACAGGGGGCCCGTTCTCAGCCTGGCAGTGGTACAACGTGCAGCTGTCCACGAGGCTGTTGACCCAGGTCTCATTGGGCTGAAATAAAAGGGGGAGTGTGGGGGCCGGGTTGAGGATTATCTGGTGGGCAGAGAAGAGCTGGCGGGGAGGGTCTCTGGGGCGCGGGGATTGAGACTGAGCCCCCCTTACCTGGACCAGCCGGCCGTCGGACGTGAGGCAAGCCGTCTGCACGCACTCCCCGCAGCACTGCCCGGCCACCCTCGAGTACTGGAAGCCCTGGGGACAGAGGGGGGGGGGTCACATCCCTCAGCCCCAGCCTGGCTCGTCAGCCTCCTGCTCTCCTTCCCATATCCCAGGGGCCCAGGGCCTCCCTAGCAGCGCCTTTCCTCTGTGAGGCAGTGCCCCTGCCCTGCCCCAGTGTCCCCTCTTAGCCTCACCCCTGCTTCCAGCACCTTCTGCACTTGTGCCCTCCAGGAACCTGATCCCAGCCCTGCAGGTCCTGCCCGTCGCCCAAGACCCCTTCCACCATCCTCCTGCTTCGCCTGAGCTGGCGACCCTTCCTGGACCCTAGGGTGTGGTGGCTGGGGGCTGCCCCAGGGGCCTGGGTCTGCCCAGGAGGCTGGCCTCACCTGGGGACAAGTGGTGTCGCAGGCATCTTCCTCACACTGCACGATCGGGTCGTGGGTGCCCACGGACAGGCAGGTGCATGTGTGGCAGGGAATGACCGCTGGGAAGGTTGCACCGACCTGCAGTGGACAGGGTGAGGGGAGGTGACACTGAGGGCCCTGAGGGGCACCAGGGCCAGGACCTCTCCCCGTGTCGGTGAGGCCCACAGAGCAGTCTCTCCTCTTCACATGGGATTACGGATGTGCCCGCTGGCTGAGCACAGACCAGGGCAGGCAGGGGCCCCGGGCAGGCAGGAGGGGTGGGAGGGTGCAGTCCTGCCCCGAAGCTCTTGCTGGGAGAGCTAAGCTCCCAGAGGCTCTCTACAGAAGGTGCCTGTAAAGGGCCCGGAGCCTCGACTCACTTGCTGTCATGGCGGGAGGGGCTGAATAGGGCTGGGCGTGGGGAGACAAGGAGTGGACACGGGGCATCCCTCGGCGGATGTGCCCACCCCGGACCCGCTCTCCGCCCTACCCCGACCACCTAGCTGAGCCCTTACCCCGTAGACGGTGCCGTTGTAGGTGCACAGCTGAGGCCCTGGAAGGGACGAGAGGGCTGAGGACCTGCCCAGGCAGCGGAAGGAAGTGTTCAGAACCCCCCCCGGCCCCACCCCCACCCCAGAGACTCAAGGCAGCTGAAGGTGGGGCAGCAGCTGTCCTCCGCCTGGGTGCAGGCCAGCTCCTCTCCCGGCCTACACTTGGGTGGGCTCTGGGGGCACGTGCTTCTGTTGCAGACTGCGGGAGAGTTGGGGGGCTGCCTGGGGTGTCCCCGCCCTCTGGCCTCTGGCTACTCTGGTTCCCAGGGTAACACCTACCCTCGCTGGACCAAAGAGCGCCCCTTCCATGGGAGCTGACGGCTCTCTGCTGCCCTTCAGGGTCCCCACGCTTTGTCACCTCCCCGGTCTTCCCCAAGACCCTGGGTGGTACCAGGGCACACCAGAGGCCATCAGCTTCATTTTTAGGTGGAAAAATGAAGGCCCAAGAGGCCTCCCCACCTCGTCGTCCAGCCAAGTCCAGCTAGGACCCTGCAACCCTCCTCCGCCCTGCAGGCCTGCCGGCCAGGCGGCCTGTGCCCAACACCGTCCTCCACCCGGTCCCCTGGGGTGCAGGCCTCACCACACACAGTTTCCATGCAGCAAGGGTTGTCGGCCAGGGGCCTGGTCTGGGCCACAAAGCCGGCCCGGCTGCATTCCGCGGGCCGGTCCCGGGCCTCGCACTCCACGGGGGCGCACTGCACCGACACGGAGTCTTCGTCACACACGCAGGACTGACAGTTGCTGACCCACCGCTCTCCGGGCTGGAACAGACCAGGTCAGGGTCCCCCAGGGCTCCTGGGTGGTGCCCCGGCCTCTGGGGCTGCGTCCAGCCCTCAGCCTCCCCGTCTCTGGAGCGGGCGCGTGGCGGTGATGCAGCTCACGCTGGGGTGCCCACACCAGCCCCTCCCTGGCCCGGGTAGAGCTGCCGCCCTGAGATGGGGACGCCCGCCCTCCTTCTGCTCAAGCAAGGAGTCAGGCAGCTGTGGGCAGAGCACTCACAAGTTTGGGAAGCCCATCTGGTCCCACGCAGGCTGGGAGGGAAGAACGGGGAGAAAGGGGGTCACTGGGAGTGCTGGGGTTGGGGCCCCGCAGGCCTGGCCACCCCTCCCCCCAACAGAGGCCTCTTCTTCCTGCTGGGGACAGAAGCCCCCGAGAACCCTAGGGGGTGGTCACTGAGGAGGGGGCTCAGGAAGGCTCAAGCCCACCCTGCACTGCTGGCAGAGCTGGGTGGGCGGGCCCAGGCCGGGGTGTGCCCGCCCCGTGGCCCTCCGCATCCCGCTCTGCGGGGCTGGGGAAGGCCCAGGTGTGGGGCTGCTTACGGCACTCAGGCACACAGATGTCCGTGTGGGAGTTGAACAGGATGTGGCCGTCGGGGCAGAAGCAACCCTCTGCCAGCCCCCTGCTCGCCGGGCTCTGGCTCCTGCAAGGCGACCAGGGCAGTCCAAGGAGGAGTGCAGTGGGCATGGTGGGGGGCTGGGGTCACTCCGGAAGTCCAGGGTGGGGGAAGGGCACCCTGAGATCTGGGGCTTGGGGTCCCGGACCCTCTGCGGGTCTCCTCCTGGGTCCCCCCAGACCCTTCAGGCAGGCCTGGGAGGCCTGCTGTCCCCACCGTCCTATCCCGTCCCCGTCTGCTGGGCTCACCTGGAGTTACAGGACTTGGGCTGCACGGGGCCACACGGCTTATACACCTTGGTGGGTGGGCAGGTGAGGTCTGCGGACACACGGACGGGCGTCAGGTGGGCCAAGGAGGCCGGGGCCCCCCGCGGCCACACCCGACTCACCACACAGCCCGCTGGTGGCGTTGCGCCAGTCGGGGCACACGCCCCGGGCGCGGCAGAGCGCAGAGTAGGCCTCCAGGCTCTGGCAGAGCGCTTCAGGGCGGCCAGGCCTGCAGCTGTCGCTGACACAGGTGCTGAAGAACAGGCCGGGCGGGATGAGGCCGTGGCACCCGGCGAACACCCTGCAGGTAGGGCCGGTCAGAGGCCAAGGCGATGCCCCGGGGGTGGCTGACCCCGACCGCCAGCCCACGCAGAGGACTCACGGGCTCAGCATCAGCTCGCAGAGGGGTTCCGGGGGACACGGAGTGGAGGTGGGTGTGCTGGGTACCGGCAAGGGGGGGCTGGTGGTCGGGGGCAGGCCGGTCGCTGCCCAGCAGCCCTCCCCGCTGCTGTTGGCGACCAGCCAGGACTGGGCCATGTCCTGGCAGGTGGGGGCCGTGGTGCCGTCGGGCCGGCGACAGTCATCCCTGCGGCTGTTGGTGCAGGTGCCTGGAGGGCGGGGCAGGCGCATCACTGTAGGGGGCCCTGGACCATCCCGTTCTCCCCTTCCATCCCCGCAGCTTCCCTGGCAGCCAGTCAGCTATGAAACACTGCTTCCCGGCCGGGGCAGGTGGCAGGGGGAGCAGGTGGGAACCTGTGGCGGGGGCAGGCGGTCAAGAGCCAGGGCCGCCTGGGGGCACGTGCCCGCAGCGGTGGTGCCCGGCCCCTCGCTCCCCCAGCAGGCGTCCTGCGGGGCCCTGCTCACCGCACAGGCCCTCGGTGTTGTAGCTGAAGCGGCTGTAGGACAGCCGGACCTGGAAGACCCGCCCGTTGAAGATGACGCTCACGCCGACGGCAGGAATCTCGATGCTCATCTCGGTGGCCCCCGTCGCCGTCACGGTCAGGCCGTTCTTGCTGAAGCTCGACCTCACCCGCATTTGGCTAAACAGGATCTGGGGACGTGACCGGGGAACCCGTGACTTGGGCCGAGGGGCAGCGGCCTGGCCTTTGGGGCTTTGCCTGCCATACGCTGGGCCCCCTCCTCGGCATCTGCACCCCGAAGCGCAGATGCCCCCTCGGGCCTGGGGTCACAGTCGGCGCATTTGGGTCCCAGGGTGCTCTTGGCCGCGGGCACCTCCCACGCTGCTTCCCTGCTCAGGAGTCACTGTGCTTGGGGCCCCAGGTCGCAGCGTGCCCTTTGCCTCCCCTGAGGCTCCGTGGGAGCTGCCCTCTGCGCGGAGGAAGTGCGCTCTATGTGCACCAGGGCTCCCGGGCCTCTGCCGGCCCCTGCCTTCCCTAACCAGGTTGGGACAGGCCAGTACCGCTCTGCTGCCTGCACTCACCAGGCTTTCCTCCTGCCCGTCGGCGCCAGGGGTGGTGGTGAGGACGACGTCCATGGACTCATAGTGGACGCTGAGGGCGCGGGGGCAGCTGGCGGCGGCCTCACAGTAGTGGTTGTGTAGGAGGACGGTGAGGCTCCCGTGGCGCGGCTGGATCTCCCGCACGAGGACGTGGGTGCAATTGTCCAGGAAGGAGTAGGAGGTGCCGTCGAAGGTCTCGTAGTGGGCGTCCCCCCAGCCGCTGCAGGAGCCTGGGGGGTGTGGACAGGCCTCACCCAGTGCCACCCAGAGCCGCCACCTTGGGGAGTCACTCAGCCCCCAGGGCCTCAGTCCTCTCGTTTATGACATGGGTATAGCAGATCGGATGGGGGCCCCGAAGACGCGTCCACCCAGAGCCTAAGAACGTGACCTCCTTTGGGAAAAGGGTCTCTGCAACTGTGATTAAGGATCATGGAGTGAGGTCATCCTGAGTTACCAGAGTGGCCCTAAATCCAACGACAGGTGTCTTTCTAAGAGACGGAAGAGACGGAGAGAGGAAGCCGTGTGATGACTGGGGCAGAGGTGGGAGGGACGCGGCCACAGCCCGGGGCGCCTGAGGCCCCAAGTCTGGAAGGGGCAGACAGGACCCTCCTTTAAAGCTCTGGGGCTAGCTCGGTCCTGCAGACACCTGGATCTTGGATTTCTGGTCTCCAGGACTGGGAGAGAATCACTTTCTGTTGTTTTGAACCACCCAGTTTGTGGTCCTTCATTTTAGCTGCCCCAGGACCCCCGGGGGTTGTAAGATCACCCCCTCCCACGTGCTGCTCCATGGGGAAATCTGCTCAGGACCCCTCAGGTTATGATCCCCTCCTCTCCCTGATCTCAGAAACCCCCGGCTTCCCTTCAAACCGCCAAGCCTGACGGGGGGTGGGCTCAGCGATCCTGGGCATCGGGCACGGGGGACATGTGCGTGTCCCAAATGCCTGGCGGCGCATCCCCTCCCCCGCCAGCCCCAGCGGCGGGCTCTCACACTCGCACTCGTAGCTGTAGTCACAGGGCCCATCCCCGCTCCGCACTCTCACGGGCAGGTGCCCGTTCACGCAGACGACGTTGCCCATCGGCTTTGGCCCCAGCAGGACGATACGGTTGTCACCCTCACACCGAGCCACCGTGCAGTCCTCCAGGGTCCAGGACTCATTCACCTGGAGAGGAGGGCAGAGCGCTCACCAGGTGGACTTGCGAGACCCGCCCTCACCGCCGCCACCACAGCCTCAGGGCCCTCTCGGCCTGGGCAGGGCTGCCCCGCCTCCTGGCCGGGCCGGTGCTAACCAGGCCCAGACCCCGCGTGCCTCCCTGCAGCCAAGCTAGCTGCAGAGGGGTCACCGAGGGGCTGGGGGTTGTGCCGTCACCCTGACGGGCGCCCGAGACCCTGTGCACACGGAAGGGCCTGGTGCTTCAGGGAGGAGGCGGGAGGCACACCTGTCGGGGAGGGATGGTGTGATTGCAGCCGGTAACTGGGGTGGTGGGGGGAACAGAGGCCGTGGTCCCCGAGGGTGAGAAGGTGGGGCAGGTGCCCTGGAAGCGGTCGATGTCGCAGCGCTGGTTGCAGATGGCTAAGAAGTGGCAGCCTGCTCCGTCGGTCTTGTTGTAGATGATGTCCCCTACAAATACAGAAACACTGGGTCAGCCAGGGAGGGGGGACAGGAGGGCATCCCCGGACAGGCAGGCACATGAACACGGCCCGCAGGACCCAGCGTCCAGGCTGCAGGGCTCCACTCACCTGGTAGGAAGAGCTTTCCGAAGGCGTGGCAAAGGCAGGCTGTGGTGGGGCTGGGAGAGGCGGTGGAGATGGGGAAGGTCCCCGGGCTGCCAGAGGTCACCCCAGACCAGGAAGGGGTGGTGGGTGGGGACCCGGGGGCGGTCGATATGGGGGAAGTCAAAAGGGGACCTGTAGGAGAGACACTGGGCAAGCCTGTCTTGGTGGTCATGGGTGGGGACCCCGGGAAGGCAGAGGGACTAGGGGTGGAGACGCTCTCGGTGGTCCCAGGGGAGAAGGGACCTGTCACACGGGTGGGGGTGGAGACCCCTTGGGTGGTCCCCGTGGAGGAGGGACCTGTCACACGGGTTGAGGTGGAGACCCCCTGGGTGGTCCCCGTGGAGGAGGCACCTGTCACACGGGTGGGGGTGGCCTGGCCTGTGCTGGGTGTGGTGTTGGGGGGTCCGGCTGTGGTCTCGGAGGGCCTGGTGGGGAGCTCTGTGGCCTGAGGGGAGGCCGTGGGGTGCAGGGAGCGGGTGTAGGTGGGAGCCCTAGTGCTGAGCCTCACGGGGGTGGGCAGCAAGGTAGTCCCGAAGGTGGTGTTGTACCCGTGTGCAGCTGAAGGGACCGTGGTGGGGGCACCCGTCTGGGTCACGGCAGAGAGCCACGGCACCGCGGCCGTGGAGCTGCTGGTGGCGGGGAGTGTGGTGGAGGTGAGGTGGGGGGAAGCCGTGGTGGGGCAGTGCCGGACATCATCGCAGCAGTACACACGGATGTTGTAGTTGAAGCACGTGGTGAACTTCCCCCTCTGGTCTTCGTTCCTGCAGACCAGCCCGACCTCCAGGCTGCAGCTGAGCGCCTGCCCGATCTGATCGATGCTCACCTCGGGGTAGCTCTCTGCCCGGCATTCGATCTTCTGTGGCTGCCGACACACCTTGCCACCCGTAGCCCGGATGTTGTCATAGGTCTCCATGTCTCCGCCCCTGACCCCCGAGGTGGGGAGGTCCACATCAAACCACTCTGTCCATTGGCACTTGGGTTGACAACTGGTTGTGCTGGTGGCGGCCCCAGTGGTGGCCGTCGACACCAGGATTCCAGACGTGCTGGTCTCAGGGCGCGAGGTGGACGGCGGGCCCGTGGAGGTGGTGCCCGTTGTGCTCACTGCTGTTCCCGTCAGCAGCTGAGACGTGGAGGTCCGCGTCGTCACCGACATCGGGGTGGGCCCCCTTGAGGCTGTGTGAGTCGGGAGGACCGACATGGCAGACACTGGGAGCGTGCCCGTGTGGCTGGGCCTCGAGGATGTCACTCGGACTGTCAGCCCCGTGGAAAGGGAAGGTGCTGGTGTGGCACTGCTGGCGGAGGACCTGGTCACCCCTGTGCTCCCCAGCCATGTTGTGTGCGGTGTGGCTGGTGGCACAGCGGTGGTGGTGCTGGAGGCCGTGGGGGACGTGGTGGTCCTGGAAGCGGTCGATGTCGCAGCGCTGGTTGCAGATGGCTAAGAAGTGGCAGCCTGCTCCGTCGGTCTTGTTGTAGATGATGTCCCCTACAAATACAGAAACACTGGGTCAGCCAGGGAGGGGGGACAGGAGGGCATCCCCGGACAGGCAGGCACATGAACACGGCCCGCAGGACCCAGCGTCCAGGCTGCAGGGCTCCACTCACCTGGTAGGAAGAGCTTTCCGAAGGCGTGGCAAAGGCAGGCTGTGGTGGGGCTGGGAGAGGCGGTGGAGATGGGGAAGGTCCCCGGGCTGCCAGAGGTCACCCCAGACCAGGAAGGGGTGGTGGGTGGGGACCCGGGGGCGGTCGATATGGGGGAAGTCAAAAGGGGACCTGTAGGAGAGACACTGGGCAAGCCTGTCTTGGTGGTCATGGGTGGGGACCCCGGGAAGGCAGAGGGACTAGGGGTGGAGACGCTCTCGGTGGTCCCAGGGGAGAAGGGACCTGTCACACGGGTGGGGGTGGAGACCCCTTGGGTGGTCCCCGTGGAGGAGGGACCTGTCACACGGGTTGAGGTGGAGACCCCCTGGGTGGTCCCCGTGGAGGAGGCACCTGTCACACGGGTGGGGGTGGCCTGGCCTGTGCTGGGTGTGGTGTTGGGGGGTCCGGCTGTGGTCTCGGAGGGCCTGGTGGGGAGCTCTGTGGCCTGAGGGGAGGCCGTGGGGTGCAGGGAGCGGGTGTAGGTGGGAGCCCTAGTGCTGAGCCTCACGGGGGTGGGCAGCAAGGTAGTCCCGAAGGTGGTGTTGTACCCGTGTGCAGCTGAAGGGACCGTGGTGGGGGCACCCGTCTGGGTCACGGCAGAGAGCCACGGCACCGCGGCCGTGGAGCTGCTGGTGGCGGGGAGTGTGGTGGAGGTGAGGTGGGGGGAAGCCGTGGTGGGGCAGTGCCGGACATCATCGCAGCAGTACACACGGATGTTGTAGTTGAAGCACGTGGTGAACTTCCCCCTCTGGTCTTCGTTCCTGCAGACCAGCCCGACCTCCAGGCTGCAGCTGAGCGCCTGCCCGATCTGATCGATGCTCACCTCGGGGTAGCTCTCTGCCCGGCATTCGATCTTCTGTGGCTGCCGACACACCTTGCCACCCGTAGCCCGGATGTTGTCATAGGTCTCCATGTCTCCGCCCCTGACCCCCGAGGTGGGGAGGTCCACATCAAACCACTCTGTCCATTGGCACTTGGGTTGACAACTGGTTGTGCTGGTGGCGGCCCCAGTGGTGGCCGTCGACACCAGGATTCCAGACGTGCTGGTCTCAGGGCGCGAGGTGGACGGCGGGCCCGTGGAGGTGGTGCCCGTTGTGCTCACTGCTGTTCCCGTCAGCAGCTGAGACGTGGAGGTCCGCGTCGTCACCGACATCGGGGTGGGCCCCCTTGAGGCTGTGTGAGTCGGGAGGACCGACATGGCAGACACTACTCGACGTCCCCTCCGGCCTTTTCGGACTTGGGGTAGTCCTCGTCAAACCACTCTGTCCACTGACAGCGGGGCTCACAGGTGGTGGTGGCCGTCGACGACAGGTTTCCCGATGTGCTGGTCTCAGGGTGCGAGGTGGACGGCGGGCCCGTGGAGGTGGTGCCCGTTGTGCTCACTGCTGCTCCCGTCCACAGCTGAGACGTGGAGGTCTGCGTCGTCACTGACGCCGGGGTGGGCCCCCTTGAGGCTGTGTGAGTCGGGAGGACCGACGTGGCCCTCCATGGGATGGTGGGCCCTGTGGACGCTGGGGGAGATGTGAGGAGCCCCACGGCAGATGTTGGGAGCGTGCCCGTGTGGCTGGGCCTCGAGGATGTCACTCGGACTGTCAGCCCCATGGAAAGGGAAGGTGCTGGTGTGGCACTGCTGGCGGAGGACCTGGTCACCCCTGTGCTCCCCAGCCATGTTGTGTGCGGCATGGCTGGTGGCACAGCGGTGGTGGTGCTGGAGGCCGTGGGGGACGTGGTGGCTGTGGTAGCAGAGGTGGCCACTGTGGCAGTGGCAGCAGTGGAGGTGGCTGCAGTGGTGACTGTAGCGGTGGAGGTTGTGGCAGTGGATGTGGTGGCAGTGGGAGCTGTAGAGGTGGCAGTGGTGGCTGTAGCAGTGGAAGCGGTGGCAGTGGGGGCTGTGGCAGTGGATGCGGTGGCAGTGGGAGCTGTAGAGGTGGCAGTGGTGACTGTAGCAGTGGATGCAGTGGCAGTGGTGGTGGGGGACGTGGGCTCCCCGCAGTGGCTGTACCCACAGCACAGCACGCGGATTCTGTAGTTGTAGCACATCTTGAACAGGCCCACCTGCTCGTCGTTCCTGCAGACCAGGCCGAAGCTGACGTCACAGTGCACGTGCTGATTCAGCTCCTCCAGCCTCACGTTGGGGAAGTTTTCGGCCTGGCACTCTATGCCCTGGGGCTGCTCGCACACGGCCCCTCCCGCACGCCTGATCTTGTCGTAGGACTCGACGTCCCCTCCGGCCTTTTCGGACTTGGGGTAGTCCTCGTCAAACCACTCTGTCCACTGACAGCGGGGCTCACAGGTGGTGGTGGCCGGGACCACAGAGCTGCCGCCCACTCGGGTCACGGTTGAGGTGGACTTGGTGGATGGGGTCTGTGAGGTGGAGGCCGCCGTGGACAGGAGGGAGGTTCCTCTGGTGGGTGTGGTCTGGGTGGAGGTGGGCAGGGGCTGGGAGGATGGCCGCTGGCTGGTGCCCGGGGCCGGGCTGGTGCTGCAGGGCACGTAGTCGCAGCAGAGGACCCTCAGCTCGTAGTTGTGGCAGAGCAGGGTGTTCTGCTCACTGTTGAGGCAGGTCAGCCCCCGGGCCTGGCCACACTCCACCTTCTGACCCAGCTTCTCCAAAGGCGTATCTGGGAACTGCTGGGCCCGGCACTCGACATGCGCTGGGGCCGGGCAGAACTGGTAGCCCCTCTGCCTCAGGTTCTCGAATGTCTCCAAGTCGCCCCCTTCCATGCCCGGCTCTGGACGTCCACTGTCGTACCAGTCGGACCAGCGGCAGTGCTCCCGCACGCACACGGTGGAGGGTGTGGGGACCGAGCCTGTGGGTGGGGTGCCGGGGTCCCCGTCAGCCTCCTCTGCGTCCTCGCCAGCCCAGAGGAGAGGTGACTCATGTCCCCTTGCCCCAGCGTTGGCCCCGGGCCATCCTTTGCACCCAGGACACCTGTACCAGGTGCCCACTGGGTTCTCCCTTGGCACCCAGACCATCACCGGGGTCAGGGGCTCTGGCGAGTGAGGCAGGACCAGTGGTGTGTCTGCCAGGCTTACCCGTGGTGGAGGGCGGAGCCGCAGTGCTGGTGAAGGTGAAAGTCATTGTGGGTGTGGTTCCGGGGCACTCCTCGGCCTTTCGGACGATGGTTCCATTGTCTCTGCAGATGGCGATCAGGCAGGCGCCCAGCCCGTCGGTCGTGTTGTAGATGACGTCTCCATAGGCATAGGTTCTGCCCTCATAGGTGCACGTACAGGCTGGAGACGGACAGGCACGGGGCTCATTCAGAGCCCCCAGCCCCCATCCCTCAAACCAACAGGCCCCCGCTTACCCGCGGGGCTGTATGTGCACTGGAGGCCTCTGGAGGTGCAGTCGCTGCGAGGCAGAGAGAGAAGAGCTGAGGGCCAGCAGGGCGCAGGCCTTACTGTGTGCGCCGGCCCTGCTTCCTGTCCTCCCAGACCCCACCCCCGCTCCGCCACTGGCTCACCAGCTCCAGCAGTTCTCCGCCGTGGGGACCCTGGTGCCAGCATCATAGTAGTTTCCATCCTCGTCGTAGCAGCCCTCACACTGGGCCACGCACTTCATCTGGTCCTCATTGAAGAACGGCTTGCTGGGTGGGCACTTTGGGTAGCAACCTGGGGCGGGCACAGGGCAGGGAGAACACTCCCCTCTCAGGCCAGGTGGTGGGGCTGCCCCGGCCGCCACCCATCTCTGTCCCCCCGTCCCGAGGGTGGGCGTGGGGAGGCAGGAGCCCCCTTGCCCCGCTGCCTGCGGCTGTGCTGGGGTGACGAGGCATGGCCTCCCTGGAACAGCCTGCCCTCACCTTCCGTGCCTGGCAGGTCCATCAGGCAGTGCCCGCGGGGATTCCGGCAGGTCCTCAGGCAGGGGTCCCCGCAGGGCTGGTAGTGCCACTCGCACTCCCCTTGGGGGTTGTAGTAGTCGCAGAACAGGGCTGAGTGAGGGGGAGAGAGGCTGTGGGCGCCCGCCGGGCCCCGTCACCTCACTCCTCCCAGGTCCGAGGGGTCTCAGGGCCTGCCCCCCAAATTCCTGTCCCCCGCTGAGCCATCCCATTTGGGGGCGACCTGCCTGTCTGGTTTGTACGCACACGAACGTGAGCACGTACGCGTGGTATACACGTGTCACGTGTCCTCACGTGTGCACGCATGCCCGTCAGGCCCCAGAGCTGGCGCCTCATTAGTCACCATGGCCAGAGCCCGACTCACGGCAGATGTCCGGGGTCCGCCAGGACGTGCACACGCCCGCTTCGCGGCAGGCCTGGGCGTAGGCGGCCACGGCCGTGCAGAAACACTCGCGGTCGCCCCCCGAGTCGCAGGCGCACGCGTCGCTCACGCAGGCCTCGTAGTACCTGGTGGAGTCGACCTGGGGGGTGGGGTCTGCTCAGTGAGAAGAGCCAATCCCCGGCCCCTGGGCAGCCGGCTCCCCATCTGCACGGCAACCCCCCACCTGCCGTCTGCGACGCGCCCACCTGGGCACCCACCCCCGCCACTCCTCCCTCACCTCTGCTCGGCCACTCACTTAGCTGTAGGCCAGCCCTCCCCGTGACCGTGCTGTGACCTGTCCTGGCAAACGGGGTGCTGTCTCCTCAGGGTGAGGGGGTGCCTCCCGCTCCTCCCTCCCAGGTGGCAGAGACCAGGGCCACCGTGTCTCGCATCTGCCACCACGGGCAGCACCGCCCGAGGTGGAGACTGCTGTGTCAGGTTCACAAAGGACTTTCTGAGCCAGCGGGCAGGGCACCCGGGGTGCGGGCGGGGGCTGCGAGCCCGGCGGGACGCGAGGCCTCACGCAGGCTGGCCAGCGTCAGCCGCGGACCAGCCCCACTACGCCGCGTGCTCGGCACCCGCGAGTCCCGGATCGCGAGACCGAGTCAGTGTGTGGGCCCTGCGGTCCTTGTTAAGTAGCGGGAAGGGCTTCGGGGAAGGCTCTCAGGCCGTGGCAATCCTCCGCTTCCGTGGGGCCCGGCTGGGCTGAGGCCCCCTGAGGTTTCTGTCCGTGCTGGGGGCTGGCGGCTCAGGGAATGTGGGGGAGGACCGAGAGGTGACATTGAGGTCCTCCCTGGGTGGCTCGCAGCCCCGTTTCCAGGGGATGAGGCTGAGTTCCATCAGGGAAAGCAGAGCAGGACTGGGGACGTGGGCACCTGCCTGGCGGGAGGTCCACACAGTGTGCCGTGTACAATGGTCAGGGTCAAGGCCGTCTCCGGAGGACAGGCCTGGGCCAGACCCAGGTCCCTCCAGGAGGGAAGGAGGCAGCCCCAGCACCCCCTCGGCCCACCTGAGAATGGCAGGCGCTGAAGGGGACAGCGTTGATGATGCTGCACTGCTTCTGGGCCCACGACCTGCGGTACGGGTTGGCGGTGCAGGGGTCCTTGGGGGCCTGGGCGTCCGGGCAGGACGGGGAGAATTTCCAGCTGTTGCCGAACTCCAGCACGTCGCCCACCACGGACTGGCTCCGCGTGGTGAAGTCGTTGAGGGCGTTGTCGTCAAAGTTCCCACACAGCCCGCAGACCCTCCCCTGCAGATGGACACAGAGATGGGCACAGGGTGGGGCTACATGGGGTGGCCTGAGGGAGCAGCACAGAGCCTGGCCTGGGAGGCGTGACTGCAGGCCACCCTATTCCCCCAGGTAGCACCCAGTGAACTTTCAGGAAGGCGGGGTGCACGAGGAGTCCTGCAGTGGGCAGGAAGGCAGGTGGGCAGGTGGACAGGCGGATAGGTGGGCAAGTAGACAGGTAGAAAGGTAGGGGCGGGCAAGTGGACAGGTAAACAGGTGGGCAGGCAGGTGGGCAGGTAGACAGATAAGCAGGTGGACAGGTAGGTAGGTGGACAGGTAGGCAGGTGGGCCAGTAGACAGTAGGGCAGATGGACAGGTAGGCAGGCCGGTGGACAGGTGGGCAGGCGGACAGGTGGGCAGGCAGGTGGGCAGGTAGACAGGTAAGCAGATGGACAGAAAGGCAGACAGACAGGCAGGCAGGCACCTGCTCCCCTATAGAACCTTAGCCCAGCGGGCATGGAACAGCTGAGTGCAGAGACCAGGGAGCCACGAGCGCTTTCCAACCAGGACTGACACGCCCACTGGTCGGTTTGGTCTCAACATGCCCCTTTGGGAAGCGGACATTGTGCATGGCCTCCCCAGCCCTCAGCAGTCCGTCAGCTGCCAGATTGCACTGCTGGGCCAGGTCTAGGAGTAAGAGCTCTGTCCCTCCCCAAGGGGGTCCTGCAGCCTGCCACCCCCACCTTGTACTCCTGGTGCAGCCGAATAAACACGCTGGTCTTCTGGTCCCAGGACACGACCATGCCACTGCGGGTCTCGACGGCCAGGTAGATGCCCATGTAACGGATCTTGTAGGGCAGGTCTCCGCCTGGCCCCCTCTGCACCACCTTGTGGGAACCCTCGTGGAGGATCAGTTCATAGTTCTGCAGAGGGGCAGGGAGCTGAGGGGCCAGCTTTGGGGCCGGGGCCCCCTTCCCCCCGTGGCCCAGGACAGGGGCTCTGTGGGTGCTCAGAGTCCCAATGCACGGGGCTGGCGTCAGGAGTGAGCCGGACTCCTGACACTGTCTGCAAACTTGAGGTGAGAGGCTGGGAGCCCGCACAGGTGTGTGGGAAGTTGGGAGCTGTGGGCAAGCAGAGTGGGGCGGAGGGCACAGGAGCTGCAGGAGACCAGCCGGCCCCATCTCGGGCCTGCCGCCCATGCTTCTGCTGCCTTCCTCACGCCTCTCCCCACCTTTGGGGCGGGTGGGAAGCGGCCCCCAGTCAGCAGCTCTGCTCTCTGCACTGTGAACTCTGACCACCCTCTGCTAGAACTGGTCACCCCAGGTGTGGGGGGCTGAATGAAGGCCCCCCAAAAAGACACGTCGAGTTCTAACCCCCAGGATCCGCAAATGTGCCCTGATTTGGAAAAAGGGTCTTTGCAGATGTGATGAAGTGAAGGATCTGGAGGTGAGACCGTCGTGGATTTAGGGAGGGCCCAGATCCAGGGACGGGGGTTGCTACCAGGTCAGACAGGTGAAAAGGACACAGAGAAGGGGCCGTGTGAGGACAGAGCAGAGATCGGGGGGCACACGGTCACAAGCCAGGAGCCCCCAGAATCTGGATGAGGCAGGAAGGACCCTCGCCTGGAGCCTGTGGCGGGAGCCTGGCCTCAGAACCACGAGAGAATTAATTTCTCAGGTCGCAAGTCCCCGGGCTGTGGCTGTCACTGCAGCCCTGAGACCGGAGGCCACTCCTGGAGGTCCAGGGGCCCCGGCTGGGGCTCCAACGGGGCTGCAGAGGGAGGGAGATGGTTCCCAGGTGCCCCCACCTCCAGGAAGATCTTGATGGCCTTGGAGCAGGTGACGCCTGTGGTCCCGCAGGGGACGTTCTCGGTGACGATGCGGAAGCTCCCATTGCTGGCGTCGTTGCCCGCACAGTAGTCCTGGGAAGGGGAGGAGAGGGACGTGGTCACGGCCCCAGGGCCAGCCCGCTGGCCGGGGGGGCGGGCGAGGGGCCATGTACCTGGGCCAGCATGTGCTGGCTGAGGAAGGGGGGCCGCGTACCTGGGCCAGCGTGTACTCACAGCTCCCCTCAAAGCTGTAGCGCTCGCCGTCAAAGGTGATGAAGTGACCGTCCCCGTAGGCCACACAGGTGCCCAGGCAGGGCCGGTGGCTGCACTCCCACCTGCGGCCCCTGCAGGTGCTGCAGGGGAGGGGAGGTGATGCCCTGCTCAGGGGGCCGGGCCAGGAGACCACCTCACCAGGCGGCCGCGGCCGAGCCTGTCACGACTGTGACGAGGACGAGGACACAGTGCCTCTTCCATAAAACAGGAGTGCGGTGGTACCCCTCCCCAGGCTGGAGGGGTTAAATGGAGCAGGGAGCTTGGGGCACGTGGGATCTGACACCCCACCCCCGAGTTGGGCTCCTGTCTGCAGGCTCCCCTAACCCTTGGTGCCTGGGGTGCAGGGCCCACGGCCCTGGGGGCAGCTTCAACCGGCCCTGCCGTCTGCTGGGCAGAGAAGGCCAGTCCCTGGGCACCTTCCAGAGGACGAACGGGCCACCCCGGGCCTTCCAGGCCTCAGCTCCTCTCCGGCCTCCTGCCAAGGACATCCTGACCGAGGCCCGCTCGGGCCGCGGTCCCCGTGGCCTCCGCCCACACCACCCCCTCCGCGGCCCCTCCACACACCAGGTGTTGCAGTCGACCCTGATGGTCTCCCCAGGCTTGTACGCGGCCTCGTTGTGCAGGCAGGGGCAGTCCTCCTCGGCCACACAGCCCCCGCTCCCATCGGCCAACAGCCCCGCGGGGCAGACGCAGCCCGACACGCAGCGCGTGCTGAACTGTGGACAGGCAGACGTCCATCAGCGGCTCGTCCGGCTCGGCTCGGGGACACCGAGGGGCAGGGGACGCTGCCCCCCACCCCTGGCCCCGGGCAGCACTGCCGTGCCCTCCCAGCTGACTCACACAGTCCACATCCAGCACGTGGCAGCTCCGCACACACTCGGCCCCCTGCGTGTCCGCGGAGGCGTTGCTACAGTCCAGGAACAGCATGGGGGCCACGCACCCTGAGGAGGAGACCACGCTGGGTGGGCCGCCCGGCCCGGCAGCAGCCCCTCCCCTTGGTCGTCGGGGGGTGGTGCGGGGCCCTGACGGGGGGAGGCCCGGGGCGGGGGTGGGTAGAACCTGTGCTCTGCTCCACGGCTCCCAGGCAGCTCAGCTTCCCGCTCACACATGAACTACAAGAGATGAGAACGATGGCCGGTCTGGGCAGCTGCCCGCTGCCCCACAGACCTCACCCAGATCTCGGCTGGCTGGGCCCCCAGGCAGTGTCCTGAGGGGAGGGAGGCGCCTGCTCTGGGGTACGGTGAGGGCCCCAGATCCCCGCGAACGCACTGAGTGAATGAGCAGAGGTGCCGGGAAGGTACCTGGAGTCGGGCGGGAGGGGGTGGGGGAGGCCAGGACAGGGGTACACCCAGGTGGGCCCTCCAGGGCACACACCGTGCCCCCCACGGGCCTCAGACCCTTGGAACACCTTCCCGGGCCAGAGGAGGGGTCCCTCTCAGAATGGCTACGGGGTGCACGGGGCTGAACTTCCCTCCCCAGGGCGTCCTCTGTGTTTTAAAGTCCCCTGGGGGAGGCACGGAGATCTCTGTGTGTGGAGCAGGCGGGTTGGGGGGCATGACATCGGGGAGGGGGTGACAGTGGGGAGGGGCCTCACCACACCACACCGTTGTCGTGCAGGACCTCCCCTGGAGCCAGCACAGAGCCATGCGAGTAGCAGGGGCAGGCCTCGGCAGGCACGCAGCCACCGGTGTCGTCCAGGAAGGTGCCCGAGGGGCAGGTGCAGCCGTCCACAGGCACGAAGGCCACATCGCAGGTGACATCAGCCTGGCTTAGGGAGCGGCAGGTGGGCTGGCAGCTGTCCACCACATAGGCGTAGCTCTGGGTCTTGGGGCAGCTGCTCATGTACTTGTCTGGGGGCCGGCAGGTTACATACAGGTCAGTAGCCGGGCAGCCCGTCCAGCCCCGCCTGACCACGTCCAAGCTGGGGCTGGAGCGGCCCGAGACTTGGCTTCCCCTCTGGACGGGGTGGGGAGGCCTAAGGCTCTTGCTGAGGACAGGTGGTGGGGTGCGCCCCAGGGTCTCCGGTCCCCCCGCATCCCCACCCCGTGCCCCATGAAGCCGGCTGGCAGACACTCACTGCACACGCCGTCCCGCCAGCCGCTGAGCAGCACGCCCCGGGCGGCGCAGGCCCGCACGTAGGAGGACAGGGCCGCGCACATGCAGTCCTCACTCTTCTCACAGTTGCACGTGTCAAACATGCAGTTCTGGGGGGGCATTGGGACATCAGGGACCCCAGCCCACCAGGGACCCTTCTCTCCGTGTCCATCCTTCCTGGGACCCCCGTCTGGGCCAGGAGACAGAGGGCAGCGGGGCCTCCCGTTTTCAGGCCAGGCTGAGGACAGGGTCCAAGGGAGGGGTCTCTGCGGGACCAGGACAGGGCTCGGCTTGAGTTCTAGATCCGTCATTGGCTGAGCTGCATGTGGGGGGAGACTGAAGGCCGGAGATGTCTGGAGCTGAGTTGGCCGGGAGGGTGCTGGCACGGGGTGCAGCCCCCCAAAGTGGGCCTGGGTCTTCCAGCTGTGGACACACACTCCCGGGGGCTGGAGTCACTGAGCGTTAGGGCTTTGGCTTCCAGAGAAGCGGCCTGTGAGCCAACTGTCAGGTCGAGTTGTGTTCCCCCCAAAGGATGTGTCCACGTCAGGACCCCAGGGCCTGTGAACGTGGCCCTGTTGGAAACAGGGTCTTTGCAGATGTGACAAAGTTAGGATGAGGTCATTAGGGTGGGCCTGGACCCACACACCTGGTGTCCTTATGGGAGAGCTTTGAACCCAGACACACAAGGAGGAGGCCACGAGGCAGTGGCTGGGGTGATGCAGCGTCGTGGCCCCCAGAAGCAGGAGAGGCAGGAAGGACTCCCGGGGGACCCTCTGCCAGCACCATGATCTTAACCTTCAGGCTCCAGGACCTGGGCAGTGGGTAGATGCCTCCGGCTGTCAGCCCCCCCAGTCTGTGGCCCTTTGGTACAGCCGCCCCAGGCGCCGAACACACCAGCAGTGGCCATGTCCCTAGAGTGGAATGCCCCTCGGCCACGGAGGTGTGGGCGGTGCTGAGAGAGGGAGCCGGGAGTGGGGCATGTCCTGCCCCCAGCACCCCACCCCACCCAGGGGCTGGCCGGGGGTCTCACCGAGTGGAAGGGCCCAGGGCTGATGACAGAGTGGCAGGACGAGAAGGCCCCAGCAGGGTCGGTCAGCACAGAGCACCAGCGCCGGGCGTAGTTCTCTGGGGAGGGCAGGCACGCGGACCATCGCGGGCGCAGCTCAGCGGTCACTGGCGTTCCTCCCACACCTCCTCCCCTGCACCTGCCCACCCGCCCAGCCGCCGCTCGGCATACGCAGGCCCTGTGGGGGCCGCTCCGCTGGGGGAACCGAACCGGAGCTGGGGGCTCGCCAGCCGCGCGGCGTGGGCCCAGCTCACAGGGCAGCGGGCACCCCCCCGGGGGTGGGCCTGCAGCCTGTGGGGGACCCCG
>NW_020173674.1:812534-821554 GCF_003031525.2 Neophocaena asiaeorientalis asiaeorientalis | reverse complement strand
ACCGCACATCCTGCCCCGGTAGGAGGGGTCCAGCCTGAGGAACACCTGCATGAGGGGCACCAGCTGTACCTGCAGCTGCAACCCGAGGCCCGTGTGCACCAGGATGAAGAAGGATGACGGCCTGGAGACGGTGGCGTTGGCTGCGGGTTGGGGGGGAAGGTCAGAGGCCGCCGTGCTGACCAGCCGAGCCTGAGCCGAGGGCTCGGGGGGCTGCCCTGCAGGAACCCCGGCCGCCCCTCCGGGGCCCGGGAGCTGGGCAGGAACTCGCACGTGTGCTCGGGCCGTGACTGCTGACGCTGCTGTGAGGCCGGGCACGGAGTCTGCGCCACACGGGTCCCCACGGAGTCACGGATGAGGCCCGTGACGGCCCCACCTTGCAGGTGGGAACCCAGCCCTGGGCCTTTCCGGGACTCCCAAGGCCACAAAGCGCTGGCGAGGGACTCTGCTGGCTCGGTGCCGCCACCTAGAGGTCCCGCCTGGCCGCCGCAGGGCCCGTTCCCCGGGGGCCACGTACCCACTGCCGCGGGCAGCTGCGTGTAGATGGAGTTCACGAACACCCCGCCGTTGGCCTGGATCTGGATGGTCTGGGGGGAGGAGGCGGGGCCGCGGTCAGCGTGGGCGTGGGGCGGAGCCCGGCCGGCCAGCCCGCGGAGGGCCGCTGCCGCCGCCCCCCAGCCGGGCCCTCACCGTGTCGCCTCCGTCCAACCACAGCATCACGGTTCTGAGGCAGTTCTCGTTGTCCGTCAGGCCGCATTTCCGCAGCTCGGCCAGCACGGTGAGGGCATTGCCTGCACATATCTGACGGCACAGAGCCCACCCGTGTCCTGGGTCGGCCAGCCCCTACCCCGGGCAGGGAGGGACCGTGTGTGTGTGGTGCCCTGTGCCCAGGAAGCCCCTGCAGGGTCGGGGGCCTCTGGTGCCTGGTCACCTCTGGGCGGCTTGTCCAGACCTGGGAGCCCCTTGGGCCCCATGTGTGTGAGCTTCCTCTCGGAATGGAACCCCGGGGGACTTCACCGCTCGGATGGCCGTCATGGAACCCCTCCTGGGGTGGAGGAGGATGGAGGGTCCCGGGAGGGCCCAGCAGGCGGGGCTCACCTTGGTTAGGACATAGCTGCAGTCCCCATGCACGTCGTAGAGTTTCTCATCATAGGTGGAGATGTGGGACCCGCCCTGGACGGAGCAGGTGCCCGGGCACGGGAGGTCCTGGCACTGCCATAGTCCCCCGGAGCAGGTGCTGGGGTGGGGAGCCGTGACAGAGGGGCCATGGTGAGGGGGAGGTGAGCCCCACGCGGGGCAGGGGCGGGGCCGGCCGGGAGACCTACCAGGAGCTGCAGCTGGTGGTGAAGGAGGCCCCTGGGGCGTAGGGGCGGCCGCCGTGCATGCAGGGGCACTGCCGCAGGGGCAGGCAGCCCGAGTGGGTGACGTCGTCCATCACTGTGCCTGGGGAGCAGCGGGGGGCGGGGGGCACAAGTGGTCAGCGGAGGCTGGGCCCAGGCGTTGGAAACACAGCGACCGGATGGGGGCAAAGGCCCAGGTAGGGGGCGGTCCCCAAGGGCCCGGAGGACCTGCCTTGGGGGCAGAAGCAGCCGTCGACGCAGTGGTCCTCGCAGAGCTGGGAGCGCTCAGGGTTGGAGCAGGTGTCCGTGCAGGGTGAGCCGCACTCCTGGTATTGCATGTTCAGGGGGCACGTCTGGGCTGTGGGGAGGAGGACAGGGCTTGGCCCCAGGAAGCCACCCTGCTCCCGCCTTCCATGTGCCACCAAGGGTCCCCGAAGGGGCGCCTCTTGCCCCATCTAGCCATCTTCTGAGTGAGGCGGAAGGGGAGAGGAGCGTGGGGCCCCGAGCCTCCGGGGGCGTCCCCCCCGCCCCCACCTGGGTTCAGGGGTGAGCCCAGCTCAGTGTGCCCAAGCCAGGTCCTCCCTCTGGGCCCTCGGGGGCCCGCAGGCCTTTCATATTCCCCTCTGATCTCCTGCCCATCCTCTCACCGTGGACCCCCCGAGGGGCTCCACCTGCCCGGATCCCCAGCCAGGTGCCAGGTGTCCTGCCTGAGGGTCGCCTCCCTCACACTCTCCCCAGGGACCCAGTGTGGGTGCAGGGCCTTGGGCTCCTCCCCAGTGCATGGGGGCACTCACGGCAGAGGTCAGGGCCCCTCCAGCTCTGCGGCTGTCCCCCGGCGTGGGCACACTGGCGAGAGTACTCCGCAAAGGTGGCACATGGGCAGGTGGGGCAGCGGCACAGGTCCTGGGTGCAGGTGGCCACGTACACCTCGGCATCCACCAACCGGTGGCACTGAGCAAAGGCTGGGCCCAGCAGGGTGTGGCGACAGATGCCCTCCTGGTGAGACAGAGGCTGGAGGCTCTGTCCTCTGTGCGGTATCAGTGGGGACCCCAGCCCTGCAGCCTTTCCCCAGGCCAGGAAGCCCCCTTCCCCTGAGGTTCCAGCCGGCCAGCCGGCCACCTGCTTGCCCATCATCTATCACGAATCCATCTTCTCATCCGTCCCTCCCTCCATCCATCCATCTGTCCTTCCATTCCTCTGTCCATCTGTCCATCCACATATCCATCCATCCATCCCTCCAGCCAGCCACCCATCCTTCTGCTCAACTTCTGAGAACTTGCTACTGTTCTGTGCAGAGCTCTGCTTGGTGACCCACGACCCTGGACTCCCTGCGCCCACCCCGGGCTCCAGGACACACCTGCCCACGGTGCGCGTGCCCAGGACGGGTGCAGACCCCATGCTGGAGGCGGCTCCGAGAAGGGGGAGGCGGAGGTGCCCACCGTCAGCCAGCCCCAGCAGGGTCAGTGCCGACCTGTCGGTGACCGTCCCCCTTGTTCAGCCCCCACCCCTGACTAGCTTCAGTTCCCCATTTAAGCCTCGTGGATTCTGCTGGTTTCGGGGATCCTGGAGCTGCTAGGCCACTTCCAAAGGTGGGGTCCTCCCAGCACATCGGAAGGGCTTTTGCTCTGGGCTTCCTGAGTGCCCCCCTCTTGGTGAGACTGTGTTTGGGGGGGGCACGTATTTGCAGGGGTTGCGGGCAGGCACTCACCTCATCCGTGCAGTTGTCAGCTGGGGAGGGCAGGGGGTCCTGGCACTGCTCCGTGGGCCCATCCAGCTTCTGCAGGTTCCCAAACTGCAGAGGGGTCAGCCTGGCATCTGCAGAGAGGAGGCACTCCATGCAGGGGCCCGGAGGGGCTCTGGGGGCAGAGCTCCCGCCCATGCTCAGGACCCCCGAAACTTCCCTCTGGGGCATCACTGGAAGCGTTGCCACGCCCCGATCTGCTCCCTGCCCAGCGTCCCGACGAGGCCCCCACCCTGCGCCCCAGCCTCCCTGGGAGCGTCCAGCCTGGGCCCGGCCACCTGCTGCGCACTCACTGTGGGCATAGAACTCGTTGATGGCCGGGAGCCCGTTGAAGTCCCCGCACAGGCCGCAGGTCTGGTTGGCATACCTGGGGTCCAGCTCCAGCTGGGGGTGGGGGAGGGGCAGCTCTAGCTTCTGCGGGCCCAGCAGGGCCCCAGCCCCCATCCACCCAGCTCCCGCAGGGCTCCCCCTGGGTGGGGAGGGCGTCGGGGTGGGCAGCCTCACCAGGGCGCTGTCCTCTCCGTTCCACGTGAAGGTTAGCATCAGCCGGACGTTGATCTTGACGTAGGCACTGCTCTCCTCCAGCAGGAGGCCGGCGCGGCTGTAGGGCAGCTCCTCCCTGGGCCGGAAAGTTCGGTGCTCCCACGCGTCCAGCGCCCTCCCCGCCAGCTCTGAGCCCAGCCCACCCTGGAGCCTGGCCCCTCCGCACCCGGGCAGGCTCACCGCCTCCCGTTGACCAGGATGGACCCGCTGGAGACCTCCAGCACCAGCCCCTGCGTCTTGAGGGTGATGTGCGTGACCGTGGGCCTGGAGCCCACCAGGCCGCGGCGGAGCTGGAGGTTGAAGTCCTCGTACGCGGCACCGCAGTGCGCGGAGAAGACGTAGTTGCACAGCCCGGGGAAGCGGAAGACGTCGCCGTCGAAGGTCTTGTAGTGGGAGTCGCCCCACGTGCTGCACACCCGCCCGCCGTGCGCCGCGTTCAGGGCTGTGGGGAGTGCGCGGTGGGGGAGGGCAGCCTTCCCTGGGACCAGCCCCCGGTTTCGGGGTGGGGAGCCGCCGCCCCCTTCCTCACTCCCCTCTGCTCCGGATTCTCCCAGTCCTCCGACAGCAGCACCCGGGTCAGCCCCCAGCAGAACCATCTACGGGGATGGCTCCCAGCCACGCCCAAGGCCCGGCTCCAGCCAAGCTCCAGCTTCCTGGCTGCCCACACTGTCCCGGCTTTATCCCAGGTCTGTGACCACCCCCTGAGGCTGGCAAACACCCCTGTCCCTGTGGGCAATGGGCGGCGACCACTTACAGCTCATGGTGGGGAAGCCAGTGATGGGCGGGATGAAGGTCACACGCCGGGCTGCAGAGTGAGCTGGGTCACACCCGAACACGGCCGGGCAGGGACCAGCCAGGACACCCCTTCCCAGGACTGCCGTCCTCCTCACTGGCTACCCCGGGGCAGCAGGGAGCCGCAGGCCAACCCCTGGCCCAGCCAAGGGAGCCCAGGACTAACGCTGTCCCCTCCAGGACCCTATCCATCTGCCCAGGACACGCTCCTGCCCAGGTCTGTGTGTTTCCCCGATTGTGTGTGTGTGTGAGCATATGAGTGTGTCCACGCCTGCGAGTGAGTGGGTGGGCATTCATGGAAGCACAGACGTGTGGGTGTGAACGTGTATGCACACGTGTGTGAGTGCATGTGAGCGTCTGAGCCCGTCTGCTCGGTGCCTTTGTTTTCTTAGGCCCCCTCCGCTGTCCCGTCCTGTGGGCAGATGGGATCCAGGAGGGTCTCTGTGTGGCACATAGCTAATGTGGCAAAGGGTCCACCCCCGGCCCCTGCCCAGATCCCCTGCCAGCTCCGTGTGGGGCCCTTTCTACCACTGTCCACCCTCTCACCGTTCATGGTAGCCTCCTGACTTGCCCAGCTCTGCTCCGCACTGCCCTGGGTCTCTGTGGGAAAAGGGAACCGGAGTCCACGAGAAGCCTGACATCAGCCACCTGTCCCTTGGTCTCCAAGGGCTGCGGGATGGTGGCCACGTGAACAGCACCCGATGCTGGGATGGGAGCTTCGGCAGGGAGCTGACCCGCCCTCCCCATCTGCACCGCATCTCGCTGTGGCTCAGGGTAGAATGGAATCAGGAAAAGCTGTTGGCCTCACTGACCCCAGGCCACCCCAGGGAGAGCGTTCGGCCCCATCCACACATCCCTCAGAGAAGGACAAAGCCTGGCTTTGTTGGGGAGAAGGACACACACGGCTGGGGAGGCTCCTGGGCATCACTTAGCAGAAACCCAAGACCAGAGCCAGCTCCCCCTTAGAACTGCCAGCCATGGCAGGTGGGAGGCCTGGGGGCCCAGTGCTGGCACGGCTCCCCAGGTCACCTGTGTCCCCCGCCACCAGGCACAGCCCTCCAGTGTCCAGGTGCCCCCACAATCTTGATGGACAGGACTGTGCCCCCCTCCAGGCCCCACTGTCTCAGGCTCAGGCTGGGGCACCCCGTTCTCAGGCTGGCGCCTCCGCATTCCTTCATCACGTCTGTGGGGGTCTCCATGCTCGGCCGAAGCCTGTGCCTCTTCGGGAGTGGGAGGGGCAGCCCCAGGGGTCCACATGTCCCCGGTGGCGCTGGGGCTCGGCTCTGCAGCTACCATGCCAGCCTCCACTCCCTGTGCGACTTTCCCATCTGGGACACCGACATGGGAACCACAGGGACTGGCCTGGAATTTCTCTCTCCTCTTAAGGGCCCTAGTTGACTGCGTTTCCCAGAAGCGTGGCTGCTCCCCCGTCTGCCCCTGACCCCCGACCTGCGGCCCCTCCCACGTGTGTCCGCTGTTGTACCCACCCCATGGTCGAGAAATCAGGGGGCTTCACACGGACAGGCTCACATGGCACACCCTCCTTGGGCCAGGTGACTGCCCAGTGAACCTGGGTCCAGCGCTTGGCCAGAGAAATGCCTGCTGTTGACCACCCCATCACGCTGCAGTCTGGGTGCACATCCCCCTGATAGGAAGCCCCCCCACGCAGGGCCCAACCTCACCCACCCCTAAGGGGGCTTCAGCCCAGGGGACACCCATTTGAGGCAGGAGATAGATAGGCTCCAGGCTAGATGTTTACAAGCAGCCTCCCGTCTGCACTTGGAGATGGAAATAACAGGAACAGGGTGAAAAGCTGGACTTTGCTTCTGGTGGGCGCATTAAGGTATCAGTCATGGCAGGAGCAGAGAGGGGCTAACCCTTGTTTGAGGAAAAGATCAAGAGATCACGTATTTCCCATCCCTGGGGCAAGGGAGACACCGCACACGCGCAGAAAGGCTCCTCGGGGGTCAAAAAGGAGCGGGCGCCACCCCCTAATAGGTGATGCCAAGGCCTCCCATAGGCCTCTGGGCTGGGATCCATCTTGGCTAAAGGTTGCGCACGCATGTTGGGGAGGGTCCTAGGGCGGTTAAGGGTGTGGAAAGGGAAACCGGATAATTGGCCAGAGGTAAACAGAGACCCGGAAGAACTGTCCTGTGTGAATGACTTCACCGCCTCTTTCCTGGGGTCCTCCTCACTGGGGGGCGCCCACACCCTTTCTCTCTGGGGGAGGTGAGTGGTTAGGGTCTGCCTTGCTTCTGTCTTAACTAAACAAACTGTTTCTCTGTGAGCTCTCCCACGGGTTGTGCTGTCTCCAGTAATAAACTTTGTACCTGTTTTTACAGTTTTCGCCTCCTTGAGAAATGCATTTTTCAGTGGGAGCAGGGGCCAGGGGAACCTTGCTTCTGGCCCTGAGCCCCTGGGGGACTAGCAGCTGGGGTTCCTGGTTTTCATCCAGGCTGCCCAGGCCCACTTCCTGGGCCGGGAACCAAGGTCTTGCTTCAAGCCACGGCTCACTGCTCCGTCTCCCAGCCCACGCCCGCCACGGTGCGTGTCTCCTTCTGACAGGAGCACAGACCCATCCCAGGGATTTGCCCCCAGCCAGAGGAAGGGGAGTGGGCTGATGGCAGGCCTGCTGCCCCGGGGGCTGAGGCAGGCTGGCTGGCCACCCAAACCGTGCGGGACCCCCACCGGGAGCTCCCATGGGAATGCCCCCCGCCCCCGCCCCCGCACCCAGCCCTGTTCGCCCTCCCAGAAAGGCGGCTTGGGGCAGGGGCTCTGGGAGACAACCCCCTCCCCTTCAGCACCTCCCTTTCACAGATGGAGAGAGCCTCGGGCTGGTGCCCACCTGCCCAGACCCCCGAGCTTGGGCTGAGGTGCCGTAGAGGGGCTGCCGGAGCAGTCCATGGGGCCTGGGGACGGAGGGGTGGCCCCTGGTGGCCAGGGCTCCAGGCCAGCCCAGCTGGGTGTCACCGGCCACCCCAGGCAGCATCTTTCGTGTTGACAGTAAGCGTTAGGGCTCACGGTGCTTCCCTGGCTTGGAGTGCCGCAGGGCCAGACAGGCGGCAGTCAGGTGAGGATGAGAAAGGCCGCAGGGCAGTTATAGCTCCAGGAGCAGAGCCAGCGCTGGGATGGGGCTGCCATGATGGCCGTGACCCCGGGCCAGCCCAGAGGGCGGAGCGTGGGAGATGCAACCCTGCTGCTCTCCCTGCCATCAGGCAGCTGTGCCGTCCCCTGCCTGCTCTGCTCTGGGGGCCTCACGGGAACCAGAGAGAACCCCCAACCCAGTCTCCTCACCCAGAGCCCCCCCAGTCCCATCCCGGAGGCTGAGACCCTCAGTTTCCCCAGGGGGACCTAACTTCTCCCAACACAGGCTGGGCGCTCCGGGGGGGCCAGGAGTCTGGGGCATGCAGGGCCCCGCGGAGGACACGCTGTGCGCTGTCGGCCGGAGACACACAGGCGAGTGGCCTGCGGGGGCCGACGAGATGGAGTGAGGGGCTTAGGCCTTACCTGCTTTCTGCACCAAGGGCAGGACCACCAGGGCCCAGGCCAGGGCCCAGCACCCGCTCTGGGCACCCATCCTGAGGGCTGGCAGGGCGGTGGGCAGGTGGCGAGGAGGGAGTGGGGCACGACGCTCGCTTCCCTGGGGGCCCTGGGGCTTATATAGCGGGAAGCCTTGGCCCCGTGCCCAGCTCCTGGGCCACGCAGGGTGCTGTCCTCTCCCCACGGCAGCCACGTGTGTTTGCTCTTGGGGAGGGGCCGTGACACACAAGAGCCTAGAGGAGGAAGGATCTGCGGCTCTGGGCCCCAGAGGTGCAGGACCCCTCCCCCACGCCCCAGCCCGCCGCTTCTGAGATCAGGAGAGAAAGCGTGGATGGAGCCGGAGGGTGGTGCTGGCAAAGCCCCCACAAAGCAGGGCCGCCTCGGCCTGCCTGGGTCCCGCCTTGCTGCAGCCCCGCGCCCGCGATAGGATGGGGCCCGGGTAGGGTGCGGTGTGTGGGCAGCAGGCGGGCTCAGACCCCGGGGCAGCACCTCCCGCGAGCCTGGCTGAGGCGGTCAGGGGGGATTGGAGGGGAAGAGGCAGCCGTGGGGGAGCTGCCCAGAGGTGCTCACCACCCCATCCCCGAGGGGTGAGCAGGGGCTGCGAGGCCATCGCTCCGCCTGGCGGGGGCGGCGGGGGTCCTGCTCGCTGCGGGGTGTGCATGCCATGTATGGAGGGGGGTACCAGTCTGCAGGCTCCCGGGGGTCCCAGAGCTCCCAGCTGTGCCAGCAGGACCCTGCCAGGCCTCCGGGCTCCTCTCTGTCACCAAGTTCAAACTCAAGGGGAAACCGAGGCCCTGAGGATGGACGCCCTGGCGCGCACGCCGGGACTGGCCAAGGCAGGGCCAGGGGCTCCCAGCCTGGGTCCTGTTTGACCCTCGCCTCATGCCCAAGGCCGGCAGGTTAATCCCAGGGAAGGGGCACAGAGGAATCCCAGACCCACCTGGGGTCCCCGGCCAACGGCAGGCTGAGCAGGGACCCGTGTACACAGTGATGTGCCCCCGGGGCCCCCCGCAGGGCTGACGGGGGGCACTGGGGGACCAGGGATCTCTAAACCCCAGTACCTGCCC
>NW_020173674.1:797946-812430 GCF_003031525.2 Neophocaena asiaeorientalis asiaeorientalis | reverse complement strand
AAAGCTCTAAACGTCTTTTACCGACGTCATCCCCCCAGCTTGGCAAATGGCCCCACAGGTCCTGCGTCTCCTTTTGGTTCCTGGTGTCTTTGGGGCGTTTCCGGCACCGGCAGCAGCATGGGGGCTCCTGCAGACCTAGGCCCTGGGTCTCACCTCGGGCTCAGACCCCACTCACTGCCCGCTTCTGGGACCCCAGGGCAGGCGCTCAGGCTGCCCTCCAGCTGCCCCTCCCCCATCCTCACTGTCACCTCCCGGCCTGGGGTGCGTGATCTCCAAAGTTCTCTTTCACAGCCAACCCAGTTGTCCCCTCTGCAGAGGGCACAGCTGGAGGGGCCTCTGGGGGAGGGCAGGGTGGGGCCCCTTGCAGAACAGGCCTGGAGGGTGCGCTGGACCCCTCCCTCCACCCTCCTACCCCCCCACCGCCCTCCCGAGCTCTCAGGCTGTGGCTGGGCCTGGCCTTCCTGCCCTCGCTCCAGGCCAACAGCCGGTGCTCGAGGCTGTGGCACCTGGTCCCTCATGTGGGTGGGGAGTGCACACAGCCCGGACCCCTGAATCCACCCGAAGGAAGGAAGGAAGCAGGGAATCTGGCCTCCCAGACTGAGTCCCCGTGCCCGCCTTCTCCCCGCTCCCCAAAGGCTCAGCTCTCAATCTGTGCCCCTGGTCCAGAGCTGAGCTGGGCGCCTTCAAGGCTGGCACATCCCTCCGCCCGCCCTTGGTGGCCAGCACCACACAGCCATCAGAGGGGCCCCGCCAGCCCCAGTCCCCACGAAGGTCGGCCCCTCGCTCCGCAACCCCCAGCACCACGTGTGAGCAGCCTGGGCGCCTCGGCCCTCGAGGACGTTATCTCTTCAAGCTTCAAGGTTATCGTCTGCCCCCCCCCCACCACCAGCAGCCCGGAAGGAACACTCCATGTGGCAGGGGCCTGGCCCATCTGTTCACAGCTGGCACACAGTAGGCACTCAGTCAGTGCAGCGGAAGACTGAGGGGGCGGACGGCTGTGCCGTGGCCCGACGCTGCCCTTTCCCCACCGGAGCACCACCCTCGGGCAGGGCTGGCCGTGGGGGCCGCCAGGGTCGCAGGATTGAGACATCCCGGATGTGGACCGCCAAGCCCAGCCTGTTTGCCCAGCGAGTTTACCCCTTCACAGTTGAGAGAGCCGAGGACAGAAGAAGAAGGAAGCGAAGCGCGAGGCTGCTGGGAAGGAGAACCCGGGCCAGGCCTCCCGGGGCTTGGGGAGGCCACAGGGACGTGTCAGGGACCTGCCCCTCCTGGGGCGCACCCTGTCCCGCACTCAGCCTGCAGAGCCCGCAGGCAGACGTGATCCCACTCCCCAGAAAAGACCCCACACACAGAGCCCAGAGCTGGGCTGCCCCGGCCAGTCCCTCGGCCCTGTTGGAAGCCCCTGGAGGGGTCATCACAGAACGCTGGGCGCCCTTCTCAGCTCACCCCTCCCTGCCCACCGGCCTCTCACCGCAGCAGTGCAGAGTCAGGGCCAGGGGCACTGGGGTGTATCAAGCTTCAGGCATTTATCAAGTGCTGGCTGTTTGCCCAGCTCCACACCGGACACCATGGCGGGTTCAGGAGTACAAGGTATGGCCCTGGGGGCGTCAAAGGCCTGGCTGGCTCTAGGCCTGCTCAGAGCCCGGCCCCTGGCCGTCTAGGGATGCAGGCCTTCTGCACCTGCTGCCTCTGCGGGGAGTGGAAACCTCCACTTGGCCGATGGGGTGCCCCCCGCTCTGGTCCATACCCGGGGAGTGTAGGGGAGGGGGGATCAGGCTCCACCGGGGCATCCTCGTCCCCAGAGCGGCCACCATGGTGAGAAAGGCTGTGCCCGCTCCCCTAACCCTGCCCCAGGGCTGCAAGAATGTGGAGACCCTCCCCCAGGAAGCCCCTGCCCTGTGTGAAGACCAAGACCCCCCACCCCCACCCAGCATCTTCTTCTATTTCCTGGTCTTCACACAACCCCTTTTCTTGCCCGTTTCATCTCTCCGTCCCTCTCACCCTCCTTCCCTCCTTCCTTTCTGCCTCTAGCAAATTCTGAGCCCCAAGCCCTGGGGATTTGATGTGGCCAAGGATAAGAGAGGGCCCCGTTGGAGCTCACAGCTCACTGGCCATATAAGGGAGCAGTGAGAGCTTTGAAGGAACAAAAGCTCTCTGTGGGGCTAGGGTGACATTGAGCTGAAGGAAGGGGAAGAGGCAACCTTTAGCAAATTAGGGAACAGCAGGTGCAAAGGGCCTGGGGCAGGGATCAACATGGCTCCTTGGAGGGTCTGAAGGCACCTGGTGTGGCTGGTACTGGGGCACCTGCAAGAGGGGAGCTGGCTGTGGCGTGGGCAAGGTTGGACCAGGGGAGGAGTCAGGGTTTACTCTGAATTTGGGGGGTACAGTTTACTGGAGCATTTAAAGCAGGGAAACCATAGGGGATTTTTTTTTTTTTAATCTTTGTAGAGAAATGTATATAACTTAAAATTTACCATTTTAAGTGTACATTAACTGGCATTAAGTACATTCACGGTGCTGTGCAACCATCACCACTATCGTCTCTAGAACTTTTTTATCATCCCAAAGAGACTCTACGCATTAAACAACTCCCCCCGGCCCTCCCCCAGGCCCTGGCCCTGGCCCCGTCCTTCCTACTTTCTGTCTCTGTGAATTTGACTATTCTAGGTCCTCGTGTAAGTGGAATCATACGGTGTTTGTTCTCTTGTGACTGGATCATTCACTCTGCCCAGTGCCTGTAAGGTTCATCCACATGGTAGCCTGTGTCAGAATTTCCTTTTTTTAAGGCTGAATAATACTCCATTGTATGAAGATACTACGTTTTGTTTATCCACTCATCCTTTGATGGACATTTAGGTCGTTTTCACCTTTTGGCTATAGTGAATAAGGCCATGACGTCATCAACATGACGGTGTAAATATCTGAGTCCCTGCTTTCAGTTCTTTTGGGTACATACCTAGGAGTAGAATCGCTAGATCATATCATAAGTCTATGTTTAACTTTTTGAGGAATCACCAAACAACAGAAGCATTTTACATTCCCCGCAGCAGTGCACAAAGTTTCCAATTTTTCCACATCCTTGCCGGTACTTCTTATATGCCCTCTTTTTTAATGATAGCCATCCTAACAGGTATGAAGTGGTACCTCACCATGGTCCTGATTTGCATTTCTCTAATGGCTAGTGATGTTGAGCATCTGTTCCCGTGCTAATTAGCTGTTTGCATATCTTCTTTGGAAAAATGTCTATTCAAGTCCTTTGCTCATTTTTGAGCTGGGTTGTTTGGTTTTTTTGTTGTTGTTGTTGAGTTTTAGGAGTTTTTTTTTAAATTAATTAATTAATTTATTTATTTGGCTTCGTTTCTGTGCGAGGACTTTCTTTAGTTGCGGCGAACGGGGGCCACTCCTCATCGCGGTGCACGGGCCTCTCACTGTCGCGGCCTCTCTTGTTGCGGAGCACAGGCTCCAGACGCACAGGCTCAGTAGTTGTGGCTCACGGGCCCAGTTGCTCCGCAGCATGTGGGATCTTCCCAGACCAGGGCTCGAACCCTTGTCCCCTGCATTGGCAGGCAGAAGGAGTTCTTAATATCCTGAATATTAATCCCTAATCAGATATATGATTTACAAATATTTTCTCCATTCTGCGTTTGTCTTCTCACTCTCTTGATAATGTCCTTTGATGCAGAAAGGTTTTAGTTTTGATGTAGTCCAATTTATCAATTTTCTTTTGTTGCCTGCGCTTTTAGGGTCATATCCAAAAATCATTGCCAAATACAGCATCACAAGGATTTCCCCCTAATTTTCTTCTAAGACTTTCATAGTTTTAGCTCTTACATTTAGGTCTTCGATTTATTTTGAGCTAATTTTCATATATGGTGTCAGATAAGAGTCCAACTTCACCATTTTGCTTGTGGATATCAAGTTTTCCCAGCACCATTTGTTGAAAAGCCTCCTTTCCCCTATTGAATGGTCTTAGCACATTTGTCAAAAACCAATTGACTGTGTGTGCCAGGGCTTATTTCTGCACTATCTGTTCTATTCCATTGGTCTACGTGTCTGTCTTTATGGCAGTACCACAGTGTTTTGAGTACTGCAGCTTTGTAATAAGTTTTGAAATCAGGAAGAATGAGTCTTGCAACTTTGTTCTTGTTTTTCAAGAGTAATTTGACTATTCCCTTGAGATTCCACATGAATTTCTGTATGGATTTTTCTATTTCTGCAAAAACACCATTGGGATTTTGATAAGGATTACATAAAACCTGTATATCTCTTTGGGTAATATTGTTATCTTACCAGAATTAAGTCTTCAAATCCATGGATATGAGATATTTTTCTACTTATTTATGTATTCCTTAATTTCCTTCAGCAATGTTTGTAATTTTTAAAATAAATTTATTTACTTAATTTATTTATTTTTGGCTGCATTGGGTCTTTGTTGCTGCACATGGGCTTTCTCTAGTTGCGGCGAGCGGGGGCTACTCTTCATTGCAGTGTGTGGGCTTCTCATTGCGGTGGCTTCTCTTGCTGTGGAGCATAGGCTCTAGGCTCATGGGTTTCAGTAGTTGTGGCTCTCGGGTTCTAGAGCGCAGGCTCCGTAGTTGTGGCGCACGGGCTTAGTTGCTCCACGGCATGTGGGATCTGCCCAGACCAGGGCCTGAACCCGGGTCCCCTGCATCGGCAGGAGGCTTCTTAACCACTGCGCCATGAGGGAAGTCCCAGTGTTTTGTAACTTTCATTGTACAAGTCTTCTGCCTCCTTGCTTAACTTTAATCCTAAGTATTTTATTATTTTCAATGCTACTGTGAATGGAATTATTTTCTTAATTTTCTCTTTGGGTTGTTCCTCGCTAGTGTATAGCAACTTGCTGAATTCATTTATTAGCTCTGTCTTAGTCCATTTGGGCTGATATAACAAAATGCCACAGACTAGGTTGTTTATGAACAACAGAAATTTATTTCTCACAGTTCTGGAGACTGGAATTCAGCCAGCATGATTGGGTTCTGGTGAAAGCCCTCTTCCTGGTTTCAGACTACCCACTTCTTGCAAAGTCAACAGAGGCTAGTGATTTCTCTGGAGCTGCTTTTATAAGACACTAATCCCATTCATGAGAGCTCCACTCTCATGACTTAAGCACCTCCCAAATGCCCCACCTCCTAATACCGTCACCTTTGAGGGTTACAATGTCAACATATGGATTTTGGATGGAAACACACCATAGCAAGCTTGAATAGTTTTTGGTAGAATTTTCAGAAATTTCTACATATAAGATTATGTCATTTGTGACCAGGGATAGTTTATTTTCCAATCTGGGTGCCTTTTACTTCTTTTTCTTGCCTAATTGCTTTGGCTAGAACTTCTAATACTGTGTTGAATAGAAGCAATGAACATACGCATCATTGTCTTGTTCCTGATTTTAAAGGAAAAGATTTTCTCTTTCACCATTAAGTACGACATTAGCTGTGGGCTTTTCATGTATGGCCTTTATTATATTGAGATAGTGTCTTTCTAGTCTTAGTTTGTTGAGTTCCTAATCATGAAAAGATATTTAAATTTGGCAAATTCTTTTTCTGCATTAATTGAGATGTGGGTTTTTTCCCTTTTCAGTCTATGAATGTGGTGATTGGTTGGTTTTTGTATGTTGAACATCCTTGTGTTCCTGGAATAAAACTCACTTGATCATGGTGTAGAAACCTTTTAATATACTACTGAATTTGTTTGCTAGTATTTTGTTGAGGATTTTTGCATAACTATTCACGAGGGATATTGGTACGTAGTTTTCTTTATTTGGACCAAACATAGTTTCTTTTGTTGTTTTTTTTGCGGTTTTTGATTACTGATTTGATCTCCTTCCTAGTTAAAGGTCTATTCAGTTTGTCTGTTTCTTCATGAGTAAGTTTTGTTAGACTATGTGTTTCTAGGCATTTTCCCATTTCTTCTAGGTTATCAAATTTGTTGGTATGCAATTGTTCATACTATTCCCTTTAATCATATTTTTTAGTATTATTTGTATTATATTTATTTCTTTGTGATTTTAGTTTTTAATATACTATATTGCCCTCATTAGATTATACCTTCATATTCATAGAACAATATAAACTAATGCCAGTAATAATAATATTGTGGTACAAAAGATCCTGAAGCCTTTTTTTAAACTGTTTTGAGCAACCATACATGGTATTATATTTTATTTCATTCTGTTATTTTAATTTTTTATTTAAAAATAGTTGATACACAATATTATACAATTTACAGGTGTACAAATAGTGATTTACAATTTTTAAAGGGTATGCTTCATTTATAGTTATTATAAAATATTGGCCATATTCCCCATGTAGTACAATATATCCTCATAGCTTATTTGTTTTATACATAATAGTTTGTACCTCTTAATCCCCTACCCCTATGTTGCTCTCCCCCCTTCCTACTCCCCACTGGTAACCACAGTCTTTTCTCTACAACTATGAGTCGGTTGTTGTATTCACTAGTTTGTTGTATTTTTTGGATTCCACATGTAAGTGATATCATCAGTATTTGTCTGTCTCTGTCTGACTTATTTCACTTAGTATAATACCCTCCAAGTCCATCCATGTTGTTGCAAACCTTTAATCACATTTATCTCTATAAAATTGACAGTAATGCCCCTTTCATTTCTGATTTTAAATTTTGATTCTCCTTCCTTTTTTTCTTAGTGCATTTAGTTAAAGGTTTGTCAATTTTGTTGATCTTGTCAAAGAACCACCTTTTGGTTTTGTTGGCTCTTTGTTGTTTTTCTATTCTCTATTTTATTTATCTCTGCTCTAACCTTTATTTTTTCCGTCCTTCTGCTAGATTTGAGTTTAGCTTTCTCTTCTTTTTCTAGTTCTTTAAGGTGTAAAGTTAAGTTATTGGTTTGAGATCTTTTTTCTTTCTTAATGTAGGTTTTACAGCTATAAATTTTCTTCTTAGCACTGCCTTTGCTGAATCTCCTGTTTTGGTATGTTGTGTTTTTATTTTCATTCATCTCTAAGGATTTTCTCATTTCTTCTTTGACCTATTAGTTGTTTAAGAGTGTGTTGTTTACGTTCCATGTATTTGTGAATTTTACAACTTTCTTTCCATTATTGATTTTTAGCTTCATTCCTTTATGGTTAGAAAAGATACTTTATATGATATTAATCTTTTAACATTTACTAAAGCTTGTTTTAGAGCATAACAATTAGTTTATTCTGGAGAATACCCCATGTGCACTTGAGAAAATGTGTATTCTGCAGTTGATAGGTGGAGCGTTCTGTATATGTATGTTAGGCATAGTTGTTTTTTTGTTTTTTTGTTTTTTGCGGTACACGGGCCTCTCACTGTTGTGGCCTCTCCCATTGCGGAGCACAGGCTCCGGACACGCAGGCTCAGCGGCCATGGCTCACGGACCCAGCTGTTCCGCGGCATGTGGGATCTTCCCGGATCGGGGCACAAACCCGTGTCCCCTGCATTGGCAGGCGGACTCTCAACCACTGCGGCACCAGGGAAGCCCCCTGTAGCTGGTTTATAGTCTTGTTCAAGTCCTCTGTTCCATTAGTGATTTTCTGTCTTGTTCTATACATTAGTGAAAGTGTGGTACTGAATTATCCAACTATTATTAGTAGTTTTATTATCTAGCTCTCCTTTCAAGTCGGCCAATGTTTGCATCATATATTTTGGGACTATACTGTTTGGTGCATATATCTTTATGATTGTTATATATTGTTGAATTTTTTTCTTTTATCAATAAATAATATCCTTCTTTGTCTCTTATAAACTTTATTTTAAAAAACTTAAAGTTTATTTTGTCTGGCATTAGTGTAGCCACCCCAGCTCTCTTTTGGTTGCTATTTGCGTGAAATATCTTTTTCCATCCTTTCACTTTCAACCTATTTGTGTCTTTAGTTCTAAAGTGAATCTCTTGTGGACAGCATATAGTTGGATTTTTGTTGTTGTTGTTGCTGTTGTTTGAGGCACGCGGGCCTCTCACTGTTGTGGCCTCTCCCATTGCGGAGCACAGGCTCCGGACGCGCAGGCTCAGCGGCCATGGCTCACGGACCCAGCTGTTCCGCGGCATGTGGGATCTTCCCGGATCGGGGCACGAACCCGTGTCCCCTGCATCGGCAGGCAGACTCTCAACCACTGTGCCACCAGTGAGGCCCTGTTGTTGTTGTTTTTAATCAATTCTGCCTTGTGAATGGAAAGTTGAAATCGATTTACATTTAAATTGATTACTGATAAGGATGGACTTACTTCTGCCATTTTGCTATTTGTTTTCTGTATGTCTTCTAGCTCTTTTGTTCCTCATTTCCTCCATTACTGCCTTCTTTTGTGTTTAGTTGATTTTTTGTAGTGACAAATTTTGATTCCTTTCTCATTTCCTTTTGTATATATTATGTAGATATTTTCTTTGTGGTTATCATGGGATTACATATAATGCCATAAAGTTAAAACCATCTAATTTGAATTGACACCAATTTAGTTCCAATTGCATACAAAACTCTAATCCCATATAGTTCCTTCCCCTCCTAATGTTATTGTTGTAACAGATTAAATCTTTATGCCTTGTGTGCTAATAACATAGATTTGCAATTATTTTCATGAATTTATCTTTTAAATCATAGAAAATAAAATGTAGAGTTACAAACAAAAATTACAGTAATACTGGCTTTTATATTTGCCCACATATTTAGCTTTATTGGATATCTTTATTTTCTTATAGAGCTTTGATTTACTGTCTAGTGTCTTTTCATTTCAACCTGAAGGGCTTCTTTTAGCATTTCTAATACGGTAGGTTTAGTTTTTGTTTATCTGGAAATGTCTTAATTTTCCTCTCACTTTCGAAGGGCAGCTTTGCCAGGTAAAGAATTCTTGGTTGACTGTTTTTTCTTTCACCCTTTCAGATGTATCATTCAGTGCCTTAATGGCTTCCAAGGTTTCTAATGATAAATCAGCTGATAATCTTATTGAGAATGAATTCTCTTTTGAGATTTTCTTCTTTGACTTTCAACAATTTAGTTATAATGTATGTCAATGTGGACCTCTTTGAGTTTATTCTACCTGGAGTTTGTTGAGCTTCTTAGAAGTTTTCAGCCATTATTTCTTCACATAATATCTTCGCCCCTTTCTCTTCTCTGCAGGGACTCTCATTATGCATATGTTGGCCCACCTGATGATGCCTGACAAGTCCTTTAGGCTCTATTCACTTTTCTTCATTCTTTTTTTCCTGCTCCCCAACTTTGATAATTTCAGTTGTTCTGTCTTCAAGTTCGTTGGGTCTTTCTTCTGCTTGCTCAAGTCTGTTATTGAGCCCCTCTAGTGAATTTTCCATTTCAGTCACTGTATTCCAGAATTTCAATTTTTTTAAAATAATTTCTATCTTTGTGTTAATATTCTCATTTTGTACATGCATCATTTCCCTGATTTCCTTTGGGTTTTGTCCATGTTTTACTTTAGCTATTTGAGCACACTTAAGGCAGTAGTTTTAAAGTCTTTGTCTAGTGAGACTGATGTCTTGACCTCCTTATGGATGATTTCTATAAATTTATTTTGCTCCTTTGAATGGGCCATATTTTCTTGTTCTTTGTAAGCCTTGTGATTTTTTGTTGAAAATTGGGACGTAACTCTGGAAATCAGATTCTCCCCTTCCCAGCGTTTGCTATTCTTTTTCTTTTCTTTCTTTCTTTTTTTGTTGTTGAAGGATGTAGCAGTCCATCTGTTTTGGGACTTCTCCAAAGTCTTAATTTTTACAAAGACTATTCCTTGTTGTGTGTGATCACTGAATCTTTGCTGGTTTAGCTTGTGTTCAGCTGGTGTTTGGGCAGAGTTTCCTTGAGTAGCAGGAGCCTTCCCAGTCTTCACAGCCTAGCTCTGTCTTTCAACACTTAGGCAGGCTTGCTCTGAGCCTGGGGACGAGCCCAAGATGAAATCTTGCCTGGGCATGAGTGTGTCTTTCTAAATTCCTGCATGTGCATGGCTGCTTTTGAATGGCCGAATTTCTCAAAGGGTCCCACTTCAACTCCTCCAGGTCTTAGATGGTCCATTATATGTCTCCAACTGTAATCTCTTGCCCCAGGAGTCTGTGGGTCTGTAGTCACTTCACAGCTTTTATGAGCAGTGTCTGCCACTTTTGCCACTTGAATTCCAGGTTAAGCAAAACAGAGATGCGTGCCTTGCATCATTCCTTCATGAATCCACCAGATGTTCACAGTAATTTGCAAGTATGGTATTCTCTGCTCCTTCTGGCTTGGGGTGGGGGAGGGGAATGGAACTGGGCTGGCAACTCAAGACCAAAACTGCCACTGCACTGGGGATGGGCAAGGGTGAGTGAAAATGCCACAAAACTTTCCTATCCTTCTGAAGATGGCCTTTTCTGGATTGGACATTGGCTTGGTTGCTGTAAACCTCTGACTATCTTCTAGAGCTCTGAACACAGTTATTCCAGACAGTTTCTCCTTGTCCTTTTCAATGTTTCTGTGGAAAACGAGACCTTAGAGCTTCCCAGCCCACCACAGGGTCATTCTGAAAATACAAGTTCGTGAGGCTAAACGGATATAAATGAATAAATGAAAAATAAATAAATGGAAGAAAAAAGATATCTCTTCCTACTGCAGAATGCAGGTAAGAAGAGTGGATGTGATTAGAAAAGCATCAGTGGGTGCTAACACTAAAGGGAGTGGGATCCTTACATGGTCCCAAGCCTCTCCCACAAGACCCTTATTAATTCCAAGGGGGGAAATGGCTACTTTCCAGTGGAAAACCTGACAGACCCATCCCGAGCCAAAGTGAACTCCCAGTGGTGGATCCAACCAACATCACGTGCCTCCAGGTATAAGGAACCAAGAAGGACACAGCTTCACTCCTGCTGAGTGTGTACTCCAACCTCGACACAAGGAAGCCACAGACAGACCCAGATTTGGGGATGCTGCACCATGTAACCGGCCCACACTACTCAAAAAGGGCATGGTCAAGAAGCCCAGAGAAAGGCTGGGGACAGATTCCAGGTTAAAGATGACCAAGGAGGCTGCACTCACGTGACATGCGGTCCTGGGTCAGACCCCAGACTGGGAGGAATGGACACCAGCAGGACAAGCGAGGGGTGTAGCGGCCTGAGGACGGCAGGTGGTGCTGCATCTTCACAGACCCCGCCCTACTTCTGGGAGACACACCCCCATCTATTTAGGTTGAAGGGGCAATCTTCTTAAACTCCAGTGAAACAGAGAAAATATGTAGACACAGAGAGAGGGGAGGGCAGGCACAGCACAGCCCAAGAGCAAACAGTACAGCAAAGGGAGCAAAATACAAACCCTGGAGAATCTGGGCTAAAGGCAGACAGGAGCTCTTTATACTATTTCTGTAACTTATCCATAAATTGGAAATTGTATCCAAAAGTTCTCCAGAAAGCTCCATGCTGGCTGTGATTTGGGGAATGGACTAGAGGGAGGTCATTGGGGGACCACTGCACCTGTACATGGCAGGGACACAGTGGTGAGGTGGGGGAGGGCCAAAGGGAAAGGGGGAAGGGGGAGGGGGAGGAAATAAGGGAGAGCGGAGGAGGGGCAGGCACCCTATCTTCTGGGCAGAGCCAGCCTGAGCAGGGGCCCCGTGACGTGGCAGGTCCCCAGGCAGGTGCAAGAGGTGCCTCCCTGTCCCCTTCTCCCCCCTCCCTCTCCACCCCTCCCCCCTCCTCTTCCCCAGCCCTGTTGTGAATCTCCTGGAGAAGCAGCACCCCCATACAGGGCCAAGGTCTTGGGGAGGGTCACAGGACCCCCCGAGGCGGCAGAGCCTGGGCGAGGGGGCAGGCATGGCCCGGCATGGACAGGCAGATGTGGACAGAGGAGAAGGTTGGGCCTCTGGGCCCACGTTTGCTCAGGATTAGGACAGCGTGAGGGAGAATAAACAGTAGCGGGTGGGGTGTCCTGGCCGCCAGCAAAGGTGACCAGGTGTCAGTGGGCAGCGTGCCCTCCTCCTTCCAGGAACCCCAGTGTTGACTCAGCACCACGACCTGACAGAGGGGCCCGACGCAGCCCCACACAGCCCGGGGCCACACCCCCCAGCCAGTGCTGAGGGGCGCCTGGCCCTGAGGCTACGCAGGCCGGTCATCCACATCCAAGCCCCGCCTGCTGCCCTCTCCACTGGCCTCAAGGCCCCAGCAGTGACCAGTGACCGGAGAGGGCGGCCGGGGGACACACCACCGTCCTGGGCCACGCCGCCCTCGTCTGGGCTCAGGCCCCGGGGTGGGGGAGGCCCAGCCCTCCTGGGGGTCACAGGCCCAGGCCTGATCTCTGACCCCTGGAGGCCCCGACTTCACTCTGCTGCATTTTCTTGGGGAGGCTGAAGGGGTTCCCTCGTGTCTGGGTATCTTGTTCGTGTTCTGTCAGGGCCCCCGCCTAGCCCCACGTCTGGGATGTAGGCGATGCAGCAAGTGGGGTACACCCCAGCGATGGGTGAGTTTGAACTCCGGACTGTAACAGGAGGGCAGGGAGGATGGCTAACAGCAGCGATCCTGGTGGCCAGGAAAGTCCTCGAGGCACGAGCTGGACTAGCGGACTGTGGGGAGGGTTGGATGGAGGCTTCTTGGAAGCACCAGCTGGGGGAGGAGGTGCTAGAGCCGCCTCGCCATGTCTGCCCCCACATCTGCCCAGCAGAGCTGCTGACAGGCCCCTCAGAGCTCAGGACCGCTCGGGATGGACCTCGCTGGCCAGCAGGGTGGTGGGACCCGCAGGGGACAGCAGTGGCCGGAGCGCCTTGCCCACAGCCCCCTGCCCCAGCCCCCTTCCCCGGGAGGCTGCCTGGCCTCTGAAGGAGGGGTTTCTGCCAGCAGGTAGTCCCTGCCCTCCGTCCCCAGGGCTCTGGCGTCCACGTCTGCAGGTCTGGCCAGGGACTGTGTGAGTGACACGCACACCCGGGTGCCACGTGAGCAGAGACATAGGTGCCGTGGCTGGAGAGACGCCGTCTCCCTGATGCCTAGGGTTAGGGGTGTGGCCGCCACCCCAGGGGCAGCTTCTGCAGGGGCCCTGGGAGGAGACGGGGGCCGGGGGGAGCTCGCTGGGCCCCACCAAGCATGGCTTAACCTGGAGCAGCAGGACAGGGTCCCTGCTGGTTCCACACACGCTGAACTGCCCCCTCGTGGAACCGTGGAGGCTCGGCCGTCAGCTGAGGACACAGCATGGATGCAGCCAGCAGGAGGCAGAGACCCCACCCCAGGGACGGAGCTCCAGGCCCCACTTCCTGGGGCTGGAGGCTAAGGGCCGGGAGGGTGTCCAGGAAAGGACGGGTCTGGAGACAGGGCGCGAAGTCCCTCCACCCGAGGGCTCAGCCTGTGGCCTGCGAGATTGAGTCTAGGGTCCACGAGGCCAGGCCACCCTTCCCACCTGGGGGACAGTCTCCAGACACCCAGGCTGCCATGGGGCCGCTGGCTCTGTGGACGCTGTGTGCCCCCAGGGCTGGCTACCCTGGTGGAAGCAGGAAGGGCCGGGGCCCAGGGCGGGGCGGGGCCCCCGGGAGGGGCTGGGCGGGAAGGGGGCCACCTCACGCCCCCGGGGATTTCGTGCCCCTCACGTCCTCCAGTGGGCTGGGTGCCTTGCTCTGAAAGGTCTCCTGAAGTGGGCAGCACCTGCTGACAGGCTGTGTCCCCAGAGGGCACCCTACCTGCTCCTTCGTTTCATGGGTGTGGGGGGCTGTGGCACTCACAGGACAGGGTGGCCCTGAGCTTGGCATGGGTGCTGGGGTCCCCTCAGGGCCTGTCAATCTGGGAGTGAGGGCACCAAGTTCCCTGAGCCCTGCGGGGGCTGGGGGCGCCCAGGCTGTTTGTCTTGGTGGAGGGGTGGTTCCCATTCAGCTGCGTCAGCTCTGACCTGCCCTGGCGACCCTCCTGCCCAGCCCCCCAGGCAGCCCCCTGCTCGGCAGCTGGACACCCCTGGGGTGGATGCTGGGTTGTGGGGGTGTCCTGAGTCCCAGGCTGATCACTGGTCGTGCAGAGCCCACCGCTGCTGTCAGAAACACACCTAATCGTGCCCATCATCCGAGTTCCACGCTGGCTTTCCACCTTTGTTTTTGTTTGCAGCTCTAGGCGTCTTCCACATCCCTCTGTCCACCCTTGCTTGGCTCCGGGAGCCATGCTGTTTGGAACATCAGTCATAAACACATTTTCTTCTGGGAGCCGGGACACAGGGGCTTTACAGTGGTAACACGATGATGTTTTATTTTTATTCTGTTCTGTAGAGGAAGAAAACCCTGGCGTGCCTCTCTATAGGTGGTTCTATGAGCCACGAGAAAGCCACGGGTGCAGACAGCGACCCCAGGTATGTCACCCTGTCCACGGACCGCGGTGAAGGGGAGCCACAGAGTTTATGTCAGCGAAGCCCAGGGCTGTTGCCGGCATCTACTGTTTTACATCTCGCGGAAGGGCTCCCTCCCCACTTCCCGTCACAGAACCATCTCCCACAGCTTCCCTGGGGCTGCAGGGTCCTCACCTGCCTGGTCTTGAGCCTC
>NW_020173674.1:793094-797917 GCF_003031525.2 Neophocaena asiaeorientalis asiaeorientalis | reverse complement strand
TTGCCTCCTGGTGAGGGCAGGCTCCAGCCCTGGCCCCCCCAGCTCACATGTCCACCTACCACCCTGACCTCTCCACCGGGCATCTAATGGTCAAACACAGTGTGACCCCACCAAGCTCCTACCCACCCCAATGCCCTTCCCCAGCCACCCCATCCTTCCCCGGCCCCCCGATGGAGGGTGCTGTCTATTCACCCACACTCCACAGCCGGTCCATCGCCAAACAGTCACCTTCACCACTGACCTACCCCCCCAGCTCAGTCTCCCGCTTCCCTCAGCCCGTGTGTCCGTCCTCACCCTGCAGTGGGGCCTGAAGGGCAAGGCAGGGCTCTACAACCTCTGCCCGGCCCCCCAGGGCCCTTCACTCAGGGCTAAGGCCCGGTTCTGGCTCACCCTGAGGCCCCTCACCCCGCCCACCTCGGGCACAGCCATGTGCCTGCAGCTCCGCTCTCCGACCCCGTCAGGCCCTGCCGGGGCACCTCCCCCAGACATGCGCAGCCTCCCTCCTTCCCTTCCTCCCTCCCTCCCATGACGGCCACTGAGCAGGACCCCACCAGCAGAAAGGGGTTCTCTGCTTTACTCCCCCGTGGCACTAACGCGTGGCCTCATTCCCAGTGATCTGTCCACTCTGCCCGCCGTCGCCAGGCTCCCGCTGTGCGTGGCTCTGCGTGGCCCAGTCCCTGAACGCGGCTCGCCCTGGGTCCCGGGCTGCCGCGTGGCACGGCTCCTGGCGCAGCCCTGGGCCCGAGATCGCCGCGGTACTTCCCGCGCCGGCGGCAGCGCCCTCACTCTTTGTCAGTTGATCCGGATATCTGAGGACCTTTGACGTCCATGCAGATTCTGCAGTGAGTTTGCTGACTTTCTCTGAAGACCAGGCCACGAGGCTGTCTGGGCCGCGCTCACGGAGACGCCTGTGTGATGGCCCAGGCCCCACGTGTCCCCACGGGGTTGGCTGTGAATCGCCAATCCGGTGCCCAGGGCCCAGGTCAAATAGGTCAGAGCTGTGACCTGCATGTACCCAGGACCAGGCCGGCCGCTGGCGCCCAGCTCTGGCCTCAGACCAAGCGGCCCTCTCCAGGGGTTCGGGCCTGGGTGGGAGTCCGAGTGTCCCTGGATGGAGTGGGCTTGCTGGGGGCAGAGGTCAGGAGAGGGCTGCAACCCGACCTGCCCACCACGGTCACAGGCTCCCCAGTGTCCTGTGTCCCTGTCCATCTCCTTCCCCATATCCAGGAGCCCCCAGCGCCCTTTATCTGGGCAGAAGCTGCCCCCAACCAAGTCCCCCCAGCATGAGGGTGGACGCCCCTTCCCCATCTGCCTGGGGCAGGACCCAGAAATGAAGGGGTGGCCCTGCCAAGGCCAGACTCCACGGGGGCCAAAGGGGGTGGGGTGTGAGCCGCAGAGGCCAGCCCTGGCCCCGGGACCTCTTCTGGCCATGTGTCCCCACCCCCGTGGTGACAAATCATCCCCCCTCCCCCCGCAGCATCCAGCAGGTGGGGGCCCCAAGCACAGCCTGGAGGAGCCGCCCTGCAGGCAGAGCCGTGGACGCCTCGGTGGGCCGGACCCAGCTCTGTTGCGCGTCCTGGCACCACCTGGCCAGGGCTGCGGGTCTGGGGTGGCAGCAGGGACCCATTATCTGGTTACCCTTGCTGCCTGGTCACAGTTCCAGGCAGGGGAGGGGTTGTGCACTCCTGGGGGTGTGGAAGGTTAGTCACTGTGTTGGCGTCCATCCCAGCCAGAGAGGAAGAGGGGCCTCCCTCCGACACCCGGTCCCCCCGGGGGCAGTGGCACTGATTAGGGTACCACCTGCAGCTACAGGGCCAGCCGGTCTCTGGGGCAGCAGCTCCCAGAGCCAGAGGGCCGGGAACTTCCTGCTCCCAAGGAGGGCGTCCCATGGGGGTGGCAGTGACTTCCCTGCCCGGACCTCATTGCCACGCCCATCCACCTCCCACTCAGGCTGTCTCCTGGGCCCAAGGGGTCGTGGGGTCATGGCTGTGGGAGCGCCTCGGCCCCTACCTGGTCTCTGACAGGAGAGGTCAGGCTGTGAGGTCAGCTCCACTGCCCACACGGCCGGCCGGAGCAAACAGCCGGGTCAGGCGGGCCATGGGGGGCTGGACCAGGGCATCGGGCACTTGGCGCTCAGGACAGGGCAGACAGGGCTGGGAGTGGGCAATGCCGGCCAGAGGGGTGTAAACTGTAAAGGGCGGTCCTCGCCCTCATCCAGGGTCCTGGCGGCCCTGCAGACCTCAAGGGGCGGCCCAGCCTCAGAGGACGTAAGCCGCCTCCCTGGACCCCTGAGACCCCTGACTCTGCTTCCTGAGCCCCTGGCCCAGCCGGAGGCGCCAAGACCACTGTGCTGCCACCTTGTGGCAGTTCAGGGACTGCAGCCGGGTCCTGGAGGTGGGACTTTTGGTGCCACCAGCCCCGGACCCACCCGGCCCCGAGACCCAACTCAGCCTGGCCCTGGTTCTTGTGACCAAGGCAGCGTGAGGTGGACGCAGTGGGCATATCTAATTCCAGGAGCCGCAGCAGGGACATGAGGACGTGAGTCCAGCTTCCTGGGTTTCCACAGTTGACCTCCAGCAAGCTGCCCTCCCCAGGCCTAGATTCCAGCAGGACTGAGAGCCTGCTCCCACCCCCCATGTCGTCGTGGAGGACAGGTGGTGAGGCATCCGCCCCTGCCCTGTATCCACGCCTGGCCACTCGAGCCCACTGCCCAGTGTCCTCAGGTCCCCGAGGCCTTCTCTGGCCCAGCAAAGGGGCCCCAAGATGCGTAGAGCGGTGGGAAGCTCGGCAGGACTGTTAGCCCCAGGCGACCCTGGTGGCCGGCACGGTCCAGCCTGGCAGTGCCCGCCCCGTCGGGGTCCAGGCCAGGCTGGCCTCCCAGCAATGGCCGGGGTCGGCGGGCTGGCACCTGGCCCCGTGGGCTTGTCTGCTCTGGGTGCCCCTTCCTGGCACTCAGGCTTGGGGAGCTCGGGACACCCTGTGCATTCCTGTGCTGGACCCTGCCCCCTGCCCCCCTCCGCTGCCCTGTCTGGGCAGCAGGCTCCCTCCATGCCTGGAGAGGGACATCCGCACGGCCCTTGCCCACCCTCCCGGTGCTGCTGTGGAGCTGGGTCCGGCCTGAGGCCAGTGTGTCACCGGGGGTGTCGGGGACTCCCCTGGGGCCTCTGAGGAAGAGGGGGCTGGGTTTTCGAAACTTGGAGGTTCTCAGGGCAGGGGGCAGGGGTCACAGAGGGGAGGGCAACAGCACTTCTGGGGGATTGGTCTCCCTTGGGCCTGCGTGCACACACACATGTGCACACACGTGCACAGACACGGCTGCACCGCACACCGAGCTTGACTTTGGTGTGACGGGAGAGTCCAGAGATTTGTAGAGAGAAGATGGAGCCTTCCCAGTCTGACGGCTCAGCCGGGTGGACCCACGGGACTCCCGTCCTCCGTCCGGCCAAGTGCACAGAAGACCAGGCAGCTGGCCTGCCCCGCCCCGGGCCCACGTCTGCCCTCCGACCTGCTCCCGGCTTTCACGGACAAGCTTAAAAATCACACGGAGCCCACGAAATGCAAATGCTCCAAGTGTATTTCCGAAACCGACGGCCCTTTCCTGAGGCCCAGGGCCGAGGCAGGGTGAGGCTCTGCCTCCCAGTGGCCGGCCGAGCAATCAGTTGCTGCATCCGAGGGACCGCTGTGGATCAGGCCCTTACGGGATGCTGAAGGCTGGGGCCAGCAGGCTGGACCCACAGAGGAGCCTCCCCCACCCCCTGCCCCCCCGGGCTGGTCCCGAGCCGGCGGCTGCAAGCCCGTCAGGGCCGCTGCACACCCGGGGCCGCGGGACTCGGAGAGGGACGAGAGGGGTGGACCGTGCGTCCTAGGCTTGGGTCACCTGGCCCGGGGCTCAGGTTCCACCGGCCCTGGAGGCCGAGATTGCAGCGAATACAACCGTTCTCGTGGGCCTGTCCTGGAGGGACAGGGCGGGGCTCCAGCCCGTCTACTGCAAAGGCCGGGGAGCCAGGGCGCCTCTGCTCCAGCGCCTGAGCCCCGCCTCCTGGCTGTGCTCAGTACCCTACACCTCCCCTGAGCGGCTGGGGCCCCCGTGGGAGTCGCAGGGCAGGTCCACGCAGCCGCACTCCTGCACCTCGGTGTAGCTGAAGGCCTGGCTGGAGCCGTCCTCACAGCGCAGGGTCACGTGCCGCAGAGAGGCCCGCAGCTCCCAGCAGCACCTGCACCTGTGCTCCACGGCGCGGGCCTCCAGGGAGTACCTGCGGGCAGGGGCCGCCTGAGCCAGAGGTCGCGGGGGCGTTTGACAGTGGCTCCCGCGAGCCTGTCACGGCAGCTGAGGGCCTGTGGTTCCTTCTGAGCCCCCAAAGGCTGGGGGGGGGCCCAGCAGCCTCTCAGCAACCACTTGACCAGCAGGTCACCAGTGGGGACCCCGAGTCTGGGGTCTCAGTAAAGAGAAGAGTGTGAGTCCGGACAGGCCGCGAGCCGTCCTTGGCCCCCGGCCCAGCCCCCTGCTGGCCCCCGGCCCCCCCATCCTGCCCCTGTCTGCCCGCCCCGGGCCCTGCCCTGCGGGAGCCCTCTGTGGGCCAGGGGTGGGGGAGTTGCGGGTCTGCCCTGGGCGAGTCAGGGACTCACGTACATGGAGGTGGTGTCCCCACAGTTGCCCCGGCAGTAGGTGAGGCGCACGGGCCCCACGGAGCTGCAGCCTGGCTGCCGGAGGACCTGAAGCTCGTGGTACACGGCGCAGGTCGACCCTGAGGAGGGACACAGGAGGCGGCGCAGAGGTCAGCCCTGGCCAGGCGCCCCCCGCCCCCCCCCGCCCCCCGCGTCCC
>NW_020173674.1:767124-793010 GCF_003031525.2 Neophocaena asiaeorientalis asiaeorientalis | reverse complement strand
CGCCCCCCTCCCCTGGCAGACACGCCCACTCACTGTTCTGGGCTGGGGGTTGGGGGCAGGAGAGGCAGCAGCCGTCCTCGCTCAGCCGAGCCTCGTCCTGTGAGGACAGAGATGCCGTTGGCGAGGGCAGGGACGCAAGACGGTGGCGCCCACTCCCATGCAGGGCCCCATCCTCCCGTGGCCACTGTCGACCCCCCTGGGCAGGGCAGGCGGGCTCCCAGGACTCACCGCTGGACAGCCGAGGGGGGCACACGCCTTCTTCGTGGTCACCACCACGAGCCCACCCTGCTGCCTCTCACACTTGTGTGTCACGCAGTAGCTCCCCGGGTCTGACCAGGACTCGCCGGGCTGCAAGGAGGCCCAGCCAGCAAGTGAGTGGCCCTCCCCAAGGACCCCCTTCCAGCAGGGGAGGGTGCTGCATCCGTCTGTCTGTCAGCCCCGAGCCCACGGGCGTCCAGAGGCTTCCGCGGCCTCTGCCCTGCGCCCGCCTTGCACTGACGGCTCCCCAGGGGCCCCAGTGCACCAGGAAGCCATCCACCCAGCACCCCCGCTGTCGCTGTGTGCCCCCGGCGGCCCCCCTGTGCAGGGGTGGGGCTGGCCCCCCTGGAGCCTGTGGCCGGCCCCGCCCGGAACTCACCCCAAGGCCCCGTGACCGCTACTCACGTAGAAGAGGTGAGCAGAGCTGTCGCTGGCGTTCGTGACACAGGCCACCTGCACGCACGTGCCACAGCACTGCCCGCTCTGTGTCTGGTACTCGAAGCCCTGGGAGGGGGGAAGGGTGTGTGGCCTGAGCCCCGGCTGGGCGCTGCGTGGGGGTGGGAGTGTGAGGGGGGGCACTCACCACGGGGCAATGGGTGCTGCAGATCTGGGTCTCACAGCTGATCACGACCGTGTCCGACTGGGGGCCACCGGGCAACTCACACCAACACTTTTCGCACAGGTTCGAGGAAACTATGGCACCAGGCTGGGGGAGTCAAGGCGACAGTGTCTTCCCAGCTGGGCCTGGTGCCCCCGCCCTCCCGGACATCCCCTCCAGGCCTGCCCCCACCAGGCAGACTCTTCCCCTGAGGTGACCCTCAGTAGTGCCTCCTGGTTGGGGTCCCGGTCTTGGGGACAGAGCCCCAAGGCTGCTCCTCCAGGGAGGTCACATGCTCTGGAGGACTCGGCATGGGGAGAGAGAGGCTGGGGACCTTCTCAAGTTCAGGACAGGGGTTGTGGTCCCAGAAGAACCCACTGCTGCTCCAAAGGCCACCCAGCCTCGGGGAGAAGCTGGCAGGACGGGGAGACTCTGGTCCCTGTGCACCAGGGGGCCTGACCTTCGGCTGGCTCTTACCTGGTACAAGGTGCCGTTGATGCTGCAGACGGTCCGGCCTGCTCAGGGGAGAAGGCAGACCTGCAGACCCACCGTCCCCTTGTCCCACCGGCCTCCCGAGTAGCAGCTGCCCGCGCCGCCACTACAGCATCCCAGTCCCGGGCGACGGCCCGTGTTCCCCCCAGCCTGGCCGCCACTGAGCCAGGACACTCACTGCAGTTTTGGGTCGGGCAGCAAGCCCCTTCCTCATAGGCCAGGATGGAGCGCGAGCCTTCCGGGCAGTCCACGGGCGCGGGGCAGTGTGTGGTGTTGCAGACTGCAGCAGACGGAAGGGGGTGTCAGGGCACCTGCCTCCCTCCCAAGCCTGAGTGTCGCCTCTCCCTGGGGGTCTCCAGGAGTACTGACTACCCAGTGGACAGGTGGTAGGCTCTCCAGGGGGTGCCCACCGCCACGGGGGACGAGGCTTCTGCTCGGTGCTGACCTCCGTGGTACCCCTCACCCTTGAGCCTTCCTGCTGGGGGTCAGCAGCTGAAGTCACATACAGGGAGGGTATGCCCACCACCCTCCTGGGGGGTGCCGCCAGGTGCCAGCACCTCGGGACCCTGCAGGGGCAGAGCTGGCCAGCCCTGAGCCTGTGCACGTGCGCCCCCGCCCGGCCTGGGGCTCACCGCAGGTGTACTGGGGACAGCACTGGCCGGTCTGCAGGGCCGCAGGCACTGGCACGAAGCCGGCCTCGGGGCAGGCGGGGGGCGGGGCGCAGGGCCGAGTCTGACAGCTCAGAGTCCAGGTGCCGCCCTTGCAGGTGCACTCCTGGCAGCCCACGCTGACAGTGTGGCCAGGCTGTTAGGGGAAGGACATGGGACCCCCGGGCCCACGGCTGAGGGCCTGCAAGGGGTCTTCCAAAGTGTGGGCGGGGCTGAGGGCTGCTGGGGCTCTGGGAGGCCCATGGGGGCCAGGAGGCGGGGTGGGAGGGGGCTGTGCGGGCGACCGGCCTCCCTCCCCACCGTCCCCACCTTCACTGTGTGGGAGCAGGGTCGGGGGTTGTCTCCAGGGAGGGCGGGATGCGGCCAGCCTTGGGGCCAGCACCCACCCTCCTCCAGGACCGTGCAAGGAGGCCTCCTGAGTCTTTGCTCAGGAAAACCTGGCCCCTCCCTTCCCCTCCTCTGAGTCCCCCGAGGGTGCCACACTCACCTCCACAGGCTCCCCGTCGGGCCCCATGCAACCTGGAGGAAAAGAGAGGACGTCATCGCTGGGCTTCCACGGCCCCCAGCCCGTCACGGGCAGACCCGGTGTCGGGGGCTGAGGGAAACCTAGGCTGTGGTGGAAAGCCCTGGGGTCTGGCTGAGAAGTGCAGAGCCCGAGGGGCCAGTGCATGGAAGCCCCAAGCCCAGCCCCAGGGACGTACTGCTGCAGTTGGCTGGCACGCAGACCTCCGAGCTCGAGCTGAACAGCGTCATGTCCTCCGGGCAGAAGCAGCCTTCCGTGATGGGAATGGCTTCCGGGAGGGCCCTGTGGGGAGCGGAGGGTGAGCGGGGCCGTGACCTCCAGGATGGGGAGAGGCGGCCTGGGGACACAGGGCGGGGTGGGTGTGTCCCAGAGGGAGAGGGCAGGTGCTTACAGGGTATTGGCACTGTCGTTCATGTAACAGTAGGAAGGATTGGACGGGCCGCAGGGCCGGTACACCTTGTCAGCAGGGCAGGTGAAAGCTGCGCGAAGGGTGAGGCCACACCTGAGGCCGGAGGGCACGAGAAGCGAGCCCTGGCCTGGGTCCCGCTGGCTGGAGCTCTTGGCCCAGGCACCTGCTGTGTGCCCTGCACCGGCCAGCCTGTCCGAGCCCTGGACCCCTGCACCCTGGGCCCAGGTGCTCTGACCTGGATGCCCCCTCTTGTCCCTCCAGGAAACAAATGCACTCCATCCTGGGCTCAGCCCTCCTCCTCCCGGAAGCCCACCCTGACCACCCAAGCCCACCCATGGATTGCCCAGTGTGTCTGTCCCCTCGAACATGCTGATTGCCACCGCCCAGCGGGACGGGGCACTCTGGGGCGGGGGGAGGGGGCACTCACGGCACTCGTGGGTGGTCAGGCCCCGCCAGTCGATGCACACGCTGAGGGACGCACAGAGGGCGGCGTACAGCTCCAGGCTGGAGCACCCCAAGTCCACCGTGGGCGCGTGGCACTGGTCAAAGGCGCAGGCTTGGTAGTATGGCCACGGGGGGATCACCGAGTGGCACGGCTTGAAGACCCTGCAGCACAGGGACACACGGGTCATGGGGCAGCTCCGTGGTGGGGTTGCCAGGCTGTAGGCTTTCCCTAATGAAGGGCCCTGAGGGAGAGGCGTCACTGGGCCGACCTGTGTGCTGAGGGACCCCAGCCCCTGGGGCCATCTGTGTGCGGCGGGGAGGGTGTCTGGCTGCAACACAGCTTTTCTTTCTGCAGATTCTCCGCTGGGCTCCCCCCGTGCCCTGCACGCCCGGGTGCTGCCACTGGCTGAGGACTTATGCCCGGAGCCACCATGAGCTGCCTCAGCGCCTCAGAGGCCGACCCGCCACGAGCCCCGCTGGGCTCTGCGCCTGGCGTTCCAGCAGCTGTGGCCCCTCTCCCTTGGAGCCCCCTGCAGGCCCGCCCACTCCTTCCTATCTCCCAGGCAGCGTGGGATCAGCAGGGCTACTCGACACCCCCCACACCCCAGCCCTGTCAGGGAATCTCACTTGCTTAGAATCAGCTGGCAGATTGGCGAAGGTAGGCACGAGGTGGACGTTTTCTTGGGCTCAACTGTGGTGGGCATCAGGGGAGGCCTGCTGCAGGATGGCTGGCCGGGGCGTGTCACATTCCAGTGGCGGGGCATGTCGGAGCAGGAGGGTACCACCGCCCCCCCGGGCAGGCGGCACTCGTCCTTCTGGTCATTGGTACAGGTGCCTGGGGCGTGGAAGCAGCGGTCAGTCAGCTGGGGAAAGCAGAGGCACCCTCACCCTCCCTTGGGGCGCTGGGGGCCGGGCCCCAGCGTCTCCGCGCAGCACTCGATGGGTTGCCGTGGGACCTGTCCCCTGACCTCCCTGTGCTTTCTTTTGCCTCCAAGAAGCCAGACCCCGGGGCAGTTCCCAAAGAGGCCTCACGTATGGGCCACATGGCCAGGCCCCTGGGCCGTGTGGCCGCACATTCTTGGTGCAGCTGGAAAGCAGAATCACCTGGAGGCTCCGTGCCACACGGGCGGCCTCACCCCCAGCCAAGAATGCAGTTCCTGGAGGGACACACCTGAGGCCGACCCTTCGCACACCAGACACTCCCGGCCAGAGAAAGGGCCCAGAGCCTGGAGGGCCAGAGCGGGGCTGGGGCCGAGCGCTCACCGCACTGCCCCTCCGTGTTGTTGGCGAACTTGCTGAAGGGCAGCTCCACGGAGAAGATGAGGCCACGGAACATGACCTGGACACCAAGGGCGGGGATGGTCACGTACATCTTGATGCCGATTTGGGAGACAACGATGCCGTCTTTCTGGAAGCCGGGTCTGACCACCTCATTGTTGAAGATGATCTAGACGGGGACCCGGCGAGGGAAAGAGAACCGGGTGGCGATCAGCCAGTGCCTGGCGCCCCGAGTCCGCCCGGCACAAACGGGGGCTGCCCGGAGGGCGTCCCCACCTCACTGGTCATCACCCCTCCGACGGGCTTGCGGGTCAGCACGATGCGGTCCTGCTGGTACTCGATGATGATGGACTGTAGGCAGGGCAGCCCATCCTCAGCATCACAGAAGTAGGTGTCGATCAGCACCCGGAAGTGTCCGAACACGGGCACGATCTGTTGTACCAGCACATACGTGCAGTTGTCCAGAAACGTGTAGTACGTGCCATCAAAGGTGACGTAGTGGGGTTTGCCCCAGCGGCTACACACGCCTGCGGGAGGACGAGCCGCCTTACCTGGCCGCACTACGGGCCTCCTCCCACCGCCCCGGGGCTCCCACAGGGGCAGGTGTGTCCCGCGCCAAGCGGAGCAGGCGACTGCCCTGTTGTCGGGACCCACACGCCAACGGCACATAAAACTCTGTCCAGTAGGTGCCCAAAGAGGCCAAGAGGTGGGACCAGACTCCGGACGCCCCCTCGCGCCTGCGTGGCCCGGCTGCTCTGGGCTTGGGCAGGGTTCCGCCGGGCACCTGGGGAGGAGGCTGGGCGCCACCACCGCTGCCCTGACCTTGGGAAGTCCTTCCTGGGTCCCACCGATTCCATCCCGCCTTCTCTGCCATGGCTGCCACCCCCGGCCCCGCCAACTCACACTTGCACTCGTAGAGTGGGCAGCAGTCCTCCGGGTTGGCCACTATCACAGCGGGGTAGCCGTTGGCGCAGATGGGCTTCTGCACCTTTGGACACTGGCGTGCCCTCACGGTGATGACCCCGTTGCCCACACAAGTGGCCTCAGAGCAGTTGGGCATGGCCCAGGTTTCGCCTTTCTGCGGAAGCAAAGACTGCTGCAGGGCCTTGCCCTGACCCGGCGCCCACCCCTCGGGGCTCAGGGCTCGCCTGGGTCTCCGGGGAGAGAAGAGCCACCGGGATTGGGACCAATACTCACACCAGGCCTCTCCTCCCCCAGCACCCCCCCGAGCGCCCGGCTGACTGGGAGGGGTTCCGGGTGTTGGAGGTTGCCCCCTTCCCCCTCTGCCCATTTGCACCCACCCACTGTTTCCACTCCTTGGCCGTTTGACCCTGTCCGGAGCATCGGTCACCTGCTCTAGCCCCCTTTATAGGGGCCCCACGCTCCTGGCACCCCCTTCCAGAAGTTCTGGAGGACCAGAAATGGCCGCTTGCCGTGGTCAGCCTACATCAGCCAAGGGGTCACCAACCTTCATGCGCCCTTGATGCCACAGCCTACTCTGAATGATGCTGAGGGTCCCTGCCCTGGCCGCCCCGAGCCCCCGAGAAGGGCAGAAAAGGCGAGGTTACCGTTCTCGGGGGGACTGCATTTGGGCACCCTCGCTGAGTAACGGGCACAGAGGCAGAAGGGGAGGACGCTGGCGTGGAGGTGGCCGGGGCGGGAGGCGGTGTGCTGGTGGGACAGGTGTGGTCGGTCCGCCTGACCACGTGGCAGTGCAGGCTGCAAAGGGCATAATAGCAGTGCCCGGAGAGGTCCGTCTGCTGGTAAATGATGGATCCTGCAAGAAAAGGAATGGGAGGGCACTAGGAGAGCCAAGAAGCGATCACCAGGAGGGACTCTAACCAGGCTGGTGGTCCACCTGGGTGCTGGGCTGGCAGGTGGCCTTCCTTCCCAGGTGTAGATGGCATATCCTCAGAGACGGCTTACTGCCTTCCTATACGCAAGACCTAGCCCTTTCGCAAAGACAAGGCACCCCTCCCTCCCCTTAACACCGTAGTTTTGTGACCAGGACAACAGTGACCAGGGTCAGCACACAGCACACACCCAGGTAGGGTACACATACCTGCGGAGTATAACCTGGGGGCCACACTGCAGTAGCACGTGGATGTGGAGGGCGCTGCGGAGCTAGGGGAGGTCACCAGGGAAACCGTGGGGGTGGTGAACTCTGGAGAGAGTGAGGGCTGGGGACTTGGAGTCACAGAGCTGACAGGGCAGCCTTTCTGGGGCTCACAGCACAGCACGCGCACCTCGTAGTTGAGGCACATCCTGAACTTGCCCTTCTGGTCCCGGTTCCGACACACCAAGCCCACTTCCGGGCTGCACTGCACCACCTGGTCCAGCCTCTGGACGCCGACGTCCGGGTGGCTCTCGGCTCTGCACTCCAGGGCGCTGATGTATTCGGGTCGGCGACAGATCTTCTCTCCTCTTCTGACGATGTTGCTGTAGGTTTCAAAGTCTCCTCTGTGGGGCCCAGGAGATGGGAAGTCCTCGTCGAACCACTTGGTCCATGTGCACTGTGGCTGGCAGGAGGTGGTCCAGGGTTGGGAGTGGGTTGTTTCAGGTATAGAGACAAAAGTTGTGCTGGTTGTAGGAGCTGTGGTTGGGCCGGTTGTCTCCACAGCGGTGGTGCTGGTTGTAGGAGCTTTGGTTGGGCTGGTTGTCTCCACAGTGGTGGTGCTGGTTGTAGGAGCTGTGGTTGTGCTGGTTGTCTCCACAGTGGTGGTGCTGGTTGTAGGAGCTGTGGTTGGGCCGGTCGTCTCCATAGTGGTGGTGCTGGTTGTAGAAGCTGTGGTGGGGCTGGTTGTCTCCACAGTGGTGGTGCTGGTTTTAGGAGCTGTGGTTGGACTGGCTGTCTCCACAGTGGTGGGGCTGGTTGTAGGAGCTGTGGTTGGGCCGGTCGTCTCCATAGTGGTGGGGCTGGTTGTAGGAGCTGTGGTTGGGCCGGTCGTCTCCATAGTGGTGGGGCTGGTTGTAGGAGCTGTGGTTGGGCCGGTCGTCTCCATAGTGGTGGGGCTGGTTGTAGGAGCTGTGGTTGGGCCGGTCGTCTCCATAGTGGTGGGGCTGGTTGTAGGAGCTGTGGTTGGGCCGGTCGTCTCCATAGTGGTGGGGCTGGTTGTAGGAGCTGTGGTTGGGCCGGTCGTCTCCATAGTGGTGGGGCTGGTTGTAGAAGCTGTGGTTGGGCTGGTTGCCTCCACGGTGGTGGTGCTGGTTTTAGGAGCTGTGGTTGGACTGGTTGTCTCCACAGTGGTGGTGCTGGTTGTAGAAGCTGTGGTTGGACTGGTTGTCTCCACAGTGGTGGTGCTGGTTGTAGGAGCTGTGGTTGGGCTGGTTGTCTCCACAGTGGTGGTGCTGGTTGTAGGAGCTGTGGTTGGGCTGGTTGTAGGAGCTGTGGTTGTGCTGGTTGTCTCCACAGTGGTGGTGCTGGTTGTAGGAGCTGTGGTTGGGCTTGTTGTCTCCACAGTGCTGGTGCTGGTTTTAGGAACTGTGGTTGGGCCGGTTGTCTCCACAGTGGTGGTGCTGGTTGTCTCCACAGTGGGGGCGCTGGTTGTAGGAGCTGTGGTCGGGCCGGTTGTCTCCACAGTGGGGGCGCTGGTTGTAGGAGCTGTGGTCGGGCCGGTTGTCTCCACAGTGGGGGCGCTGGTTGTAGGAGCTGTGGTCGGGCCGGTTGTCTCCACAGTGGGGGCGCTGGTTGTAGGAGCTGTGGTCGGGCCGGTTGTCTCCACAGTGGGGGCGCTGGTTGTAGGAGCTGTGGTCGGGCCGGTTGTCTCCACAGTGGGGGCGCTGGTTGTAGGAGCTGTGGTCGGGCCGGTTGTCTCCACAGTGGGGGCGCTGGTTGTAGGAGCTGTGGTCGGGCCGGTTGTCTCCACAGTGGGGGCGCTGGTTGTAGGAGCTGTGGTCGGGCCGGTTGTCTCCACAGTGGGGGCGCTGGTTGTAGGAGCTGTGGTCGGGCCGGTTGTCTCCACAGTGGGGGCGCTGGTTGTAGGAGCTGTGGTCGGGCCGGTTGTCTCCACAGTGGGGGCGCTGGTTGTAGGAGCTGTGGTCGGGCCGGTTGTCTCCACAGTGGGGGCGCTGGTTGTAGGAGCTGTGGTCGGGCCGGTTGTCTCCACAGTGGGGGCGCTGGTTGTAGGAGCTGTGGTCGGGCCGGTTGTCTCCACAGTGGGGGCGCTGGTTGTAGGAGCTGTGGTCGGGCCGGTTGTCTCCACAGTGGGGGCGCTGGTTGTAGGAGCTGTGGTCGGGCCGGTTGTCTCCACAGTGGGGGCGCTGGTTGTAGGAGCTGTGGTCGGGCCGGTTGTCTCCACAGTGGGGGCGCTGGTTGTAGGAGCTGTGGTCGGGCCGGTTGTCTCCACAGTGGGGGCGCTGGTTGTAGGAGCTGTGGTCGGGCCGGTTGTCTCCACAGTGGGGGCGCTGGTTGTAGGAGCTGTGGTCGGGCCGGTTGTCTCCACAGTGGGGGCGCTGGTTGTAGGAGCTGTGGTCGGGCCGGTTGTCTCCACAGTGGGGGCGCTGGTTGTAGGAGCTGTGGTTGGGCCGGTTGTCTCCACGGTGGTGGCGCTGCTTATGGGCACTGCGGTTGAACTGGTTGTCTGCACCGTGGTTGCACTGGATGTGGCCTCATGGGAGGTGGTCCCCGTCTGGCTGGTGACACTCACACTTGAGGTGCTGGGAACTGTGACATGTGTGACAGGGCAGCCTTTCTGGGGCTCACAGCACAGCACGCGCACCTCGTAGTTGAGGCACATCCTGAACTTGCCCTTCTGGTCCCGGTTCCGACACACCAAGCCCACTTCCGGGCTGCACTGCACCACCTGGTCCAGCCTCTGGACGCCGACGTCCGGGTGGCTCTCGGCTCTGCACTCCAGGGCGCTGATGTATTCGGGTCGGCGACAGATCTTCTCTCCTCTTCTGACGATGTTGCTGTAGGTTTCAAAGTCTCCTCTGTGGGGCCCAGGAGATGGGAAGTCCTCGTCGAACCACTTGGTCCATGTGCACTGTGGCTGGCAGGAGGTGGTCCCCAGAGGGGACTGCTCAGTTGTTCTGGTTGTGACCCTCGTTCTTGTGGGCACATGTGCCGAGCTGGCAGTGCTGTGTTGTGTGGAAGACGAGAACGTTGCAGTGGTCCAGGCAGTGCTGGTTTCACCTGTGGTCGTCTGTGTGGGCCCAGGTGTGGTAGGGGGTGTGGCCTTTGTTCTGCAAACGTCCACCACCTCACAGCACAGGATCCGGATTTGGTAGTTGTAGCAGATGGGGGGCAGCTGGTCTCTGTTCCAGCAAATCAGCCCCACGTTTTTGTCACAGATCAGGTTCTGCCCCAGTGCCTGCAGTGAGGTGTTGGGAAAGACTTCCGCCCGGCATTCCACGTTCTTGGGGTTTGCACAGAATTTATAACCTTTGGATCTCAGATTCTGAAAACTGTCAAAATCTCCACTGTTCCTCCCTGCCCCGGGGTAGCTGCCGTCAATCCACTTGGTCCAGGTGCACGTTTCTTTTAAACAGGTGACCTGGGTTGGCTCAGATGAGGTCCCCTTCGAGGGCCCGGGGGTTGTGGTTGACACAGAGGTTGTGGTTGAAACTGTTGTTGAAACTGGCTTTGGGCTAGGAGTCAAGGGGGTTATTTTCCCAGTTGTTGAGGTACCTGGGCCAGGTGTTTTGCTAGTCGTAGAGGCAGTGGTTGGGCCAAGTGTGGTGACAGGGGCTGAGGAACCTGCGCTCCCTGTCGGCACAGATGTAACCCTGCTGGGTCCTGGCGTGGGCCCAGTTTCAGTTGTGCTGAGGGTCGCGTGCAGGGTGGTCTCTGTACCGCTAGGGGGGCAGGCCCGGGAGAAGCAGCACAGGATCCGGATCTGGTAGTTGTCACAGCGCCCAGAGGCCTGGTCCCTGTTGTAGCAGGTCAGCCCCACCGTCGGGCTGCACTCCACGCGCTGCCCCAGGACTTCCAGCGGCACCTCGGGGGCACTCTCGTCTCGGCACTCCACCGCCCTCGGTGCTCGGCAAACCTGGTACCCGTAGGCACGGAGGTTCTCCAGCGTGTCGAAGTCACCGCTGTCTATGCCCCATCCCGGACGACTGACATCCAGCCATGGAGACCACTGGCATTCCTCCCCACAGCGGGGCCGGGACGAGGGCGGGGCGGAGGCTGTGGGAGGGGTTGGTCCAGGGGATGTGCCCGGGGTGGTGGCCGGGGCCGAGCTCGGAGCGTGTGCTGTCTTTTCGGACGGGCTGGGGGGTGTGCTGGGTGGAAGCGTCGAGCTCACGACTGAGGGCAGGAGAGAAAGGGCGAGCGTCAGGGGCCAGGGCTCCCCACACTCCTTGAGGACGCCACCCCCCGCCCCCTCTGTCAGTGTCAGCTGCCTGTCTGTCTCCACCCATGACGGGAACTTGGGAGACAGGGCAGTCGCCAAGCGTCCGGGATATGCCCAAACCTGGCAGGGGTAAAGCTCACCACAGCTGAGTCAAGGGGTGAATTAAGCTCCCCGGAATCTAAAGCCAGAGCTACAGGGGCTCTTCACCCTCGGGGGAAGCTCTAATAAGGCCCTAAGTCACCCTTAGAAGAGGTTAGGATGCGGAGGTGCCTGGCCCTGGTGCGACGCAAGGTGATCGGAGAGCAGTGGATCCAGGCAGGGACTCCCCAGCCGGCTTCCCGTGGTCCTCTCCCCAGGAGCTAACCTGGGGTAGCTTTGCTCACAGCCCCTGCCCCACCCATGCTGGGTGCCGCAGCCCTGAGAGCATGACTGGGGACACGGGTCCTGCCAGCCTCGCAGTGGCTGCGGGCTGACCGGCACAGGGACATGCCCTCTGTCCCGTCCCAGCTCCTTCCTGCCGCTTGGGGCCAGGGGTGGGGGGACGGCACCACCCGGTCGGCACCCCGCCTGTCTGCCTTACCGATCGGTGTAGAGAAGGCGAAGGTGGTCTGGGGGGTGGGGGTGGTAGCGCTGCAGTCTTCGACCCTCCTCTCGATGGTGCCGTTAGCCCCACAGTGGGCGAAGATGCAGCCCCCCGTGCCGTCTGTCGTGTGGTAGATGACTTCCCTGGGACGGAAGCGCCTCCCATCGTAGGTGCAGACACAGGCTGTGGGGAGGACAGCAGCCAGGCGGTTAGGGGGCCAGGGCGCAGGCGGGGACCCGAGACCCCGGGCGCAAGGAGGGCCGCCCACCACTCACCCTCAGAGTTGTAGGTGCACTGCACGCCACTCTCGGTGCAAACGCTGGCGACAGAAGGGAGATGAGTCTAGGGGCGGAGACTCACCCAGGGGCAGGCAGGCAGGGGAAGCCCCGCTGGGGTCCCTGGGGGCCACGCCTCAGCCCCAGAGGTCACGCCCTCTCAGGGAGCCCTTCCTATCAATGACCAGAGAAGGCAACTCGAGCATGGCCACTGAGCCCCCTGGACCTTCTGAAGGCCACTCCCTCTCCAGGGTGTCTTCCCAGAGGTCCTTGGGCCGTGTCATGACTCAGCTTCCCCTCTGGCCCCTTTCTTCACCCCCAGACCCCCCACCCTCATCCTGCATAAAGGAAGCTCCCTGTTGGACCCCACAGAAAACCCAGGCCAGGGGACCCTCTGGCCCTGAAGGAGGGAGGCTCTGCTGGGGGGTGGCCAGGTGGGGCCTTTCCCCAGTAGCGGAGGGCTGGGCGAATCCCCCACGTGCTCCAGGGTCCTCGTGGCTCCCGCCAAGCGCCTCACCAGTAGTGGCAGTTCTTTTCCGAGGGCACCACAGAGCCCGGCCGGTAGGACTTGCCCTGGACGCGGCAGGGCAGTGGTGGGGTCGGGGTTGGACATGAAGCTACACATCGCATCTGGTCCTCATCGAAGATGGGGGCCTCTGATGGGCACTTGGGGTAGCAGCCTGGGGACCAGAGAGGCCTGAGTCCCAGCCACACCAACTGCCCACTGCCTCAGCCCCGCCTCGACTCAGTCCCCAGCCCTGGGCCCCACCACGCCGTGGGGAGCTTGAGGCTATGGCCGCAAAAGCACCACGAGGGGTCAGGAGCCACCCAGCCTGGCCGAGGGTCCCAGGATCCCCAGGACAAACCTTGGCCCCAACCACCGTCTCCCCAGCACGGCCCCGCCCAGACCAGCAGGGCAGCAGCGCACCTTCCAGGCCACAGACGTCGTGCAGGTACTGGCCGCGGGGGTTCCGGCAGGTCCTCAGGCAGGGGGCCCCGCAGGGCTGGTAGTGCCACTCGCAGTGGCCCTTGGGGTTGTAGTAGTCGCAGAAGAGGGCTGTGGACAACGCGGGCAGGCTCAGGGCCAGGCGCTCGGCCCAGGGGGCCCCAGGTGGAGTGCCGCCCTTGCAAGGACAGCCCCGGGGGGCTCCCCCGTAGCCCGATCCTTGACCAAGTCCTGCGAGCTGTTCTGAAGACACGTCCCTCCTCTGTGCCTCCCGGACGCGGCTTCAGAGGCCATGGGCCTGGGATGCCCAGGGGCAAGAGGGGGCAGTGGGGAGGGGGGCTGGCTGGCTTGTCAGGGACGCCCACCCACTGCGGCCAGGCTCCATGGAGGGGGGGTGCTCTGCTGATTCCCTTCAAGCCCTTCCTCCCCTCGCACATTCAATACCACTCTTGTCACTCCCCGTGTCTCCGCCCCACCCTGACGGACACATCCGTGGGCACTCACGGCAGATGTCCGGAGTCCGCCAGGACACGCACACGCCCGCTTCGTGGCAGGCCTGGGCGTAGGCGGCCACAGCCGTGCAGAAACACTCGCGGTCACCCCCCGAGTCGCAGGCGCACGCGTCGCTCACGCAGGCCTCGTAGTACCTGGCCGATTCCACCTACGGGAGAGAGAGGCTTCAGATGCCGAGGGACCCGCCATCCCTGTGGGCTCCGGGGAATCAGTGCAGCTGGTGTCGGCCTGGGCCGGTTTCCCCTGGAGCTCGTTGTCCCACGAGGCCGGCCAGACGGGTCCTCATGGCCACAGCTGGCCCTAGAGGGCGGCAAAGAGCCACTGCTCCCATTTCTGTCCCTTCTTCCCCAGGTGCCTGGAGGAGCACCCCGCGTACGTGGGCGTGGCAGGCGCTGAAGGGGACAGCGTTGATGATGCTGCACTGCTTCTGGGCCCACGACCTGCGGTACGGGTTGGCGGTGCAGGGGTCCTTGGGGGCCTGGGCGTCCGGGCAGGACGGGGAGAATTTCCAGCTGTTGCCGAACTCCAGCACGTCGCCCACCACGGACTGGCTCCGCGTGGTGAAGTCGTTGAGGGCGTTGTCGTCAAAGTTCCCACACAGCCCGCAGACCCTCCCCTGCGGACAGACAGACGTAGAGATGGCACAGGCTCAGGGCAAGCGCAGGAGGGGCCCTGCGACCTCACTCGCTCCCCCCCGCCCAACCCCGGGGCCCTCAGGAAGAGTCCCACTGGACTCTGAAGTCTCCAGGAGGGGAGGGCACAGGAGAAGCAGCCTAGTGGCTACGGAGTGTCCCCCAAAGACAGGCTCAGGCCCTGACCCGGGACCCACGAGTGTGGCCCAAAGCAGAAGTAGGGTCTCTGCGGATGCAATCAAGTTAGGATGAGGGCATCCTGGACTGGGGTGGCTGAACCAGTGGCCGGTGTCCTTACAGGACGAGAGACACACACAGAGTGAAGACAGTAAAGGGACGTCTTATGCAGAGGTTGGGCTGACGGGGCGCCTGGGGCCACGGAAGCTGGAGGAGGTGGGAAGGATCCTCCCCTCAAGCCTCTGGAGGGAACGTGGCCCTGGGGCACCTGGTTGGACTTAGTGTCCAGACTGCGAGAGAAGGGCCACCAGTCAGGGTCATTTCTTCCAGCAGCTGCAGGACCTGGACACGGCTGAGGGTCTCCTACCGTCACCTCCTCTCTGTCTCTCTGCCTCTCGGTTTCTCTCTGTCTGTCTCTCTGTCTCTCTCTATCTCTCTGTGTCTCTCTGTTTTTCCACCATCTCTCTCTGTCTCTCCCCCACCCGCACCCCCGTCTCCGGCCGGCACTTGGTCTGGGGTGAGGGCGGCGTCCTTCCCGGGCAGGGCCTCACCTTGAACTCGGGGCTGAGTCTAAGGAAGATGCTGGTCCCCTTGTCCCACAGCAACACCAGGCTGACATCCGTGTCTACCACCAGGTAGTTGCCCACCTGGCGAATGGAGAAGGGTGGCAGCTGCCCCTGTTCCTTCTCGATCACCTCCATGTTCCCGTCACTCAGCTTCAGCTCGTAGCTCTGCGTGGGGCAGGACCGGCGAGTGTCTGGGTGAGGACCCTGGCTACCTGTCGAACGGGTCCATGGCCCTGCGGCCCCTGTCCCAGCTCGGCCATGGGAGCGCAGCCTTCCTGGGGGCTCCCCACCAAGGCCCCCACCCAGTGCTCACCCCCAGGAAGATCTTGATGGCCTTGGAGCAGGTGGTCCCGGTGGTGCCACAGGGGACGTCCTCGGTGATGACATGGAAGCCGTCCTGGGCGCTGCCGTCCCCCCCACAGTGGTCCTGGGGGGGCCGGGATGGGACTGAGCGTGCACCGCGGGGCAGCACAGCAGGGCTGCGGGGCGGCGGGAGGGCTCGGCAGCCACATACCTGAAGCAGCGTGTACTCGCAGCCCCCGCTGAAGCTGTAGCGCTGCCCATCGAAGGTGAGGTAGTGGCCGTCGCCGTACACCGCGCAGGTGGCCGGGCAGGGCTGGTCTGTGCACTGCCACATCCTGCCCTTACAGGTGCTGGGGCAGGGGCGGCAGGCATCAGGCCCAAACCCCCTCCTAGAGGCCCAGCTGCCTGCCTGGGTGGGGGCAGGACTTGCTGGCCGGGCGGTGCCTCCCGCTGCAGGGAACCCTCCCCCAGTTGGGGTCCGAGCCCCTCCCCATACCAGGTGTTGCAGCCCACCCGGATGATCTGGCCCGGCTTGTAGCTGGCCTCGTTGTGCACACAAGGGCAGTCGGACACAGGGATGCAGCCGCCGTCGCCAGTGGCCACCAGCCCGTGGGGACACACACAGCCGGGCACACACTGGGAGCTGTACTGGGGGGGAGCAGACACAGCTTAGTGGACCCCCAGGGCCTGCAGCGGGGCCACAGGTATGCAGGACCAGCAGCCTGCGGGCAGGGGTCCCCTGGGGCCAGTGAGTGGGCTTCTCCACAGGTGCCCATGGGGGCCGAGCAGGTGTGGGGTTGTCGGAGGGGGTCACTGGGGACACTTACACAGTCCATGTCCAGGGTGTGGCAGCTCTTCTGACAGCCAGCCCCAGCGGCCCCAAGCGTGGTATTGTGGCAGTCGAAGTAGACCATGGGTGGGGTACAGACTGGTGAGGGAGGGGCCGTTCAGGGGACCCTGACGCCACCTACCAGGCTCGCTTGAGGGACGTGTCTCCCGAGGGCAGAATTTGGCCGCCCCGGGGTGAGCGTGTGAGTGCGTGGGCAGGGTGCCCACATTGCTGAGCCAGGAGACGCTGATGGACACCCAGCAGCCTCGCTGACTCGTGGGCATTTAACCCCGTACTTAGGTAACTTCATGCAGAGATAACCGAGGGCCCCCTCCCCCACTCCGGGCTCACCTGGAGCTGGGGCATGGCCTCCAATGCAGGTCAGTGTGCCCTGGGTGCAGGTGCTGCAAGGAGAGAGTGGCCAGAGAGCCCCCCAGCCTCGCCCACCCCACCCACTCAGCAGGGGCTCTTACCAGACGACCCCCTGCTTGTGCGTCGACTCCCCGTTGGGGACCACGGAGCCCCCATGGTAGCAGGGGCAGTTGGTGGCCGGCACACACTTGCCCGTATCATCCAGGAAGGTGCCATCAGGGCAGGTGCAGCCGTCCACGGGGACGAAGCTGATGCTGCAGGTGACGTCCGCGTCACTCCGGGCCCGGCAGGTGGGCTGGCAGGTGCTGATGTTGTAGAGGTAGGTCAGCGACGGGGGGCAGGTGGTCATGGCCTTTGCTGCATGATGCCAGGAGGGGGTAGCACTCAGGACAGGGCCGGCCCCCCTGGCTTCCCTGTTCCCGCCAGGCCCTTCGTCCTTGATGGGGTCCCAGGGCACTGGCCTGGGCGCTCCTTGGCCTCTGAGCCTGGTTGGGGGACGGGGGCCCTGGGACATCCACCCTGGGACACTCACTGCACACGCCGTCCCGCCAGCCGCCGAGCAGCACGCCCCGGGCGGCGCAGGCCCGCACGTAGGAGGACAGGGCCGCGCACATGCAGTCCTCACTCTTCTCACAGTTGCACGTGTCAAACATGCAGTTCTGGGGGGGCATCAGGATGTCAGGGACACCAGGCCGCACACGGTGAGCTTCCCCCGTGCTGCTGCTGGAGCCCCTGCCTCCCCAGGACCCCTCCCCGGGCCTCACGGGGGTCCCACTAACATGCACAGAGGATCTTGCCATCACGCCCCTGGGCTGGGGGGCGGGGGTGCTGGAAGGACCACAGCCCCTCATCTGTGTGACCCGGCGGTCCATCCCTGTGTATTCAGCCTTAGACACCAGTTTCTCATTTGCACCCTGGGGCCAGCAGGCTACTCACTCCCTGGGTGTAGCCCCTGCGCCTAGCATGGAGCTGGAGGAGAGGACGGACTCAGAACCACAGCAGGTGGGTGAGTGAGTGAGTGAGTGGATGGGTGAGTGGATGGGGGTGGGAGAAACTGGAGACTGAGAGACCTGCTGGGCCCAGACGCTGCTGCCATGGCCCCTGGGACCCTGAGGGTGGCCGAGTGGTCCAAGGGCAGAGGCAGGTGGGTGGCATTACCGAGTAGTAGGCGCTGGGGCTCACGGCAGCGTGACAGCGGGTGAAGGGGCCGTGGGGGTCTGTCAGCCGCGAGCACCAGTGCTGAGCGTATTTCTCTGTGGACAGAGGAGGGGGGCGGTCGGCGAGGCTGGACGGTCACGTCAGGCGGGAGCTACATGGAGATGAGCAGCTTTCCTTTTAGCCGGAATCCCTTATGCTCCGTGTGAAGGAGTGCCAGGTGTCAGCAGACCCGGGCTGCTTCCCGAGCGTCCCGCGAGCCCGGTCCCCCAGGAGAGCAGGCAAGGAGGGTGGGCCTCCACTCCCCCCAGCACCCTGATCCTCTCCTCCCGGGGCTCACCGGCCAGAACAACGCATGTTGAGTCTGCCTGTTTACCTACCACCTGACGCTTGCCCTCACCTGCCGAGAGGGGCAGCTGGGTGTAGATCTGGTTCACAAACACCTCCCCGCTGGCCTTTACCACGAAGACCTGGAGAAGCACATGACAGGGCTCACGATGGCCTCCGCAGGGCAGAGGAGGGCTGATGACCTGGCCCCCCATCCCCCAGGCTCAGCCTGCTCCGCTAAGCTTTCCGCGAGGACCGGACCGCTTTTTGGCGACGTGAAAACCAAAGAGATTTACTCAAGTAAAAAAGTCGACTTCAGCAGAGAAGCTTCCTGGCCTCATGGGGGAGGTGTGGAGGCCCCCTGCCAGCCCCTGAGCTATTCCCTTTGGGGATGGTCACTCAAAAGAGCCACGAGAGGTGGAAGCAGGAAGTCAGTGGGAGGGTCCTCGGGCCATGCCTCAGCCACCTGCTGCCCATGTGGGATCAAGGGCTCGGGCAGAGGTCACTTGCCGTGAAGGACACCCCGACCCCAGGGTCTGCACGCACCACGTGCCCCCCGCCCAGGGTCAGCGTCAGGCTCTTCAGGCAGGTCTCGCTGTCGGTCAGTCCACACCTGCGCAGCTCGGCCAGCACGGTGAAGGCGCTGCTGTCACAGGGCTGGAAACACAGGGCCTCACACAAAGCGCAGCGCCCCCGGCCCACCTCATCCTCTCCCCTCCCCACCATCCGTCCGCCCGACCAGAGCTCCGGTGGTTTCCTGGAGGACTTGGCGTCGGGGATCCCAAGGTGGCCCCAAATGCAGCACCTACATGCAGCCCAGGCTGGGGAAGGACACGTGGACCCGTGACCTGAAAGCCGCTCTGTCCGGGCAGGACCCTGGGGCCATGTACCTTGGCCAGCACGTAGCTGCAGTCCCCGTGTACCGTGTACTGCCTCTTGTCGAACGTGGAGAAGTGGGCACCGCCCAGCACCGAGCAGGTGCCCGGGCACGGCACCTCCTGGCATCTCCACCGGCCTCCAGAGCAGGTGCTGAGAGCAGGGAGCGACCACGTGGGTGCTGGCCTCCGGGAGCAGCCCGACCCCCCAAGACGGCAGGTAGACTTGCCCAGGCCTGCCTGCATCACCACATAGACTGGAGCCCATCAGCGTCTGCCCAGAGAGCCACTGGCCTCCGCCCGGGGACCCACGTGGGAGAGGACAAGCCCCCAGAGGGGCCGGCCCGGGCGCATCTAGGGGGACCGGAAGGCAGGGGCTGTCCCTGGGCATCTCCGGGGGAGGAGAGGGCAGGGGCCCAGGGTCCTACCAGTTGGTGCAGTCTGTGGAGTAGCCGGTCCCTGGAGTGTAGGTAGCCCCGTTGTACACACAGGAGCACTGGGGCACCGGGATGCAGCCATTGTGGCCGACGTCATCCAGCACCGTCCCTGCAGAGGCAGGCAGGCCACGTGGCAGGTGCCGGACTGTGCCTGCCATGTGGGTGTGTGGAGGGGACAGGCCCTCTGCCCACAGTGGCCCTGCCCTGGAGGGTTCCTCAGACCCAGGGGTCCAGGGACACCTCGGGCCACGTCAGAGCGGCCTTCCTTCCTGAGCACCTACAATGCATCTGTGTGATTCTGGGGGCCCAGAGGGGGTGGGGCCCCGGCTCACCCTCAGGGCAGAAGCAGCCGGCGACGCAGTGGTCCTCGCAGAGCTGGGAGTGCTCCAGGTTGGAGCAGGTGTCCGTGCAGGGCGACCCGCACTCGCGGTACTGCATGTTGAGGGGGCACGTCTGGGCTGCAGGGAGGAGATGGGGCACGTGTCACGCCCTGCCCCTGCCTCCGGCCCGAGAAGGGACGGCATGGCAGGGCCGGGGTCACACAGGGCACTCACGGCAGAGCTGGGGGCCCCGCCAGTCCAGGGGCAGCCCCCCGGCATGGGTGCACTGGCGGGAGTACTCAGCAAGGGTGTGACAGAGGCAGCTGGTGAGGTTGGCCTGGCCACAGTGGCAGAGATCTTGCCGGCAGGCCTCCACGTAGCTGCTGGCGTCCACCAGCGCGGCACAGTCCAAGAACGGCTCGCTGCTCAGCATCTCCTCGCAGATGCCCTGGGGCAAAGCCGGGGCACTCGGTCCAGGCTCTGGAACATCCCCTGGCTCACGGCCCCCTCCTCGGCTTGTCTCCGGGGCCGTGGGAGCCGGACGCCACCCCCGTTCACTCTGGGACTTACAAAACCGGTCAAGCAGTTCACGGGGGGCTCAGGGGCAGGGTCCTGACACTGCTCCGTGGGGCCGTCCATCTTCTGCAGATTCCCAAACTCGGTGGCGGTCAGCCTGATGTCTGACAGAAGCACAACACCGGGCTCTTTGCAGGCTCCCAGCGGCCCTCGCTCGGGGCGACCGGGCTACGCTGGCCTTCCCCTTCCACACCGCCAGTTTAAGCAGCGGCTACACAGGACTTTCAGGGAGTCTGGAGATGAAATGAGGAACTCCCGGGCATTCGGGGCTGCAGGGCAGCGGGTTGAGGTCCGTTAACTGACGCTCCGCTGGCCCAGGGCTGGAGAGTGACCCTGGGCCCCTGCCGGCCACTGCTGGGCACTCGGGCAGGCTTCCCCTAAGGGAGTCCCTTACGTATGGGCTCTGCGTGGGGCTTCATGGGCCTGACAGTGGGGACCCTGGGATCGGGGCTGCAGCGGGTGTGGGTCATATAAAAGGCCACTGCTTGGCAAAGTCTCAAGGACCAAGAAGCAGAGACAGGGTCTGGATGGAGGCAGGTCTTCGATTTCAGAGGAGGGTGTGTGACGGGCACTGAGAACAGGAGGGCTCAGCGGGGGCTGCCCCGCCGAGAGCGTGTGCTGGGGCATGCCCGAGTCTGTGCACACGTGCGTGGTGTAGGTGCGCGTGCATGCTGGACCTCGAGTGTGTGGGTCTGCGTGCGCGTGTGGGTGCGAAGACTGAGACCTCTGACTTGGGACCCTGGAAGGCAGGCTTCCAGGGAGCACAGAGCTGGAGCAGGCGGCAGGGAGGGGGGCTCGCGCCCCGGGGCTTACTGTGGGAGAAGAACTCGTTGAAGACGGGGACGCCATTGAAGTCTCCGCAGAGCCCGCAGGTCTGGTTGGCGTACTTGGGGTCCAGCTCCAGCTGCAATGAGAGGACACATCAGACTCCAGCCGTGCCAGGGACAGCCCCGGACCAGAAGGACAGACGAGGTTCCCCAGGCTGGAGCAGATGGGCCTCCTCACAGAGGACCCTCCCCATTTGCTCCACGCGGCTGGGACCCGGAGCAGGGGGTCTGTCCTGGAGGAAGCTACCCCCACACGCAGGGTCTCCATCAGGGGTGTGGACCCTGGGGCCCCGTTAGCATCTGGGCCCCATCCTCACTGCCACGGGGCTGGGGGTGTCTGGCTTTCCCACCCTCCTTCGCCCAGAGCACCTTCCTCCCTCCCTGGAGAGGCTGTCAGGCTGGAGGCATGTGCCTGGTCCCCCGAGCCCAGCCCCCCACCTCACCAGGAGGCTGTCATCCTGGTTCCACATGAAGACCAGGCCCAGCCTGGCCGCCACCTTCACGCCGCTGCTGCGTTGCTCAATGAGGACTCCGGAGCGGCTGAAGGGCAGCTGAATTCTGCGGAGAGAGGGCCCAGCTGAGGCGCCATAGGGCATGAGGGGACGGGCAGCATAGGTCTGGACTTCAGGCAGGGAGGGTCCCTTCAGTCACACGTATGACAAGGTCAACATGCCCACAAGAGCCTGGAGCTCTGGCATCAGAAGAACGAGGAAGGGGCCGCTTCCAGGGGCAGAGGAAGAGCCTGAGCCCCTGGGTGGGGCAGGGGGCCGAACATGGGGGCCTGGGGGGCACCGCTCCGGGACCCACTCTTGGGACAACTGCACTTCCCTCCCCCGACGGCCCAGAAGCATCCTCGCCGTCCAGGGCCCAGACTCACGGGAGGCTGTTGACCAGGACGGAGCCCTTGGTCAGCTCGACGACCATGCCGTCAAGCTTCATGGTGACCCTGCTGGGCGCGGTGGCATTGGGGCCTGGGCCGCGGCGGAGCTGGAGGTTGAAGTCCTCGTACGCGGCACCGCAGTGCGCGGAGAAGACGTAGTCGCACAGCCCGGGGAAGCGGAAGACGTCGCCGTCGAAGGTCTTGTAGTGGGAGTCGCCCCACGTGCTGCACACCCGCCCGCCGTGCGCCGCGTTCAGGGCTGTGGGCAGAACAGAGCAGGGCCTTTCTGAGGGCGCCGAGTCTGGGACACCCGGACGTCCCAAAACCTGGGCCCTTATCCACCTGGGAAGCCGCGGTCCCCCTGCCCGCCCCCCAGGTCTGACGAGGCAGAGCTCAGCCAACACGGCACCCCGCCTGCCTCTCGGGGTCTCACCTCGCACCAGGGGGGTGCTCCTCAGAGGCGGGTGGATGGTCGCCCCGCGGAGGGAGTTGCCTGTGGAAACAGGGCGGGTGATGCACAGCCCTCACCCCCACCGCCCAGGCACAGCTCAGCCCCCACGAGAGGCTTTGGCGGCTCCGCGACTGCTCGGGTCTGGCGGACTCTAGATCCGGCTCCGGGTTCTGCCGTGTATATGGCCTCCCGGCCGGTGTGAACACCAAGGCCAGCGGGGACCACTGTGGGCTGAGAGCAGAGCACCCCAGGGGCCCCAGCTCTCACACCCCGTGGCCCAGAATGCTGTTTGCACTGGGGCTTCCTTGCTCCCGGAATCTCAAAAATGCCTGAATCGATACCTGGAGACTGTTGTGCAGAGTGAAGTAAGTCAGAAACAGAAAAACAAATATCCTATGTTAACACATATTCATGGAATCTAGAAAAAGGTACAGACGAACCAGTTTGCAAGGCAGAAATAGAGACACAGACGTAGAGAACAAACGTATGGACACCAAGCGGGGAAAAGAGGGTGGGATGAATTGGGAGATTGGGATTGACATATATACACTAATATGTATAAAATAGGTAACAACTGAGAAGCTGCTGGATAGCACAGGGAACTCTACTTCGTTTTGCTGTACAGTAGAAACTAACACAACATTGTAAAACTACACCCCGATTAAAAGAAAAAACAAACGCATCAGCAGCTACGGGCAATCCCTTGGGTGCTGACATCAGGCACAGGTGTGCCTCCCTGGGAACCCCTTTTGGGGACATGCAAACGGAGGTGGCTGGGTCTGTCCCCGAGCCTCCCCTTGCTCTGGGGCGTCTGGCCGCGCTGGGGGCTGACCCTCACCCGCCCTGCCACCACTGGAGTATCAGGTGTTAACTCCAGGAAGAAAGGGACATTCTGTGAGCTCCCAGACAGCCTGTCACCCTGTCTCAGCCACGCTGGATGGGGATGGCAAGCAGCCTGCAGGGCCCAAGGCGAGTGACCCATGGCCCCTCAAGGGCTCTTTGACTGCTGGGGTGGGGGGGGCGCTCTGATAGGTGGGGGATCCACTCACCGCCAGGCCCCTGGGGGGCAGGAGGGAGGTCCGGGTACGCATAGCCGAGCTCTGCAGTGCTGTCCCGGCCCTGGCCTTTGGGAAGAGGAGAGGGTGCTGGGCCTGAGCCGGCCAAAGGACAGGCACGTCCCCTCAGAGGATGCACGGAGGGAGGGGCGGAAAGTCCAGATGGTGGGATTCTCTGTGCGGACGGGGGCACTGGGAGGATCTCTTCCAGGCTGCCGAGCCTTGGAGGTCACCCGGGCCCACGGCTGGGCCACCACTCCCTTGACCTCCCCCTCAGGTGGCCCCATGAGCATGTGGGGTGACCCCGGCTGGTCTCTCCAGGGGCCATTCCTTTGTTCACTGTTCATTCATGCCCACCGAGTGTCCACCGGGGCCCAGGACGTAGGGGGACAGGCAGGCAGCCCCCGTCCATCTACCGAGGGAGCAGACAGTAAAGCCGCGGGTCTGCTGCAGCTGGTCCAAAGCAACCAGAGCTCTGGAGGAAAATTCAGAGCCTGTTGGGGATCTGGGACCAAGAGTGGGGACAGAGCTGCACCCAAAATGGGGTGCTCAGGGCCACTGCACGGGTAGGGGCCCAGCACCACGGAGGTCAGGTAGGCAGGGCCCAGGGACAGGCAGTGTTGGCCTGGAGGCCACCCCAAGAACCTCATTTCTGGGGTCCTCAGAGGCCGTTCCAAAGGTGCAGGATGTCACCAGACACGGGCTTGCCATCATCCTGCACAGAGCTGGCATGGCAGGAGGGTGCCCGGCCCCCCACCCAGAAGGGGAGGCCCAGCCCTCCTCTGGAAGGGGGGCTGATCCAGGGAGCACTGCTTCACTCACTGGTGTTCTGGCCCCATTTCTCAGATCACCTGGGACAACCTGGACGCATCCCTGCCATGTGTCCAGGGAACATCCAGTGGGGCAGCCTTGCCCGGAGTACTCAAGAGAGAGCTTCCCAGTTCTGAGACTGTCTGGTGGCAGCGGGAGACTGGGGACCGGGATGTGTGAGCCGCCTGGGGCAGTGGGGACCTTGGGTAACACGGCATGTTCCCCAAGCTGCCATTCCAGGAGCCTGAGAGCCACCCCTCACCCATCCAGGGCCCTGCTATCCCCTGGGAAGCAGAGGAGGGAGGCGCAGGCCCATATGGGAAGGGGCCTCCGAGGACCGTGGGGCCTGTGAGCCGCCCTCATCACACCCTCCACCTAGGACTGAGCCCACCACAGAGAAACAGACAGGGAAAGCGAGCTTCTGAACCGGGGATGCACGGGGTGGGGTGGGGGGCGGTGTCCCAGGCAGGTGGGCAGCTCTGCCAGGCTGGGCCAGGAGTTCAAGAGTCTGCTCAGACCAGGCTTGGCAGGGGGCAGGGGGCAGAGAGCAGCAGAGACTCACGTGTGGATGAGATTCTGCAGCCAGGGGCTCATAGATACTGGGCTGCTCCCAGCCCTAACCCCCACATGGACCCCACAGCCCCCAAGAACCCCTCCCCAGCCCCACAAGCTGGAAGAGCAGCTCACGGATGCACTCAGCTTGGCCAGAGCCCAGGACAAGGCCTCAGAGCTGCCCGCTGCCCGCCGGGGGCCAGGGCCACCCTAGGATTTGGGGGGGCCACAGGGGTGCCGGGCCATGGTCAGGGCCAGCCTGGGAAAGCCAGCACGAACCTTACCTGTGAGCTGGGCGCAAGCCAGAGTGAGGCCCAGGGTCCAGAGCAGGGCCAGCTTCCTCCGGCCGACACGCATGGTGTGTGGGGGGAGAAGTCCCCAGGGCAGCCTCTGAGGAGGGCTCTGCGTCTGCAGGAGCCTTTTGTAGTCCCAGAGCTGGCTCCAGCCCCACGGGCCTCACGTGGGAGGGTGGGGCAGGGCCTGTGGTTCCCCTCACCCAGGTAAACAGTGGCCACTGGCTACGGGCTGGCCGGCAGCTGAAGACAGGCAGGGATGGGCGTGTCTGCCGGGTGGGACGTGGTCCCTGAGGGTCCGCCAGTCCTGGCCTCAGGCATCCTCCACCACGCCCCTGCCCCTGGACCTTCCCTGGGCACTCTGCCGTACCGCCAGACCCCTGAGTTCCTGGCACCTGGAGTGGCCACTGGCCTCCTCCCTGCTGCCGGGGCTGCTGTGGCCAGCCCCACCCTCACTGGAGAAGGGCTCAGGGCACGGCACGCCCAGTGACAGGACCCCGTCTCACAGTGCGGCCCCCCGACCCGTCCTGCCTGGGAGCCTGGCTGTGCTCCAGCTGGGCAGGCGACCCAAGGCCAGCTCCAGTCTCACGTGGGCCTGTGGCCTTGAGGGGCAGGGGTGGCTGAGTCCACTGTGCTGGAGAGATGCCGACTGAACGAGCCCAGAAACTGGCCCAGTGGTCTTGGCCCTGATGGGCTCTGCTTGAGAAAGCGCCCTGGTGTGATGGACACGCAGCCTCAGACAGTGGGCCTATCAGGGAGCCAGGCGCTGCGGCTGGACTTCCGTCCCAGGGGTCCGCACCCCCCCCCCAAGGCTGGGGTCTCCACTGCCACAGGTGAGCCCAGCCAGGAGGCTCTACCTGGGGCGGAGTGGCAGCAAGGTGAGCAAGGTCCCCACCCTGCTGGGGCGGGGGCTGGGGCCAGGGGGCTCCCAGGAGCTGCTCTCAGCATTTGCTTCTGGCTCACTCGGGGCCTGTCCCGAGCTCCTTCTGGTCACCTGGTTTTTGGCCCCTGAGCCATCCCCTCCTCATGCCCCAGATTGGCCCTGGTACCTGGTAGAAAGAATGCCTCACACATAACAGGAGAGTGGGGGAGGGACATGGTGGGTGAGTGAACGAGTGAGTGAGTGAGAGAGTGAATGAGTGAGAGAGTGAGTGGGTGGGTGGGCG
>NW_020173674.1:757619-766050 GCF_003031525.2 Neophocaena asiaeorientalis asiaeorientalis | reverse complement strand
CAGGCTGGTGTTTCACACTCTCACCCTCCCCCACACAGCTGCCTGGCTCTAGAGCTTGACGGCCGTCACCTGGTGCTGAGCAGGGCCGGCCCCTAGGGGCAGGCCGAGGGGGCCAGTCTGGCTCCAAAGGGCTGTGTGGGTTTTGTGGTTAGGATGTTGGACGTTGGGAACCAGTGCCTTGGTGGGGAGGCTCAAGGGTCTGCAGCTGGGGGCCAGACCCAAGCTGAGGGAAGCATGAGTGACACGGGTCTCCCCTCCTCACGACCCCAGGAAGGCAGGGAGGTTACAGGTCAACCAGTGTCCATGCTCCCGGCGTAGGGCACGGGCCTGAGTCCACACCTCGCCCCCGACCCATCTGAGTCACCAGGCACGCCCTGCACCGGGGTTAGCATCCCTTCCCAGGGTGGGGGAACCCCATAAGAGGGACCCGTGGAGAGGGGGTCTGGAGTCGGGGCAGGTGTGGGACCAGTGACCCAGCCTTGAAAACCAGGGGCCTTCTTCCCTGTGACCTCCCCGAGCCCAGTGGGGGGCTGGAAGGGGCCCCTTAAAGCAGTGGGGCAGTGATTCCACCCTCCTGCTCTCAGGGGCCTTCATGCTTCGTGAGGGCAGCACAGGGGAAGGGGCACGGCTGGGGTGAGCCTTGGCCACCCTCAGTTTCCTCACCTGAAAAGGGGGTCCATGAAAACCGCTGCAGGAAGAGGGTTCGTGTCCAGGGGTTCACAGTAGGGTGCTGTCTGTGGCAAGCGGGACCCACACATGGGGGTGTGGCTCGCCCAGGGCAGTGGCCCCAGAAGCCTCTGTTCCCCCGGGTTCCCGGGGGACCGCACAGCCTGCACCTGGGCTGCTGCCAGCCCCCCACCCAGACCTGCTAAACTAGCGGGTTTACTGGGGAGCAAGGCAGTGCCTGTTTGGACAGAGGGCTGGGGTCCAGCGCTGACAGGACCGCCCAAGCGTTGCCATGGCAACAGGAGGACAGTGGAGGGATGTGGGGATAAGATGCAGGCCAGGACGCTGACTCACTCTGGCAGCTCTGATTTGGGACCAGAAGCGGGCATCAGATAGCTCCTGTTTGTATGGGGGACTGACCCAGGTGAGGATGAAACGCCCACCAGCCCGGATCCGGCCAAGAACAGGGCCCCACGGGTGGGCAAGGAGCCTATGGGTGGGAGGTGCGAGTCCAGCGCTTTCCTCTTGGGGCGGGTGGTGTCCTGGGACCCCCGGGGGCAGCATGTTCCTCACAGCTCTCTCCTCGGACACATGACATGATGGAGAAGCGGCCCCCACGACCCTCAGGACCCTGGGCTGCCTGACCCTGACCCTGATCCTGACCCTGGCCTAGCCCAGCCCAGCTGTTCCTGGCCAAGGCGACCAAGGCAGGGGACACTGGCTTCAGCATTGCCTGCCCAGGGCTGGCACTCCTCCCCCACGACTGTCCCTTCCTTTCCAGTTTTTGGGCGTGGCCGAGGTCCCAACGCAGGTGACCTGCAGGGCCGTTGGGGTCACTCTGCTGTAGCTGCAGGACCTGGGGGCTGAGCCGTCCCAGCAACCTTCTCCAGACCCGACACTCCCACCTCCCTCAGCCCACGCAGGCTGTGGGGCAGAGGCTCTGTCCTGGTGGACAGGTACAGCTTAGGGGCAGAAAAAGGGGGCAGCTTCACAGTCCTTCCCGTGTGGGACTCTGTGGGGTTGGCTTCCTCCCCTCCAGGGCGAGGAGGTGAGAACAGCGGGGTCTGACTGGACGCACAGACTGTCCGGCTGGAGTGGCCAGGCAGCCGGACCCAGACCTTCCTCCCCTATGGCTTCCACCCCTATGGTGCCCTCGAGGGGCTGCAGTGGGGGAAGACTTGACTTCCACCCTTCCACCTGGGGCACATCTCCAACCCGGAGGTCCACACCCACAACCCAAACGCCAGGTCCCTCCAACCCCCTGCCCTGGGGAAAGAGCCAGGCCTGGACCAGCCGCACGTCTTAAAGCAGACAGTCAGCTGTGGCTCCTGTTTTCTGCCGAGGCTGCGGAGTGGACGGGTGTCTCCAGGCCCCTCCGGACACTTTGCCAGCCCCGTCTCAGACGCCAGCCTGGTGGCAGCCCTAGTGGGCCGGGCACACTTCTTGCCAGCCCCGTCTCAGACGCCAGCCTGGTGGCAGCCCTAGAGGGCCGGGCACACTTCTTGCCAGCCCCGTCTCAGACGCCAGCCTGGTGGCAGCCCTAGAGGCCGGGCACACTTCTTGAAGGCCTCACTGTATAATTCAGTCCGTAGAAAATCAAACACTCCTGAGCGGCAGGAACTGTGGTATATCCCTGCTTTCTGGACGACACAGATGGGAGGCACCTGACCTCAGAGGGGCCAACTGGAATTCGAATCCAGGGCCTGGGGCTCCAGACACTGGGAGGAGATGGTATCCTGGCCCTGAAACCCATCAGCTGTGTAGCCCTGGGCCAGCACATCACCCTCTCTGTGCCGCGGGCATCTCATCTGGAAAATGGTGATCATAGGAGCACTGCTCAGAGGACTGTTGCCCCAAGGACAAAACCAACTGATGCATCAGGGAAGCATCCTCTGAGCTGCGTCTGGTCTCCCGGAAGAGCCCCTGCCGCCCTTGCAGCGGTCGCCTCCAGGAGGCTTCAGGCAAGTTGAGGGACCTCATGAAGCTCCCGCTTTCTCTTCCTGAAACGGGGCGATGATGCCGCGCTGGGTCGTCCCTTCGACTTTCTGCACACTTTAACGCATCTGGAATCTCGGTGCATTGTCGGCCGAACCTGCACCGTGACAGTCAACCAGGCAGCACCTTCCTCTCTTGGCTGCACCTAAAATCACAGCACCGTTTCTCATCAATGTTGGCTTAGCATCCATGACCCACAGTCACTCCTTACGCAGGGGACACCGTGAGGCCGAGGGTGCGGCCTGATGTCATAGATGCGGAAACCAGCAGTTTGGGGAAAGTTTACCACGTATCCCGCGTGACAGAGAATGATTTCAGGACAGAGACAGATGGAACCCTTCTAACCCACGAAGAGGAAGTGGGCGCCACCTTGGCAGGAAGGCGCTGGGAACCTCTGATAGCTTGCAGGAATTATCAAGCTATTGACAGAAAGGGCACGGTGGCTTCAGAGTTGCTCCAAGCCGGGAACTTCCTTGATAAGGAGTACGGTGTCCTAATCCCTCCTGCTTGGCTTCGGGGCCCGAGGGGGAGAGAGCCATCTGGAAGATGCCCATGGGTGGGGTCAGCCTCCCCGGGCCAAGGGGCCAAGACCCTCCCAGTACCGGCGGCGCGGGCGGGGGGGGCAGGGGGGGCATGGGGGATGCTCTCTGGGCGGCGGGAGAAGGGAGCAGAGAGTAAACTTGGTTTTATGGCAGGGCTGACCTGATTTGGAGGCTTCCTGCACGTGTCTGTTTACCTGCATCACTGGGCAGACGGAATTCCTCCCGAGATCTGACCTGGTCCCCCAGATCCACAGCTGTAGATGAAGGGCAGTGAGACCCCGGCTTGCTGCTGACAGTGGCTCCCCCCTCACCCCACAGCTGAGCCCCTCTCTGCCCAGGCCTGGGCGGGGCAGTGCTGGCCCTGGAGTCCCTCATCGCCCTGGGCCCAGCTCGGCTCCTGGGAGCCCCCGTCCGCCCCCTCCTGCCCCAGAAAACACAAAGGCCCTCAGCCCCTCCCCACCATGCCCTCCTCCAATGCCTCTGCTCAGCGGTCACCCCTCCACCTCCTTGGGGGGACGGAGGGGACTGTCCGTTGAGGTTGTTCCCTGGAGGCAACCGCATCTGTGTCCCTCCTAGCTTCCCAGGCAGCCTGGGCACCCGGGGGTCAGGTAGCAGCTGACACTACTAGAATCCAGCCTCCTCTGCTCTAAGAGCACTGTGCCAGCCCCTCCCCCAAACACCACCATCTGCAGGCAGGGAACTGCCCGCCCACCTGCCCGTCAGCCCCCGCCCGCCCCCTCCTGCCCCAGAAAACACAAAGGCCCTCAGCCCCTCCCCACCATGCCCTCCTCCAATGCCTCTGCTCAGCGGTCACCCCTCCACCTCCTTGGGGGGACGGAGGGGACTGTCCGTTGAGGTTGTTCCCTGGAGGCAACCGCATCTGTGTCCCTCCTAGCTTCCCAGGCAGCCTGGGCACCCGGGGGTCAGGTAGCTGCTACTACTACTAGAATCCAGCCTCCTCTGCTCTAAGAGCGCTGTGCCAGCCCCTCCCCCAAACACCGCCATCTGCAGGCAGGGAACTGCCCGCCCACCTGCCCGCATCAGCACAAGGAAAAGTCACCCTTGACGGTCCTGTCAGCCTCTAGGGAGAGGGGCGGATGCATCCAAAGCGAGATGCCGCCCAAACAACCCTGACTGTGGCCCCCAGGGTCCTGACGCGGAGCGGGTGCCTCTGACCCCAGGACAAAAGGCCATCGGCACTCGGGGGGCTGGGGATTGTCTAACGCCATCAGCACGTTTCAAAGGTATTGTTCACAGTGTAAAATCGTGCTCATAGAAATTAAAGCACCACTTCTGGGTGTGTCCCAAAAGAACTGAAGGCAGGGCTTCGAAGAGATATTTGCACATCTGTGCTCCCAGCAGCCCAGAGGTAGAGGCAACCCAAGTGTCCATTGATGGATGAAGGGATACACGTGGTCCATCCACACAGTGAGATATTATTCAGCCTTAAAAAGGAAGGAAATCTGACTCAGGCTACACAGGATGAATCTTGGGGACAAGATGCTCAGTGAAATATGCCAGACGCAGGACAAGTCCTGCATGATTCAGTCACGCGAGGTCCCTGGAGGAGTCACATCCATAGAGACAGAAGTAGACGGTGGGGCCCGGGGCTGGGGGAGGGGAGGGGAGTGAGTGTTTAAATGGGGACAGAGTGTCCGTTTGGGAAGATGGAAAGTTCTGGAGTGGGTGGTAGTGAAGTTTGCACAATGATGTGAATGTACTTAGTGCCTCTGAAATGTACACTTAGACATGGTTAAGATGGTACATTTTGTTACATGTATTTTAACACAATTTTTTTTTTTTTTTTTTGCGGTACGCGGGCCCCTCACTGCTGTGGCCTCTCCCGTTGCGGAGCACAGGCTCCGGACGCGCAGGCCCAGCGGCCGTGGCTCACGGGCCCAGCCGCTCCGCGGCATGTGGGATCTTCCCGGACCGGGGCACGAACCCGCGTCCCCCGCATCGGCAGGCGGACTCTCAACCACTGCGCCACCAGGGAAGCCCTAACACAATTTTTTAATGGGAAAAGAAAATGAAGCAAAAGTTGCCACTCTCACCTCGAGAAAATACCTGTAAATAATCTGGTGTCTGTGTTTGCACATCTTGAAAGCAGGCTTTTCACAGCACACACAGTCTTCTGAGCCTCCGCTGGTGACGGCCCAGGCCCTCCTCCCTCCAAGACCGCTTCCTGTCCCTTTTCCGGGCTCATATAAATACAAAGAGAGCAGACACATCTCCAGGAACATTCATTAAAATCATGGCTTGGAGGGGAGCTGACCCACAGGGGGGCCAGGCCAGCACCCCTGAAATGCTGGTGGAGCCGAGCCTTCCTAGGGCTGGCGGGATTCCACCTCTAAGAGCACACATGCGTGGCACCCAATTCTGGGGCCAGAAACCCAGAGATGCTGGGGAACCACCCTGCCTGGAACTCCCACTCGGCAAACACCAGCCGGGAGCGTCCACCCACTCACACCTGGAATCTCTGAGGACCGTGCAGGCAGGCGAATAACCACCGCTGACCCGGGCACACCTGCTGTGAGTCACTGCCCCCCAGGCCCGGCCGGCAGGGCCTCGAGCCTCCAGCACTGACGGAGCCTGGACTCCACCGCCCCACCTCCCCGGGCCAGGCCCCTGGGAATGGTGGAGGGACCAAGGGCCCAACACACTTGGCCCAGCGGGGGACAGGGACAATGCTGTCTCCACCCAGGGGGACCAGGGACGTAAGCGCCAGGGGCCCAGGCAGCCGGGCAGTGATCTGGAGAGAAATGCTCAGCAAAGCATCACACTGGTGCCCGCACTACCCCAGATTTGTAAAGATAAGACCAGAAAGATGGAAGGAAATCACGGCAGTGACTGCTCTGGTGTGGTCAGTGGCGCTGTGGGCGGGATTTCCTTCTGAAAACAAGCGCAGGCACCATAGAGCTGAAACATTGTAGCTGGAACTGAAACATTGTCTCAGTAGCTGTCAAAGCAATCACCCCCCCCCCACCAAACAGGCAGCAACACGCGTGCAAATACACACGCACACAGGCACACACAGCGGGCAGGGCAGGCAGTGAACACGACCCCTCAGTGACGCGGTCCCCACAGCCCAGGCTGCCTCTCTCCCCTCATCTGCTCTGCAGAGCTAGGGTGTGCAGAGGGACCCCTGACACCCTCCCTGGACAGGCCCTGGAGGGCTCTCAGGAGCCCCAGGGGCAACGCAGGCCCCTCCCAAGCCCGGCACATCCAGGCTCCACGCCCAAGGCTGGACACCCGCTCCGAGCCCTGGGCTGCAGGCTGAAGCAGCACAGATTCTGGGACCCCCAAGGGCTGGGCCAGGAGCTCGGCCCCCGCGGCCAGGCGTGTGGCAGTCACCCGGGACCACACGCCACTGAGCTGAGGAAGCTCAGCGCGCAGACGGGGAGCCACTTAGAGCCTCCGCCCCCTCGCCCATGGGCCACAGTCCCTTGGTAAGTCGTCCCCAGGCCGCTTCCCACCGGGCAGCCTCACTCCCTGCTGAGGCCCCTCTCCTCTTCCACGCCCCACGTCCCTCTGGCCCAAGACCCCTCTCTCCATCCACGACCCCTCAGCCCTGCCCCTGGCTTTCCTGTGGGATGACAAGTGACCCCCAGTGAAGGAGCGGAAGGGCCCCTTCGGGGAAGGAGGTGTCCCAGCTAGAAACTGGATCCAGCGGACATTCCTGGGCTGCAGACGGCCTGGGCCAGACCCCAGCACCCTCTCTCCCAGGACTTCTGCTCCCCTCGGGATGACCAGTAGTCCCAGTCTGCCCAGAGCATTCTGGTTTTAAAGCCAAAAATCCCACATCCCAAGAAACCCCTCAGTCCCCGGGGACCAGAGCAGTGGGTCACCCTCGCCCGGCCCGCAGGACTCCCACTGACCACTCGGAAAGCCATGGGGCGGGAGCAGGCGGGGCTGGGGGTCTTGGGGGTAGGGGGTTGCAGGCAGAGCCCTCTGCCCTGCACATGGCCAGGCCAGGACTGAGCCAGAGCAGTCACTGGTCACGGCTGGCTGTGTCCGGCCAGCTGACCCACAGAGCCTGCTCCGGGAGTGTTCCCGTCAGTGACCCCCACGTGGGCCGTTCTGCTGGGAGCAAGGTGGGGTCCAGGACCACCAAGCTGAGCTTCTTCCCACACGTGCTATGACACTTGGAGCCCCTCTGCTGCCACACAGCAAGACTTGGCCTATTTCTTTTTTTGTTTTTTCAATTAATCTTTTTAGTCTCTTATTGAAACCTTAAGTCTTTGGTTTGAAATCACCGTGAATGTCAAAATAGAGCAATCACATGTAAACACTTGCATCTGTTAATAATTTATCAGATCACAGAGTTTGCAGAAAGATCAAATGTTCAAAAATCAATTAAAGGTTCAATTATTTAACTACCTGGATGAAAAAAAAATAGTTGTACCCATAAGAAGCTCAGCGCGCAGACGGGGAGCCACTTAGAGCCTCCGCCCCCTCGCCCATGGGCCACAGTCCCTTGGTAAGTCGTCCCCAGGCCGCTTCCCACCGGGCAGCCTCACTCCCTGCTGAGGCCATCGCGGGTAATTAATATTTGAATATTTAAGATAAAATTATTTTGGTAACTAGAAAAATATAGGTGAATCTGTTTATAATTCCCAAATAGAGAAAAACGTAAGAAGCATAAAAGCAGTAGAAGAAACTTAAAAGAAAAAAATTTAGGAAATTTACACTCATACATTTCAAGGCACCACCATCCATAATAGTCAACAAATGGAAACAACCCAATGCCCACATACAGTAAAATAAACAAGCAAAGAGTGACATTTCAAACGCCCATTTTTTCCAAGTTGGTTTGTTTTTCTTTTCTTATTGCTTTGTAAGAGTACTTTATATATACTTGATACAAGTTCTTTGTCAGAAGCCCGTACTGTGAGTACCTTTTTTAAGTGTGTTTTGATGAAGTTCTTAATTTTGATGGAACACAATTATCCTTTTCTTTCTTTCTTAGTTGATGTTTTCGTGTTCTAAGTAATCTTCATCTAACTCACAGTCCTGAAGACACGCTCCCACGTTTTCTCCCAGAAGTTTTCTTGTTTCCCATTCCACATATGGGACCGTGATCCAGCTGGAATCCTGTCTGTGTGTGGTGTGGCCTGGTCAGGTTCATGTTTTTCCGTCCGCTGTCCAAGGGCCCGAGCACTGCTGTTCGTGGTGTGTTCGTCACAAGCCAAGTAGCCACACGTGTGGGTCTCTTCCTGGGGTCCCCA
>NW_020173674.1:723027-757576 GCF_003031525.2 Neophocaena asiaeorientalis asiaeorientalis | reverse complement strand
GGGGCTGGGGGCTAACCGCACCATTAACTCGCCAATGACACTGTTTTGCTTTGCTTGAATTTTTGCTGGACCATGGCTAACATTTCATAAACAAGTAACATTTATTATCTTTGGAATGAGTTGCAGTTTCCCCTGGAGACTAATATAGATTAATTTCTGTGACTATCTTCTGGACTCTAAAAATGAATGAATGTCATCTGTACTAGGGAATAAAGTTAGAAACGTATGAACAAATAAATCTTATGAATCACATAATTGAAATCTTGCCTCTATGTCTGTCTATCCGTCTCTCTTGCACCTGTCATGGGGTGGGACACTGCAACCACCTAAGGTGTAATTTATACACAGTAAAACTCTCTCTCATTCGTGCAGAATTTTGGGAGTTCTGATGAACGCATACTGTTGTGTATAACAACCACCACCCAGGCATGGGTGACTGGACCCTACGGTAAGAGTGCGTCTAGCTTATAATAAGCCGCTGGGCCATATTCCAGCAGGGCTGTGCCGTCCTGGTTCTGCCAGCCGTGTGGCAGCCGGGCCACTCTGTGTGAGTCTCCTTGTAGCTTTCGTTTGAATTTTTCTCTAACAGCTTTTGATGTTGAGGATACTTTATATCCGTGTGTCTTCTTAGCTGAGGGGACCGTCAACACTTTGGCCAATTTTTAAATTGAACTGTTTGCTTTCTTATCGCTGAGTCTTGAAAAACCTTTGTGTGTTCTGAACACAAGTCCTTTATCAGACATGTGATTTGTCAACATTTTCTCCCAGTTCATGGTTGATCTTTTCACTTTTCAGAGCGTCTTTCAAAAAGCAAAGGTTTTTAATTGTGATGAGACCCAATTTATCAACTTCTTCTCTTATGGGTCTCGCTTTTGGTGTCATAGCTAAGACATTACGCCTACACCAGTGTCACCAAGGTTTTCTCTTGCTTTCCTGCATAAGTCTTGTAATTTTAGGTTCTACATTTAGATCCTCATCCATTCTGAGTTAATCTGTGTGTGAGGTGTGATGTACGGATTGGGTTTCTTTTCTTTCTTTCATTTTTTTGCATGTGGATGTTCAAGGACTTCAGCACCATTTGCTGAAAAGACAGTTTAACATATTTTGATGCTATGGGGGTTTTTTTCAATTAAGCTTTTTATTTTGAGATAATTGTAGATTCTCATGAAGCTCTAAGAAATAATCCAGAAAGATTCCAGGTACCCTTTACCCAGCCTCCCCCAGTGGTGACATCTTACAAAACAACAGTGGGACATCTCGACCAGGATGTTGGCATTGATACAGCCGAGACAAAGAGCCTTTCCAGCCCCACCAGGATCCTGCCTCTTGCCTTTGCTCTCCCTCTCACCACCTAGCTAACCCCCGACAACCACAAGCCTGTTCTCTAGTTCTATAACTTTGCTGTTTCGGGAATTGTATAGAACCTTTGGGGACTGTCTTTTTTCACTCAGCACAACTCTGTGGAGAGTCACTCAGGTTGTTTTGTGTTCTCTGCTTTTTACCGCCAAGCGAGATCCCAGGGCGGGGATGGCCCACAGCTTGCTCATCTATCCACCTGTTGAACGACATCTGGGTTGTGTCCAGGTTTTGGCTGCTGTGAAGATGTGTGCACGGGCTTTGGCGTAAACATCAGTTCTTGTTTCTCCGGGATAAATAAATGCCTTCGTGCAATTGCTGTGCTGTACAGTAGTTGCGTGTTTAGATTTTTAAGAACTCGACAAACTGTTATTATTGCTAGAGTGATTGTATTATCATTTGTTTGTTTGTTTTGTTTTTTGCGGTACGCGGGCCTCTCACTGCTGCGGCCTCTCCCGTTGCGGAGCACAGGCTCCGGACGCGCAGGCTCGGCGGCCATGGCTCACGGGCCCAGCCGCTCCACGGCACGTGGGATCCTCCCGGACCGGGGCACGAACCCGTGTCCCCTGCATCGGCAGGCGGGCTCTCAACCACTGCGCCACCAGGGAAGCCCTCTCCTTGTGGTTTTAATTTACATTTCCCTCCAGGCTAATGATGTTGAGCACCTTCTCATGTGCTTATTTGCCTTCTCTATGTCCTCTTCAGAGAAGTGACTCTTCATGTCTTTTACCCATTTTCTAATTGGATTGTTTGGTTTTTAATGTTGTTATGTTGAGAGTTTGTTATATATTCTAGATACTAATCCTTTGGTGAATGTGTGGTTTGCAAATATGTTCTCCCAGTCAGTACCTTCTCTTTTTATCCTGCAACAGGGTCTTCCACGGAACAGAAGTTTTTAATTTTGATAAAGTCAAATTTACCTTTTATTTCCTTCTACGGATCATGCTTTTAGTGTCAAGACTAAGAACTTTGCCTAATCCTAAATCCTGAAGATTTTCTCCCATTTTCCTAAAAGTTTTAGAGTTTTGCGTTTTACCTTTAAGTGTGTGACCCATCCTGAGCTAATTTTTGCATAACATGTCAGTTAGGTCCACATTCTTCTTTTTTTTTTTTTGGTCTGTGGATGTCCAATGCCTCCAGCGACTTGTGGAATAAACAGCCCTTCATCCACTGAATTGCTTTGGGCATATTTGTGTGGGTCTGTTTCTGGGGTCTCTTTTCTGTCCCACCGATCTATCTCTACCCCTCTACCTATACCACATAGTTTTGGTTATCCAGCTACACAAGAAGTCCTGGAATCAGGTACATTGATGTCTCCCAATTCCTTCTTATTCACAGTTGCTTTGCCTACTCTAGTTCCTTCATGTTTCCATATGAATTTTAGAATAATCTTGTCTATATCTACAAATATTCTTGCTGGGGTTTTGATAGGAATTGTATTGAACTTGTATGTTAATTTGAGGAGAATTGACATTTTTACCACGTCAAGTCCTCCAGTGCATGAGCATGGTATGTCTTTACGCAAGTGCGACCCCGTGGGGCCTTCCTGGGACAGACCCTGCCCTGTCCTCCGTCTGCCTCTTGTTTATAGAAACCTAGCTTCCTAGGCCTTCCCTGAGTTCCAAAGAATAAATTTAATCAGAGAAGTGAGAAAATGAAAAAACAAAGGAAAACAGTCAAACAAGATGAAATAATAATAGTTTAGCCATTAAACAAAGTCAAGGACCTTTAGTTCCTCCTCCAGGGCTATAGATAATATCCTGAGCCATATCCTTTGAGCTGTTTTGCAGATACAGAAACTGGCACTGAATGGAAAAAGCTGACTGCGTGGTGACCAGACTGTAGCCATGACATAAGCTGCTCCATCTTGCACAATTCCGAGAACTGGCCTCAAGGACATGGGAACAAACCGACCCTGGAGTTGAAGGTTAACTGTACTTAAAACAATCAAGATGACGCCGGGGCTTCCCTGGTGGCGCCGTGGCTGAGAGGCCGCCTACCGATGCGGGGGACGCGGGTTCGTGCCCCGGTCCGGGAAGATCCCACATGCCGCGGAGCGGCTGGGCCCGTGAGCCGTGGCCGCTGAGCCTGCGCGTCCGGAGCCTGTGCTCCGCAACGGGAGAGGCCACAACAGTGAGAGGCCCGCGTACCGCAAAAAAAAAAAAAAAAAGATGACGCTGATCAGACCACTGCAGACCAGTTTCAAAATGACTTCCAGAGCTGACTCCGCTGTTTCTGCATTTAGCCCCTCCCTCTGCCTATACAACCCTGAAGCTCCTCTTTAAAAGCTCTTGCCCTCTGATCGGCAGCTGAGGAGTTGGTTCTTTGGGACACGGGTCCACATTCTCCCCAGGATTGCTGGCTTCCTCAATAAAGCTACCTTCCTTTTAGCCAACACTTGTCTCTCAGTATTGGATCCTTGAGCTGACGAGCAGCCGAACCTGAGGTCGGTGACACTTCCATCTGTTCAGATCCTCTTTGATTCCTTTCATCAGTGTTTTGCAGTTTGGGGCACACAAGTCCTATATACGCCTTGTTAGATCTACACCTAAGTTTTTCAATTTATTTGAGCAATCGCAAATAGTATTATATTCTTAATACAATGGTCAGTGACCACGTGGTCATTGGTAAGATATAGAAATACAGCTCATGGGTGTATGTTTATCTTGTATCCTTGAAGCTTGCAGAATCGGCTTATTCTTAGATTTTTTAAATAATAGATTATTTGGAATTTTCTGTGTAGACAATTGTGTCATTTGCAAATAAGGACAGCTTCATTTCTTCCAAACTGGATGCTCTTTGTTTCCTTTTCTTACCTTACTGCACTGACTAGAACTTCCAGGCCTGTTGGAGAAGAGTGGTGAGAGTGGGCGTCCTTGCCTGGCTTCCAGCACTCATCTCTCCCCAAGAAGTTCAATGTTAGCAGTAGGGATTTTGTAGACGGTCTTCATCCAGCTGAGGAAGCTGCCTCTATTCCTGTTTCTCTGGGAGATTTTATCATGAATGGGTGCTGAACTTTGTCATGTGAAGTGCTTTTTCTGCATTAATTGATATGCTCATGTGATTTTTCCTCTTTGGCCTGTTAATATAGCTGATTTCATTCATTTTTGAATATTGAAGCAGCCTGCGTCCCTGGAATGGACCCCACTTGGTGAAAATGTATAATTCTCTTTATGTACTGATGAACTCTGTGTGCCGTTACTTTGTAAAACATTTTTGTATCTATATTTACGAAAGATGTTAATCTGTAGTTTTAATTTTTTCTGTACTGTCTCTATAATTATGGTATCTGGGTAATACTAACTTCATAAAATGAATTGGGAAGTGTCCCCTCCTCTTCTCCTTTCTGGAAGAAATTGTGCAGACTTGGTGATAATTCTTTAAAAGTTTGATAGAATTCTTCACTGAAACCGTCTGAGCCTGGATTCTCTTTTTGGAGTTTAAAATTATGAATCTAATTTCCTTAATAGTTATAAGGCTACACAAATTATCTATATTGAGTGAGTTGTGGTAGTTCTTGCTTTTTGAGGAATTGGTTTATTTCATCTAAGTTGCCAAGTTTCTGTGTGTAGAGCTGTTCCTAGCATTTGCTCATTACCCTTTTGACGACTGTGGGTTCTGTAGTGATATCCCCTGTTCCATTCCTGATATTGGTAACTTGGCTCTTCTCTCTTTTTTCTTTTCAGCCTTTCTAGAGTTCTGTAAATTTTATTGATATTTTTCTTTCTTTCATTTCATTTCTTCCATTTGAATGAGTTAAAATTCATTCATTTCTTTCCCATTTTCCTGTTTTCAATTTCTCCAGTTTCTGCTGTTGTCTTTGCTTTTTCCTTCCTTCTGCTTTGAGTCCCTTTTTCTCTTCTTTTCCTGTAGGTTCTTGAGGTGGGAGCTTAGTGTACTGATACGAGACATTTCCTCTTTCCTAGTATACGCCTTTACTGATATAAAATTCCCCCAGCACTGCTTTAGATTTATCCCTCAATTTTTGATATGTTGAGTTTTCATTTCTATTCAGTTCAGTGTATCTTTGTGCTTCCCTCAAGCCTTCCTCACTGGTCCATGGATTATTTAGAAATGGGTTTCTGAGTATTTGGAGATCTTCTTGTTAACTTTTGGTTACTGGTTTCTAATTTGATTCTATTGTTGTCGGAGAACAAACTCTGTGTGGTTTCCGTTATGTTAAATCTGTTGAGATTTGTTTTATGTCCCAGGATATGGTCCGTCTTGGTATATTTTCTGTGGGCACTTGAAAAGTGTGTGTATTCTGCTACTGTTGGGCGGAGTGTTCTGTAAATGTTGATTAGATCCTGTTGGTTGATGGTATTAAGTTCTTCTACATCCTTGATGATTTTCTGTCTAGTTGTTCTATCAGTTGTTGAGAGACAGGGGTGGACATCTCCAGCCGAAATTGTAAATTTATATATTTCCCCTTTCAGTTATATCAGTTTTCAGTTCACAAATTTCGCAGCTTTTAGGGTATATCTTATGGTGACAGATTCTCTAGCTTTTCCTTCATCTGAGAATGGCTTGTCTTCCCCTTCCTTTCTGGAGGATATTTCCACTGGGTTAAGCATTCTGGGCTGGCAGTCCTTTTCTTTCAACACGTGGAAGATGTCACGCTTTTTTGGCCTTCGTGATTTCTAACGAGAAATCGGCCGTCATTCAAATGGGTTTTTACCCCTAAAGGTAAACTGCTGTTTCTCTCATTGCTTTCATTTTTTTAATGTTCTTGCCTTTAGGTTTCAGAAGTTTGACGACGATGCTTCTTGGTGTGGCTTTCTTTGGGTTTCACCTGTTTAGGCTTCACTCAGCTTTTTCAATCTGTGGATCCTTTGCCAAATTTGGGACGTTTTAAAACTTTATTTCTTTGAGTACTTTTTCCAGGTCCCCTGTGGCACAGATCCCACAGGTTTCTGAGTCTCTGTTCATTTTTTTCCCATGTATTTTCTGTTGATCGGATCGGATAATTTCCGTTGTTCTACAGTCCAGTACAGTGATCCTTTCCCTCCATTGTGCTGGTGAGCACGTCCTTTGAGAGGTTTCTCTTTGTTGGGTTGGCTTTTATTTCATTTATTGTAATTTTCGGTTCCAAAGTTTCCATGGGTTCTCCTTTATATTTTCTCTTTCTTTGCTCGCACTTTATACTTTTTATTCGTTTCAATGTGTCCATAACTGAAACATTTTTTGGCAGCTGCTTTAAACTCTTTGCTGGATAGTCTAACATCTGTGTCATCAGTGTTGGCCTCTGTCGATTGTCCTTTCTCATTCAGTTCGAGATCTTCCTGCTTCTTGTCATGATGAGCAATATTTTTATTGAAACTTGGACATTTTGGGTACTGTCGTGAGATTCTGGACCTTATTTAAGCCTGTTTAGTTGGCTTTCTCTAGCGCAGATTTACCAAGGGAAGGGGAGAACCAGATGGGGGTCCAACCCTCTGTTGACACCCAAGAGGCCTTCTCATTACTGCTGGGTGGGGTGGGAGTCCTGGCTCCCCACGAGGCCTCCCTGGCTGGGGGGGCAGGTGTTCCTCATTAGTGCACCCCTGCACAACCTCCACGGACACTCTGGGGGAAGGTGTTGCCTTTCCCCTCTAGCTCTCCTGTGGCATGATTCTTAGATATGTCTCTTATAAGCATGTAGTCAGCCTGTAAGTGTTCTTCTCCCTTTCTCACCCCACCTCCAGCTTTGTGCTCAGGGGAAGTTGGATGTGCCTTTATTCTCATAGGTAAGAGCGGGCTCTCCAGCCACCCTGTTGGATGCATCCCTGCCTCTTTCTTTGGCCTCTGCCCTTCTCATGCCATTTGGCTTATGTTTACTTTGCCTTTTCTGCCCTGTGGATATTCACTGAGTAATGTTTCCATAGAGGCTATCTTTTTCTATCAGCAATACTGAGTCACCACTGTGGATGGCAGAGAAACCACCACCCTTCCATTCTTCCAGGCCTTGTTCTGGAATGTTCACTCTGGATTGTAATAACAATTTCACCCCTGTGTCTGTCCTGCAAGAGTTACTTCTGATCTTTGCACTCAGGGCTATTGCCACAGCACACAGCCACCTGGAGCAGCCCCTAAACCAGACAGTCCCAGGGCTCTCACCAGGCTTCTTAGGCCAAGCCTTTCCCTTTCTTGAACATGCTACTGAGATTGTATCTTGATGGTATGATCTCAAAGTACGTCTTCAGGTCCTTTTAGTTTCCAGGAAAAGTATGTGGGAAATATTCTTACTAATCCTTAGACGTGACAGCGTTCAGAAGGCCCGTTCCCTCCCACTCCAGGCTGCACGTGCTTCTGAGCACCTGTGTCTGACACCTGTTTCTGGACCCCCATCCATTCCCCGCCGACCTCCATCACCTGTTTAAGGGCACTGTCTCTGGCTGTTCTCTGCTCCAGGCAGGCTCACCTCCCCAGGGTGAATATTCCCACGGAATTATGTTCCTTTTGCAATTATACACAGATTAATGAGACTATAGAACCAGAAAATTATGTTCCTGCTAAACTTTGACCTTCCTACGAGAGCAAGGATTTTGTCTGGTTTTGTGACCTTTGTTCAATGAAAAGGAGAGGTTCTCAAACAGCTAAATAAATGAGCAAAACTGACAGCTTGTGGGCTTCCCTGGTGGCGCAGCGGTTGAGAGTCCGCCTGCCGATGCAGGGGACACGGGTTCGTGCCCCAGTCTGGGAAGATCCCACATGCCGCGGAGCGGCTGGGCCCGTGAGCCATGGCCGCTGAGCCTGCGCGTCCGGAGCCTGTGCGCCGCAACGGGAGAGGCCGCAACAGTGAGAGGGAAGCGTACCATTAAAAAATAAATAAAAGGTCTTGCTTCAGCTCAAAAATGTTTTCTTTTATCATATCTTCAATCCAGTTATGTGATTGGCACGGTTGGGTTTAAGTCTATCATCTTGCAATTCGTTTTGTGTTTTACCCACCTGTTCTTTGTTCCTCTTTCCTGGTTTCTTTTCAGTTAATCAGTTTTTTCTTTTCTTTTAGACTAAACTTTATTGAGATATAATCCACACACCAGAAGATTAATTCACTTCAATAGTCAGTGAGTTTTAACAAATGTTTACACTCAGGAAACCAGCATCACGATCAAGATACATTTCCATAACCTCAAAAAATTACTTCATGCCCCTTTCCAGTCAACCTCACCCTTATTCCTGACCCAGGCAACCGCTGGTCTGAGTGCTGTCCCTGTACCTTATTCGTGTCTGCTCTGGAATGTCATACAGATGGAATCATAAGGAGTAACTCCTGGTGCCTGGATGTCTCTGAGACTCACCTGTGCTGTGGTGTGTACCCACAGATCGTTTCTTTTCAGTCTTTTTTTTTTAAACTAATTTATTTATTTTTGGCTGCATTGGGTCTCCGTTGCTGCAAGTGGGCTTTCTTTAGTTGTGTTGAGTGGGGGGCTACTCTTTGTTGCGGTATGTGGGCTTCTCACTGCAGTAGCTTCTCTTGTTGCGGAGCACGGGCTCTAGGCGCATAGGCTTCAGTAGCTGTGGCACGCGGGCTCACTAGTTATGGCTCATGGGCTCTAGAGCGCAGGCTCAGTAGTTGTGGCGCACGGGCTCAGTAGTTGTAGCACGCGGGCTCTAGAGCGTAGACTCTGTAGTTGTGGCGCACGGGCTTAGTTGCTTCACGGCATGTGGGATCTTCCCGGACCAGCGCTCGAACCCGTGTCCCGTGCATTGGCAGGCGGATTCTTAACCACTCTGCCACCAGGGAAGTCCCCTTTTTAGCCGTCTTTAATCGTCCGTCTTTCCCTTCTTGTTTCAGAGTCAATGGTTTCTTGAATTAATAGACACTTTCTAAAATATACTTTATTTCCCTGTCGTAAATTTTTTTCTTACAAAACTATGTGTCTCTCCTGTCTCTCATACCAGCTAATGACTCTTTCCAAGGGCCCCACTTCAGTTGCTTTTATTTGTTTGTTGTTTGCTTGCCATGAAGTGGCTTCTCCAGGCCTCTGGTACTTTCCTGTTGAGGGGACCCCAGGGTCTACTGGCCCCTGGGCTCACCAGTTGGTCAGTGTATCAGTCAGTTACTTAAAAGTCTGAGACTTAAACTAGCCAAGCGCCACTCGGGACCCACATGACACGTCTGTCGTGGGCTCACTGTTCTCGCTGCAGGACCCAGGCTGCTGGAGCATTGCCATGTGCTGTGGCAGAGGGCAAAGCCTGGCCCAACAGTTTTGCTAAAGATGCCCCTTTTTCCATATCTTTGTTGCCCAGAGGGGTAAAGTAATCCTGAATAAGTGGAGATCTGTGCATGAATGAGAAGGCTGGGGTGCCAGGGAGGAAATGGCCCTCAAAGGGTTAAATCCTGAGGGGGCTGAGGTGGGACCTGATGGAGTAAGAATGTGGGTGATAATGACGCGGGGTCTCCAGAAAGTCTAGAGATACGTAGCCAGCACGGTCGAGACGCAAGGGAAATGATGCCCTGTGGAAAAGGCAGACCTGGCCCGGAGGGCCGCAGAGAATTTCCAACCGTGCGCGCACAGCTGGGCGAGGAAAGCATGGAAGGTGTTCCTTGTGCAACACCAAGCAGATACCGGCACGGTGAGGACCCGGTGGGCTGGGATGCAGTGAGGACGTGAGGGCACGCGAGGAGGAGAGATCAGAAGCTGGTGTGGTGCGCGCCGCTTCCCATACCAGAGGGTCTGAATTGCCTGTGGCAGAGGCTGGGCACCACTGGAGCACAGTGAATGGCAGCCAGGTGCCTGGGGTGGCTGCATCACCTCACAAGCCCTTAGCAGGCCCCGCAGACGGCTCCCCCATTGTGGCCCCACTGGAGGAGCTCTGAGGCTAGTGGGGGGTGGGAAGAGACAGGAGGGAGGCCACATCCTGCTGGCTTCCTGGAGGAGGTGACCGCGAGAGGAGGAAGGGCCAAGCAGGGGCAGGAGGAAGGTGACAGGGTGGGACCACGGCCTCGCCTCTCCCCACTCTGCCCCCTCAGCGGGTTCCAGGCTCCCACAGCCTCTGTGTCTCTGCCCTCCCCTGCGGGTGGGCGGTCTAGACTGCAGGCTCCTCGACGCCCCCCTCCCAGAGTGACACAGGGCTGCGGCAGTCTCCCGGGATGCACACGCAGATGCGGGGCTCGGCTGGAGGACCTGGCCTGGGGGCTCGTCCTCAGAGCCTGTTGCCCATCTGTGGACGAGGGGCGTGTGGGGTGAGGACGGACAGGGGACATGGAAGGGCTTCATGGAGGGGCGTCCGGCAAGGCTTGGTTGCAGGGTGAGACTTCACTAGGTGGACGTGGGGCTGGGAGGAGGCAGGGGTCCCGGGGGCAGATCCAGAACAGGACTTTCAGGGAGTGAAGAAGTGGGGGACGGGGCTCAGCCTGGCCGGGGTGGGCAGACGAGGAGGGCCCCAACGGCTACGGGTCTGCGGCCACACCAGCCTCCTCTGTCCTCCCGCAAGCCCGCCCAGGGCTCGGCCCCTCCCCCGGGCCCCCCAGGCCACCCTGGCTCCCCCTCCCTGTCCATGGCCCTTCTCCTCACGTCCAGCCAGGAATGACAGGAAGGCTGGGTGCCAACACCCTGCCGCTTGCGAGCAGGGCCCACCTGAGCGGTACCGACTGTCCGGCCACCGGCCCGGCTCTGTCCAAGTCCCCGTGTCTGCGTTGCTTTCCCCCAGTTTCCTCTCTGGGTTTATTATATTTTCCCAGCTCGGTAGGGATGAGGTGAGGTTCAAACCACCAGCCAGTGACCTCAGGCCAGGCAGCCGAACTCCCGACACCGCCTCCTCATTTGCTGGTGGAGGTCCCCTCTTGAGCATCCATCCAGACGGCATGTGGGTGCTCTCGGTCGCCCCAGGTGCCCCCAATACCACTGCAGACACTGCCCCGCTGATGCCCGAGGCCCCTCCCCACTGGGTGCCCTGAGCAGGCCGGGCCCCCGCAAACCCCAGCATCCCCCTCCCGGTCTCTGTGTCGGTGCCCCTGACACAGGAGCTCAGGAGATGCACGAGTGGATGTTCTGTGAGGACGAGCCAGGAAGGGCAGGCCCGATGGGGACCAGAGGCCGGAACACCAAGCAGTGGGCTCCCTGCTCCCCTCCACACCCTGGCCCTCCAGGCTCCTGGCCCCGCCACCTCCCAGCCATGGGGTGGGGTAGGGAACGCCCTCCTCACCTGGGCCTGTCCAGCCCCACCTGAGACAACATCCCCACTTGATAAGGCTAACTCCACTGATTTCACGTGCTGGCGCACACAGCCTAATCTGCTTATCTGTGGGCCGCCAGGCCACACCTGAGAGGAGCTCCTGGGCCTGATAGGGGCAGGGGAAGGGGCTCTCTCTGCTGCCCCAGCTTGGATATCCTGTCCAGCAAAGGCCAGAGCAGAGGGTCCAGCATGTTCCCCTCCCCCCTTCCCTGCGCCTCACACCTGCAGCCATGTCCACCTGCACGACACCTGGGCCAGGAAGTGGCCGCCGTCCATGGTAGCGGCCAGAATCCGGGCCAGGGAGTGCCTGTTTGTGGGAGGGAAGGCTCAGGACGTCCTAACCCCCTCCCGTATGGCTGGACGGTGTCCGCACAGCCCGGGCTTGTGCCCCTCCCCACTGGGCAGCTCTGGGCAGGGCGTGCTCATGGGTGACTTGGCCTCACGCCCTGGGTGCACACCGAGCATCGGGCCGGTGCACCTGAGGCGCCCCCACCCCGGGGCCACGTCCGGCTGGCGTGGGCACTGACCACCCAGGGGCACAGAAGTGAGGGCTGCCTGCCGCGTGGAGGGGGCTGGGAGACTGAGGGCCAGCCCCTCCTGTGGGGACCAGCAGGATGGTGGGCCGGAAGTGGTTGGAAAGGGCAGCTGGAAGGGTCCTGGGGGCAGCTGTCGAGGGGGCAGCAGGGCAGCACTTGAGGGCTACGTGCAAGTGGGTAGAGGTCCTGAGAAGCTGGACCCCTGTGGCCGCAGTAGTCCTGCGTGGTGGCCTGCGGGGTGCCACCTGGGCCCCTCAAGTACCACACCCTCTCCCCCTGCCCCCGGCCACTAGGAGTGCTGGCTGCAAGGACTCGGCCATCCGTCCCCGGGAACTGCCCCCCCGGAGACCCTCCCAGCCCAAGGCCGAAACACCCCCACCCCGGGCACAGACGGCCCACAGAGCTGCTCCGAGGGCAGCCGAGGTTTCCCCAGATGGCAGGATGCAGGGCTGGAAGTGCCAGCGGTCAGCCCCGCTCAGGGCTGCCCGGGGGGGCGGAGTCTGTCCTACATCGTGAGGACTCCGACCGCCACCCGTGGGGGCTACTTCGAGGCTGAAGCGGGGAGGGCGTGTGGATGAGCCTCTGTTTACTTCATTCAGGATTTCGGCCAAGGGCCGGCTCTGGGCCCGGCGTGTTCCCACACTGGGGACACAGCACAGAGCAAAGCAGACCTCGCTCTCGTGGCTCTGACGCTGGGGGCAGGGGACCCACAGACCGGTGAGCGCACAGGGCAGTGTCAGCTGGTGACAGACTCTCTGAAGAATTTGGACCGGGGTGGTGTGGGGCAGGTCGGCGATTTCAGAAGCACAGTCACGGGGCCTCTGGGAGGGGACATGTGCTCAGAGGGCAGGGGCCAGGCGTGAGCACTGATCCCACAGACGCCCCTCCCCCCAGCACAACTGACAGCGGGCAGGGGCGGCGCCGGGTCAGCACGCAGGCCGGGTGGGAAGGTGGGCCGTGCACAGAGCCTTTGTTGCTCTGTGGGGCCTGAGACACCTGGCTGGGAGGGCTTAGACAGGCAGAGCCACCAGGCGTGGACAGTGTCGTCCCCAGATGGCCAGGAAGTCCCAGGGATGCTCAGCCCCTGGGTCTGGTCTGGGGGACAGAGAGGGGGCTGGAGAACAGGCACCTGAGGGTCTCTGGGGACCGTGCCTCTTCCCTCTCCAGAGCAGGGCCTGCTGGCTCCCAGAGGCTGTGGGTACGCCCGTCGGGGATTTACTCTGCAGGTGCAGAAGTGAAGGGGGGCCGGGGCTGAGCGGGCGACGTGGCTCCGTCTCCAGTGCTTGAAGGACCTTAGTGACCTGTCACACAGCTCAACGGCCCAGGGTCTTTGTCCCAAAGGGTCGGGGCCTGGGGACTTTGCAGAAAGTGTCCAGCGGCCCAGGGGAGCCGTGACGGTGAGCTGGCGGGGTCAGGCCTTGGGGCAGCGGGGGCCTCTATTCACACCAGGCTGTGTGGGATGTTCTCCTAGAGGGTGGATCTTCCTGAGTCAGACCCAGCTCAAGGCCCGGCTTGGGGCGGGTCTCTGTGCTCACCACGTGCCAGCCTCGGGGAGCTGCCAGGATCCCCCACCTGGGAGTCAGGTGTACCCCGCCTGGCCCGGACTCAGGGGCGTCCATGGGCCAGGGCACCAGTGGGCAATACCCTGGGCTGCTCGGAGCAGAGCCTGCAGGTCCTCAGAGTGTGAAGCCTCACTGCCCGAGGGGCCGAGCCCCCAGGGTGGGATTCCCTCCCATCCTGCCTGGTGGTTGGATTGGAGGGACTACCTGCCCTGCCCGCCCCGGGGGCCAGGTGAATGGTGGCCCCCAAAGTACATGCCCCACACCCCAGCCCCTAGAAGCCGTGAGTATGTGTATTTGGGAAAAGGATCTTCACAGGTGTAATTGTTAAGGACCTTGAGGGACCTTCATCCTGGGCTCCAACTCCAATGGCAAGGGTCCCAGTGAGATCTGAGAAGCAGAGACCACGCAGGGGACATGGCCGTGAAGACAGGAGCAGAGACAGGAGGGAGGCAGCCACGAGCACAGCAGCGCCGGAGCCCCCAGGCCTGGGAGAGAGGCCTGGAGTGACATCCTCGGGGGCTCCAGCTCCCTGACCTCTGACCCTGAGGGCCTCCACGGGCTCCCCCAGGCCCAGGACCCTCAGGGATGCACACCGTCCTCCAGGTGCACAGGCCGGGAGAGGGTGGTCCCATGCAAAGCAGCTGCTGGCACCCTAACGGGGGACAGGCCATGGAAGGCCACACAGCCAGGGAGCTGGCCACGGTCTACCCCCCTTGCTGTCCCCCGTCACCTCAGCCAACCTGTGCTACCACAGGTCAGTGCCGGGGAGCCCTCATCACCCAGGGCGGGCAGACCTGGCAGGGAGACACTCCTGCCGTAGCTTCCGTGGCTGACAGGCCCCCTGGAACCAGGAGGCTGTGCGGGACAGCCAGGGCCGTGTGCTTGCGGCTGGCTCACCTGCACTCGTTCACCTTCCCTCACCCATTTATTGCTCAGTGTTTATGGGGCCCCTCCCTCCAGCGCACACTGCGATTTGGGGGACAGACCGTTCACAGGTCGTAGCACAGCAGTGTGAAGGGGAGATGCGGGCTCAGAACGGAAGGGCAGCAGGGCCCCTGCCTCAGGTGAGTCCTTCAGAGGCATGAACCCAAGTTCTAGACCCCCACTGGGTCAGAGAGCAGGGGCTCACACCTCTGCTTGGACACCACGACTTTGGGTCTCCAGGGCCGGGAAGTCCTCTGTCCCTGGGGCAGGGGTGTCCCCCACCCCTGGCACACGTATGTCCCGGTTGCCCTCCAGGAAGCTGTGAGGATTACACCAGCCCAGCCTGGTGGGGGTGGCCCAACGCCGGGACCAGAGGGGATGGGGCCAGATCACCCCGTCTGCACTGAGAAGCCCCTGCAGGCCTCTCCGGCCCCTCTGTCCGCTCCCTTCGGCATCACTGCTCAGAGGGTTTAGAAATTCCAACCCGAGGACAAGCGCCCAGCGGGAGGACTCGACCCCCCCGCCCCTCCCCGCTGACTGGGCTCGTGGGAACCGAGGAAGGCTGCCCTGGAGGGTTAGAGCGGAAATCAGAGTTCTAGGAGTGGGGGTGGGTCAGCGGGCGGCTGGAGGATGCTGGGCCTCGTAGGAGAGAAAGCAGTGCCGTCTCCCCAGGCCAGCCCAGCCCAGCCTGGCACGGGGAGCAGCCGGGCCTGGGGCAGCTCTGAGGACACACAGGGCTGTACACACTGGTCAGCTCTCGGCCTCAGCTGCCTTCGGCCCCAGGGTCAGGCCAAGGTGCACTGCTGATCTGAGAGCGGAACCTGGGGTTTTCAGGGACCCTAAAGCCCGTCCCAAGACCGTTGGCGGCTGACGCTGCCCCGCCTGGCTGCCCGCCCCGAGCCCACTGGCAGTGCCTTCACAAGGCAGCGGTCCCCAGAGACTCTTCCCAAACTGGCAAGACGTCTCAGGCCGTGGCCCCACCTGAGGGACCTGACCCTCTGCCAGTGGCTGTGCTCCCACTTCCCTGGGGTGCCTAGCAACATCTGGCAAGGCGCTTCCAGCAGGGCTGAGCACATCCAGCTGGGCCCACACTGGGAGCTGCAAGCCTGCTGCTGGGACCCTCCGTGTTTCTTCCGTGACCTTAGATCACGCCGGCCTGCTCGTTACAGAACGTCGGCCCCTTGCACACCTGTGTTCGCGGCAGTGCTACCGTCACCAAGAGGTGGAGGCAGCTCAGTGTCCGTCCGTGGATGAGTGCATTCACAAAGTGTGGTCCGTCCACATAGTAGAGCATTACTCAGCCTTAAGATGGAAGGAGATCCTGACACAGGCTACAACAGGGTGGCCCCTGGGGACACTATACTCGGTGAAATAAGCCAGACACAGAAGGACAAATCCTGTCTGATTCCACTCCCAGGAGGTCCCTAGAGGAGTCACATCCATAGAGACAGGATACAGAGTGTCCGTTTGGGAGGATGGAGAAGTTCTGGAGGTGGATGGGGGTGATGGTCACACAACAATGAGAACGTGCTTTGCGCTGCTGACGTCTCACTTACAAGTGGTTAAGGTGGTAAGTTTTATGTTGTGTGTATTTTGCCACAATTCAAAAAAATAATTTTAAAAATAAATCAACCCTGCCCTCCCCAAGCAGCATAACCTATAGGAAGCAGGGGATCCCCTGGCGGCCCAGTGGTTAGGACTCCGCGCTTTCACTGCGGTAGCCCGATTCAGTCCCTGGTCCGGGAACTAATATCCCGCAAGGGAGGGAGGGAGGGAGGGAAGGAAGGAACTGTGTCCCGGCGCCCTGCTCCTGGCACAGACCTTGCCCCATCCACACCGAAGGACTTGACCGTGTGGCTCTAGACCGGGAGGACTGAAGCCTTCCTGGGGGCTGCAGTGGACACAGGTCCAGCTGACGGGGGGTGGAACTGTCCTTTCCTTTTCTCCTGCAGCAAACATTTATCAAGTCCCACTGCGTGCAGGACACCGCTGTCTGCCAGAAACTTGCTGAGCGACCCAGGGCCGCACAGGGAGGGGCCCAGGCGGGCACTCCGGGAGGAGAGGACCTGCCCCGGGGATTAGTGAGGTGTTGCTTCCCTGAAGGAGGATTTGAGAACAGCCCTGACAAAGGCAGCTGCCTGCCCTCTGGGACTAATCCAGGATCTCTCAGCGCAGGGGCGAAAGTTCCCATCTGGGGAGCCTGAGTCACGCAGCCTCCCGTGGGGTTTGCGGGCCAGGGAGCCATGCACTTGGCTCGGTGGCAGTGAAAGGCCCGTCAATTCACAGGAAAGGAAGAGATCCATTAGGGTCCCCTCCTCCCAGGTAAATCAAAGGCCCCAGGAAGGAGAGGAAGGAGGGAAACGCGGCTCAGAACGCAGGCAAGCACCAGGCCGCCTGCGGGTCAACCGGACGTCTCTGTAGCCACTGCTCCCGCCCTGTAAGGGGGTGCTGGTGGCAGCGGGGGAGGAACAATGGGGTTGGGGGCCTCTAGATGCCCCACTCTTAAAGATCCCTCCTGGCAAACCAGGCTCTCTGGCAGCAGCTCCCGCGTCAAGCGAGGAGGCCAGGCTTCCCAGACGGTAGGGGTTCTCCTTACACACCAGCCCTGGGCGCGGGGCTACCCAGCGCAGGGTGTCATCAGGGTTCCAAGGCCACTTCCAGGCCTGTGTGGGCAGGGGGAGCCCTATCAGTTAGCGACGCCGGCCCAGGCACCAGAGGACAGGGTGGCAGCCACCTGCAAGCTGGGAACGCGGCCTCCTCCAGCTGCCTGAGGCTCCCACTTCTGAGGGCCTCGGAGACCCTGTGCCTGGCCCGCTGCCCCATGGGGACACCTTCTTCTTGTCCCACAGCACATGTCTGCGGGTGGGGCTCGAGGGCCATGAGACGGGCACGGCCTGCCCTCCCAGACCTCACGGCAAACAGGTGGTGACCAGAGCGGTCAGCAGAGTCTCAGATTACAGCCGCCCAGTGCCGGTGGGACGCTGGGCTCAGGGTAGTGGTCCTGCAGTCCCCAGGCACTTCCAACAGCCGCCTGGCTGGCCCACCCGGAGTGGGTATCTGTGAATGGGGGATCGGCCCCCCCACGGCTTAGCTCCCTCTTTGCCTTCAAGGCACCTGTGGGGCAGGAGCGTGGCCGTCCGTCCCCCCCCGCAGGCAACATGCCTGCCCTCTCAGGGCCTCCTATGACAAGGCCCACAGGTAGGGCCTCAGCGGGCAGGACCTCTCCGGCCCCCCATCACCCTCAAGGATGCAGCATCGGCGGGGCAGCCGGAGGCAGGGAGGCCAGAGTTGCAAGATAGGGGTGTGCGGTTTGCAAGAGGGCTGAGGGAAGGGTTTGTACGCCCAGCCGGCTGCGCCTGCGCGCCACTGGGAGCACCGCGGGTCACGGCAGGTCCAAAAGCTGCGTGCCCTCTAAGGTCAGGTCACCTCCTCAGGGTCCCAGGGGAGGGGGGTGCGAGCAGGCCTGCTGAGGCCGGGAGGTCCTCTCAGAGGAATGGCTCCTCCTGTCTGCACCCTCCCTGCCTCGCGGCCTTGCAGGAGGGCTCCACAGGTCAGCCGACGGGGTGACGTGGCACTGTGACCCTTCCTCCTGGCACCCGGCCCTTCCCAGCAAGCCGTGAGACTGAGAGGCCCCTGGAACATGGTGGGCTTGGCCCTGCCCGGCCCGTCTCCGGGAGGCAAGGAGACGTGCAGGGACAGATCAAGGTCAGGACAAGGCACATTGTCCCCAGCGGCGCTGAACACGTTCCCTCCCAAGTATCAAGGATGGAGGGTGGACATGGACGGACAATGGCCATGCCCATGGCCGAACACCCCGCTGGGCAGCGGGCAGCTCATGGTGGACAGAAATGTGGTAGCTCCCTGGCTCTGATAAGCGTCTGTGCTTTTCTGTAAAAGGCACCATCACAAAGGGAAGCTCGGAAACCTCAAGGACGTGCTCCCTGAGGGTCAGCGTGGGCCACGAGACCACTGTCCCCCAAGTCTCCACACCCGGCCATGCCAGGGGCAGGCCGGCGGGACAGGCCTCATGGCCCTTCTGGGGGAGGAAGGTGACTGAGCGCTCGACCACCGGCCCCGCTGCACACGAGACCCTGGGCTTGGAATCCCACGTGGATGCTGGGCGGGTGGGGGTGATTCCCAGGCATCTGACCCTCGTCCTGCTCGTGCGTAACCCACGCAGCTGCCGCGCGGCGACTCCGCTACGACCGCCAGCCGGCGTCCCGAGCAGGAGCTGCACAGCCCGGCAGGAGCAGGGTGGCCAGGGCCCAGGTTCAAAACCGACTCAGAATCCGGGACGGAGATGCAGAGGCTGCCCCTGAGAGCCCGGCCACTCCGCCTCCCAGCGCGTGACCCTAGTGACTCCCCAGGACTCACTTCTTCTCGGGGCTCCCCAGCCCGGGGTCGGCCCCTCCTCTCTGTGAATCACCGCACAGCTGCTGCCCCCTTCTGCTTCGCAAGGCCTCTGAGCCAGGACGTGTCGGCAGGTTTGGAGGGAAAGTGTCGGGACGACGGGGTCTGTCCCACCCTCCTCAGCAGTGGGGCGGAGGCCACACGGGTGCTTCTTGTTTGCACACAGGGCTGGCCCAGCTGCCTTATTTAGCTTTGAGATTTATGGGGCTTTAACTAAGCCCTATCTAATGACGCAGTCACTGGTCGGCACCCAGAGTGGGAGACAGAGTGAGAGAGACAGGGAGAGAGAGGCAGAGACACAGAGAAGCTGAGAGGGAGAGAGCTCGAGGCTGCCTTGCGAGGTGGGGGGCTGGGCGGGTAGGGAGGGGACGGTGGGAGGCCGTGGGAGGCGGACGGGATGAAGGCCTTCTGGCCGTCTCTGGTCTCAGCCCTCAGCAGGCCCCTGGGCCATGAGGTCGGAGTCAGAGGCTGGCAGCAGTGTCCCAGTCGGCCTAGGGGAAAGACGGGTATCGTAATGGCAATGGCAGGCAGGCCCGTGGACCAGCCCACCCAGAATCTCTCCTCCAAGCACCTGGGCTGGCCAGTCAAGCCTGTAAAGGCTCTTCCCCCGGAGGGTTCAGGTGAGGGTCTGACCAGGAGGGGTCTGGTCAAGGGGAATGCGTCAAGGTGCGTCTGAGGGTCTGGGCCCATCCCTAGTTTCTCCTCAAGGAGACCCTGGAGAATCCCAAAGCGACTGACAGCAGGCTCGCAAGCACTCATACACCACGTTCACAGCAGCCCAGAGACAGAGGCAGCCCAGGTGCCCGTCGAAGGGTGAGTGGATAGATGCACAAATTGTGGTCCATCCATAAGTGGAGGTCAGCCTTAAAAAGGAAGGAAATCCTGCCACAGGTTACATCCCGGGCGAACCTTGAGGATGTGACGCTTGCGGAAATAATCCAGACACAGAAGGACACATCCTGTCTGATTCCACCCACACGAGGTCCCTGGAGGAGTCACACCCATAGAGACAGGAAGTAGACGGTGGGCCCGGGGCTGGGGGAGGGGAGGGGGGTGAGTGTTTCATGGGGACAGGGTTTCGGTTTGGGAGGATGAACCACTTCTGGAGGTGGGTGGTGGTGAGGGTGGCACAGCAATGCGAAAGTGCTTCATGCCCCTGAGCTGTGCACTTAGACGTGGCAAGACGGTAAATTCTATATTATATGTTTCTTACCACAAATAAAATTTTTTTAAAATTTTAATGGAGAGGGCTTCCCTGGGGGCCCAGTGGTTAAGAATACACCTGCCAATGCAGGGGACACGAGTTCGAGCCCCAGTCCGGGAAGATCCCACATGCCGCGGAGCAACTAAGCCCGTGTGCCACAACTACCGAGCCTGCGCTCTAGAGCCTGCGTGCCACAACTACTGAGGCCCAAGCGCCACAGCAAGAGAAGCCACCGCAATGAGAAGCCCGCGCACCGCAACGAAGAGCAGCCCCTGCTCGCCGCAACTGGAGAAAGTCCGCGTGCAGCAATGAAGGCCCGATGCAGCCATAAATAAATAATTTTTTAAAAAATTTTTTATGCAGAGGAAAAGTGTTAAAGTAATAATGGAACGTTTTTCCCACAGTGGAAAACAAAAGGCCTCAGAAGGAAGGGACTCAAAGGCAGCCCAACAAGAGAGAAATGGAAAACAGCCCTTGGACATGACCCAGTGAAACGTCAGGAGGGCTGCTGGCGGAGACAGACCGTTCCAGGTGCTGGCCCAGCGCCGAGCTGGTGGAGCCCCCGTCCCGGCTGAGAGGATATGCCCATCGCCAGGACCACTCGGGAAACCGTTTGCCTGACGTGGGACGAAGCGGTTCCAAGAGAGATGGCGGCTGCCCCACCCGAAACACTGTGCCAATGATCACTGCAACTTTATTAACAGTAGCCAAACGCTGGGTACGGCCGCGAGCCCTGACTGCCCGAGGACAGGGCACCGGGCACAAGTGGCTTGATCAACAGAAGTTCATTCGCTCCGTCCTGGGGACGGGGAGTCCCAGATTAAGGGGCGTGCGGGGCTGGGCCTCGCCCCGAGGCTCTGAGGGTTTCTGTCGAGCGCTCCCCCTCAGCTCTGGGGTGTTTGCTCCAGTCTTTGGTGTGCTTGCCGTCTGGAAGCATCACCCCGATCTCTACCTTCATCCTCACGTGGCATCCATCCTCCCTGGTGTGTGTCTGTCTACAAATCTCCCCTTTTAATAAACACCAACCATACAGGATTAGGGTCCAGCCAAATGACCTCATTTTAACTCAATCACCTCCAGAAAGACCCTATTTCCAAACAAGTCACATTCCAAGGTACTTGGTGTTCGGACGCTGACACGTGATTTTGGGGCGGATACAGTTCACCCCATGGCACTGAGAGTAGCCAGATGTCCACCAATAGTAGGGTGAATAAATAATTGTGGTAAAGCTGCAACACAGCACCACTCAGTAGTAAAAAGAATGAATTTCTGCTGCTCACAACACGCAGTCTCACGGACAAAGGGTACCTACTCACAATTCTGTGGGTGTGACTCATAAGAACAGGGGAGACGGTGAGAGAAGCCAGAAGGACCCTGCAGGGCACCCGAGGGGCTCTGGGTCCTGGGTCGGGGGACGGCAAATTCCTCAGGCCTCTTGTTACCAAGCCTCCATCACACCTCAACTACCAGGGTGCAGGGGGTAGAAGACGGTAGGATTCTGAAAGAGATGGGGTCGACCTTGAACTTCTCCATGACACTGGTTATGGGACCAAGGAGTGATATGTTTAAATGCTGAAAGAAAAGAACTCTGAACTTTATTTGATATTTGAGCCAATTGCTGCTCCAACTCGAGGGCATTAAAGGACCCTCGGGTTCGGGGGTCCTGGGAGAGCTCGCCGCAGACGTGTGGGTGCTGAGAGCCAGCGTGAGGGGTGGGGGTTGTGACACCCCAGAAGCGCTCACCACCATCCTGGACACCGCAGCCAAACGCAAGGAAGAGCTAGACTCACGTGAGCTGCAATTGGAACTCCAGACACTTGAGCTTCGTGGCCAGCGGGCCGCTTGGGGCACCTCCGCCCGTGGCCGGGCTGGGCTGCCCTAGGCGCCCTCACCCATCACCACCCCCGGTCACCCAACGGGCTCTGGGCAGTGGCTGGAGATGCCCCTGGCACAGCCACCCGGGGGAAGAGACAGAGGAGACAGCCGTCCCCCACCCAACCAAGCGCCGGCCCTCAGGTTCAAAGGTGCAGTCGGCACTGGCCCTCCCGGCGAGCCTCTGTCGGGCCTCTCAGTAAAATATGGCAACGCTTCACCACCAGAAGAACGGGCAGAAGACCCCGCCCCTGGGTAAACTTCCTCCGTGGCCTGGCGCTTGGCCCATCTCTGACCAACAGGCCAAAGGGCCCTGAAATGCCTGCAGTTTGGCCAAGAGCTGCTGCTTGGGGGCTGGGTTTGTGTGAGCCCTGATTTCACAGACGGGAGGCCGCTGTGAACACTGGTGTCCTTACAGGACGCCTCCCCCAAGACCCCTGTCCAGGCGTCGTTCGCAGGAAGAGTCCTGAAAGCTGACACTAAGTAAGGAGCACCCGGGGCCCACTTTGTGGGGTTCCCCCTGCAAGTTCTCCGTGTGGGGCCCCATCCTCAAGCAGAGGCGGTAGAGGGCAGCCCACGCAGTGCTGGGGGACGGGCGGCATCCAGGCTCCCTGGGGTGGGGTCTGGCCGGGCACTAGAGCCACAGCCTGCCCTGCAGCCTGGCCCAGAGCCGCTGTCCCCCGAGGAGGAAGTGGGAAGATGACCAGCTCGCTCACTGCCCTGGAGATGCTGAGTCACAGGAAACGGCCATTTCCTGGTCCTCAGGGCAGCCCAGGGACAGCCAAGAAGACCGGTGGGGGGCAGGCCTCCAATGCCAGGTGGCAACGTCCCCGATCTCCCTGGGGCCTTGTTAACAGGCCTGCTGACGCCGAGGATGTTGGGGATGGAAAATGCCCAGCTACCCCCCTGCCACCCCATAGCACAGGAGGAGGTGGCCTGGCTGCAAGGCCCGGGTACCCGTTTCTCAGCCACGTGGTGCAAGGATGGCCGCGGGTCCCAGCTCTGCGGCGGGCGGGTGGCATCCCGGCCACGGGAAGAGCAGGAAATCGGGGCTCGGAAGCACTTCCAGCCAGGACAGAGCAGGCGTTTTCTGCGGCATGACCGGGCCGGGAGGGGAGCTGGGGAGGCCCTGGCCTTGTCCCCAGGGCCCCCTCCCTCGCCCAGCCCGACCAGGGTCTCCGGGGGATCAGCGTGGTGAGGTGCTGCCTACCCCAGCTGCGTGACCCCCAGGGTTGCTGGCCCACCTTGGCAGGTTTTGCCGTCTGTTAAATGAAGTGATAGTCAACCCCCTCCCCCCACCCCCCGCACCAAGATTGTCCCCTAGAGGAAGCTGCTTCACCCTCGGCCGGGATCACTGAGCCAATGACACCTCCCCTGTCACTCCCCAAGCTTGGCAGGGGGTGGACTCTCAGGGGGAACGCCAACAGGTGATGGCCCGAAAGCCCTATGTCCTCTCTGAGCGCCCATCCTGTCCACCTGGGTCCTCCCTCCGTGTAGCCGCAGGGTTGATCAGGGTGTGTTTCCTGGGGTGACCGGAGCAACACTGTTCATTGTTTTTTGTCTTCAGTCCTGAGGCTGGAATCCCAGATCCAGGTGTGGGCAGGGCTGGGTCCTCCTGAGGCCTCTCTCCTCGGCTTGTAGACGGCCGTCTCCTCACTGTGTCCTCACGGGGTCGTCCCTCTGTGTGTGTCTGTGTCCTGACCTCCTCCTCTTATAAGGACCCCAGTCACACTGGGGCAGGGCCCACCCTCGTGACCTCATTTTACTTTCCACCTTTTTAAAGACCTCATCTCCAAATAGTCACATTCTGGGGTGCTGGGGGTCAGGACCCCTATGTATGAATTTGGGGGACACAGTTCAGCCCACGACAACCTATAAGAACAAAAGGGGAGAGAGTGAGTCGAAACTCACTGCACAGGGAGAAAATCCCCAGCTCCTGTCAGGGACCGGCAGGCAGGTGGGGTTCAGGGAGTGGCCAGCAGAACCCTAAACAGACAGGATCTGATTTGATGCCATCAGCAAACCCTGGCGGAGATTCTCCTGAGGGTCCGAGGGCGCCATGAGGCTCTCAGAGCCCGGTGACGTCCTGCTCTGGCCTCCTGGTCGCAGGCTGTGGGCTCGGCCCGGCTGGCTTGGGCAGGGAGGGACTGACCACACCGCTGACACCCTCAGCAGCCTGAGAACTGGGACGCCCTCCCCCCACCGCAGCACGTTCCTTGTGCTCCTGCCGCGGCCCCAGGGGCTGCGCTGGACGTTGCAGGGCCCACTCACCAGCTCCCATCCTCCCACCAGGAAAGATTTCAAACATACCATCGAGAACAGACTGACACGTGGGCACCGTGTACCCGCCATCCAGCTTCAACTAACATTAGCTCCTTGACCTTTGTGCTTCAGATATGTTTTCCATCGAGAAATAAAATATTACGGATAGAACCGGGTGCCTCTCGCCACCCACCCCCTCCCCAGAAGTGGCCACAATCCTGAATTCCATGGTTCTCAAAAGTTTTTATAGTTTTACCACGTTTGTAAATGTGCAAGTTATAAAGCAGGGATAACGCGTGAATCCCCGGTGATGGAATCAGGGTCTGCGTGAGCCTGCTGTGGTTCCGGTTCCTGCAGGTTTAGTGGCCGTGTTGCATTCTGGGGAAGGGTGGGGGCTCACTCCTGCGAGAGGGCTGTGACACCGGCTCGGCTGGCGGCAGGACGGCCCAGGCAGAAGCGCCGGTGGGCTAATGCGGGTCCCAAGGGGGGTTTCTCTCGCGTTTCCAGGATCCCTGTGGTCAAGCTTCTTGGCTTGCTGCTTATTTTCGTCACCTGTGCCTGAAAGGAGGTGAGCTGCCCTCTGCCCCAAGGCAGCAGGTGGGCGCCCTGGACTCTCCGTCTAGGCCGTGGGTGGGCTCAGCCTCCCCCGTCCTCCCCTTCCCCTTCCTTCTCCTCCCCTCACCCCATGAGGGTCCAGCAGGTGGTGGACATCACGGGCATTCCTTAGCTCTTTGGACACTGGTCCTCATGAGTCATCCTCACGGAAGCTTTCTTCCCTCTTTGGCCTTTATTTTCACTTTGTTAGGTTGTCTTTTGGCAAACAGGATATTATCAAGTGTCTCCACTGCAACATCGACGGCTTGTGATTTTACTGACTTGGTTAAGAAATCCTCCCCTCCCCTGAGGTCATAAACATTACGCCTTTAATTTCTCCTGAAAGTTTAAAAGTTTTGCTTTTCACATCTAGCTATTTAAGCCACTTGGTATCTGATCTTAGTTTGGGGCGTGAGGTGGAGACCTCATTCCTACTTCCCCAGTGAGAGAACGCTGTCCCAGCAGCTTCTACTGAAGGTCCCCCCTCCCCGCATATGAGGAGTCCCTCCCACCGCAGTCACTGTCCTGGCGTGTGGTCTGTTCCACCTGCCCGCTTGCCTATCCCTGAGCAAGCCCACGCTGCTCTGTGAGAAGAGACCAGCCTTCCCACCTCGTGCTTCTTTGAAAACTCTCAGCTCTTCTTAGCTCTTTGGTCTCACGTGGGCTGTTTGAGCAACCTGACAAGTCCATGAAAAACTCTACTGGGATCGTGAAAGGCATTTTGTTAGGTTTATACAGCTGTTTGCCAAGAAACGGTTTTATTTTTCAAAATTGAATCTTATCATTCGTGCAGGGCATCTCTCTCCATTTAATAAGGTCTTCCTATTTGCCTTCCAGTAACTATAGTAATTTTCTCTTAATAGCCTGGGACATATTCTGTTTGATTTATTCTTAGGAATCTGCGTGGGTTTGTGGCTGTGTTAATTATTATTTTTTCTACTTGGTTTTTACTGGCATAAATAAATGCTACTGGTTTTGTGTACTTGTTTTCATTAACCTTGTATCCAACAATGTTACTGAGCTCTAATTGGCTTTTCCATCTGGATAATCACAGTATCTTTAAATCAGGACAGTTTTTTTTTTTTCAATCCTGATGCTTTTTTTTTTCTTGTTTTGTTGCTTTGGCAAGAACTTCTAGACCCCATAGATTGATGGTAAAAGAATATGAAAAAGAATATATATGTATAACTGGGTCACTTTACTGTATGGCATAAATTAACACAACATTGTAAATCAGCTATACATCAATAAATTTTTTTAAAAAAAAGAAAGTAGTCATTGTAGACAACCTCCACGTCCCCTGACTTTCATGGAATGACTCTAAAGCTCTAGCACTAAATCTGATGTTTGCTGCCGTTTTTTGACTGATACCCACTAACAGATGAGGAATGTTTCCTTCCAGTCTTAGTTTGCTTTAAAAAAAAATGAAGACAAGCTGTTTACTTTCATGGGGTGCTTTTTCTGCATCACTTAATGGTTTTTCTCCTTTAATCTGTCCATGGAAATCGCCAAACGTTACTGGCTCCCCTCCTGTTGGCAAAGCCACATCTCACATCCCAGCCCTGGCAGCTGCCAGCAACCAGGTGACCCTTTGTTCTGAGGGTTTAGACACTGGGCAAGATGCTTCATGTGACAGACGTGATCTCTGAGATGACAGCTGCTCCATCACTTGAGGTCCTGGAGAGAAAATGGGAGCAGAGCACCAGTCCAGGGTGCCTGGAAACCTCCGTTGTCACAGGTCACCAAGACCTGGGGGCTCTTGTTACTGCAACACAGCAGAGCTATTTGTCACAGGTCACCAAGATCTGGGGGCTCTTGTTACTGCAACACAGCAGAGCTATCCTGACTGAGACATTACGTTAGTAGATCTTCTGCTGTTGAACAATACTTGACTTGCTGGATAAGCCTCCTTGCTCACGGTTTCTGGGATCTTAGGGGAGCTTCATACACAGCCCTCCCCACCTGAAGGCTTGAACCAATTGAAAAGGAAGGAAGGGGAGCTGGCGCGTGCAGGACCAAGCCTAGTTGCGTAAATTATAAATTCTTGGCCGGAGACCATGGATCGCACTTGTGGGTAAGTCGGCTTCCTTACTCTGACCCCTCGAATTAAACAGACAACCCTCTAATGGCCGGCCCTGACAAGCCCCCTCCTTGGAGAAGCAAAGGAGAACAGGTCAGGCCCGGGAGGAAGGAAGAGAAGAGAGGAGGGATGCCCACACCCTGTTTCTCTTTTCGGGTGTGGATTAAGCCTTTAAGCCACTGCGCTCTCCCCGAGATGGAGGACGTAAAGGACAAAGGGGCAGGAACAGAAGGACCAGCTCCTCATGGAAAGAGATGTGGCTACAGAGAAAAAGGCAAGCCCCACAAGGACTAGTAAATTCTTCAGGGTGTCTGCAATTTCCTTTCCTTGGGCTGCTTTTGAGAGATTTTTGTATCACCGTTATCCTAGTTTCAGAAATGAGAGGCCTCAGCCTCCCACTTTTTCTGCCTTCTGGGAAAGTCTGTGTGACACGATGTGGTCAAAGGCCCAGCTGTTCACACCCCTGTATCCCATCCTCACCGATCTGGGCTTGCTGTGTCCATGGATAGTTATAGCCACTGGAACAGCAGTAAATCCGACACATGTGGAGGCGTGAAAAGAGCTTGTGCCCTCGGGTCTCTCGTGGCTCTTGAGAACAGTGACCGCCATGGGAATAGCCACCTTCTTCTGGAGAAGGAGCGACTTATGGGTACAGGTGCCAGTGACCCAAGCTACTCCGACCATGTCCAGTCCTGCAGACCCACCGGCTGACAGCAGACACGTGACAAGCAGCTGATAACTTTTAGTAACTATGTGCGATCATGTACTCACCACCAAAATCAGGATGGAGGAACTCAGAAAGCTTATTTGTGCCGTCTTGCAGCTGGTCCCTTTCCACATCCTTGGTCCCAGGAAACCACCGCTGTGCTCTCCATTCCCCCCAGTTTTGTCATTTTTAGAATTCTGTGGTACAGAATCCTGCAGTCCTTTATGCCTGACTACTTCCAATTAACACAATGCTTTTGATACTTATCCCAGCTGCCTACAGCGATACTTGTTATAGGAAACCCGAACGAACTTTTTGGCCAACCCAATATTTCCATTTGTCTATCCATTCAGCAGTGGACGGGCAAGTCCATCACTTCTCGTTTTCAGAAATCTTCAAGGATGGTGCCTCAAACATTCACATACGTCTTCTTCAACCATGTGGTTTCTTTTGTCCTGGGTAAACATCTACGAGGGGAACTGGTGAGTCACATAGTAAGTATACATTTAACTTGGTAACGTTTTGTTTTCCAAAAGGCTGTACAATTTCACATTCCTTCCAGCAACATCTGAGAGTTCCAGTTACTCCATGTTCTTGCCAACATTCTGTATTGTCCGTGTGTGAAGACCGACACATCTTTGTAGTTTGTGCATTTATTGGAGGACCAGTAACGTTGAACGTCCTACTGGCCGATCCTATATCGTATTTTGTGACGGATCCTATAAATCTTTTGCCTATTTTTAATTGAGTTAACTTATTTTTATTGAGTTGTAAGAGTTTTTTTATATATTCTGGATGTAAGTTCCTTTTCAGACATATGTTTTGCAAAAATTTGGTAACCATGTCTTTCAAAAAGCAAAAGATTTTAATCTTAATAAAGTCTATTTTATTGGTTTTTTTCTTCTATATTTTGTGTTTTTTATGTCTGGTTTGAGAAATCTTTGCCTATTCCAATGTCATAAATATTTCCTTCTGTATTTCTTCTATAAATTTAATAGTTCTTGCTCTTGCACTTAGGTTATATTTGTATATGGTGCTGGCTAAGGGTCAAGGTTTATTTCTTTTCCACACAGATAGACATTTGGCATTATTTGTTAAAAAAGACTACCTTTATCCTATTAATTACCTTTGTGTTTTTGGTTTTGGTTTTTTTTTTTGCAGTACGCGGGCGTCTCACTGTCGTGGCCTCTCCCGTTGCAGAGCACAGGCTCCGGACGCACAGGCTCAGCGGCCATGGCTCATGGGCCCAGCCGCTCCGCGGCATGTGGGATCTTCCCAGACCGGGGCACGAACCCGTGTCCCCTGCATCGGCAGGCGGAGTCTCAACCACTGCGCCACCATTCTTGGACTCTCTGTCTTGCTGCATTGATCTGTATGTCTATCTTTATGCCAATAGAACAGTATTAATTATATAGGCTATATCTTTATAATAATATAATTAATATAATATAAATAATAAATAATATAAAACTGTATTTATACAACATTTTCCTGCAATCAGGTAATGCTAGCCCTCCAACTTTGTTCTTCAGAATTGTTTTGACTATACCAGATTGCCTTTCCATATGAACTTTAAATCATCTTGTCAATTTCTTCAACAAAGCCTATTGGGGATTTGATTGGTATTCCATTGAATCTTTAGATAAATTTGGGAAGGGCAGCCATGCTCCCAATATTAAATCCTCCACCATGAGCATGGTATACTTTTCCATTTACTTCAGCCTTTATGTTTTGCTTTGTACTGTTTTGTAGATTTTGCTGTACACATCTCATACAACTTTTGCTAAATCTATTCCTAAGTATTTTATTTACAATGCTATTGTAAATTGAGCTGTTTTCGTTAATTTCATTTCTAATTGTGCCTTTATACTATATAGAAATGTTTGTACATTGCCTTATATCCTGCAATGTTGATAAATTCATTTATTCTTTCTAGTAGATATTTTGTAGGTTCCTTAGGGTTATCGCCATACATAAATATATCATCTTCAAATATAGACATCTTTATAAAATATACCATTCAGATCGTTCCAACCTGAACATCTTTCATTTCTTTTACTTGTCTTATTGCACTGGCAAGGGCCTCTAGTACAATGCTAAACAGAAGTGGTGAGAGCACACAGACTACTCTCCTACCTGATCTTGGAATAGGCTTTAATCTCTGAGTGTGATGTTAGCTTCAGGTTTTTGTAAATGTCCCCAATCAGGTTGAAGATGTTCTCTTTTTTTCCTAGCTCTCTGAGAGTTTTTATCATTAAAGTGTTGTGATTTTTTTCAAACACTTTTTCTGCATATAATATGATCATTTGTTTTTCTCCTTTATTTTATGAACATGGGGAATTACACTGATTGATTTTCATATGTTATACCAATCTTGCATTCTTGGGGTAAACCTCACTTGGTATTAGCCTGTATATGTATTGTTGGATTTGACTTGCTAATATTTTGTTATGGATTTTTGCACCTATTTTCATGAGAAGAATTGATCTGTGATTTGCTTTACTTATGATATCTTTGGTTCTGGAATCAACATAAATACTAGCCCCATAAAATGAGTTGAGAATTGTCCCCTCCTTCTTTATTTCCTGAAAGAATTTATGTAAGATCAATATTGTTTTTTCTTTAAATACCTGATAGAACTCACCAGTGAAACCACCTGAACCTGAACTTTGTGGGAAAGTTTTTGAGTTTTAGTTTTCTAGAATCAACATAGGGCTGTTCAAGTTTTCAATTTCTTCTTGAGCAAAGTTTGTTAACTTGTTTCCTTCAAGACATTTGTCTACTTAATCTAAATTATCAAATGTATTAGCATAAAGTAGCTCATAATACTCCCTTACTATCCTTTTAATGTCTGTAGGATTTGTAGTTATGTCCCTTTTTAATCTTGATATTAATCATTCATGTCTTTGCTCTTTTTTTTATGATCCACTAGAGATTTGTCAGTTTTATTTTTAATCTCTTCAAAGAGCCAGTTTTCTTTTTCATTGACAATCTCCATTGGATTTTTGGTTTTGTTGTTTGTTTTGTTTTAAATTTTGTTTATTTATGCTCTTTCTTATTTGCTTCTTTCTATTTGCTTTGAGCTTCCTTTTCACTAATACAAACATTAAATGCATAAAAGTCCATCTAAGACATGCTTTAGCTACATTTCACAATTTTTGATAGGTTTTGTTTTCATCTGTATTCTATTTTAAATATTTCCTGATTTCTTGTGGCCTCCTCTGTCATTCATGTTAGTTAGAAGTATGTTTTAATTTCTAAATATTTGGAATTTTCCAGATATCTCTCTCTCCGTTGTTGATTTTTAGTTTAATTCCATGTGCCCCATGTGTGTAACATACTTTGTATAATTTTTACTGTTTTAAACATGTTTCCTTTTGTTTTGTGACTGGAGTACGGCCCATCTTTGTGAACAGTCCACGTGCATTTAAAAAGAATGTGCTTTCTGCTGTGTCAGGTGGAATATTCTATGTCAATCAGGCTCGTTTCCAATTTAAGACACCGGGAAGTGTTTCCCTGGAAAGAGAAGCTAAGAGACAGCCATGGAGGGACTTGGGGTCCCCTGAGAAGGGAGCAGCCCCCCCTGGACCCCCTCCCTACTTGCCCAGAGCTGCTTCTCAGAGAAGGTTCTTTTCTGGAGTTCCAGCTGGAAAGCCAGGAGCTGGTATATTAAGACTATTCAGAGCACTGTCTGTTGAAGGAGGGGCCACCCCAGCCCCTCAGCATTGACCTCCCGCTTTGGGGAAGGGAAAACCCCAGGACCATTTCGATTGCAGGCGCAGTTTCAACACACTCCCACAAAGGAAGTAAAGTCACAAGATTTATTACCTACGGACCCCAGAAACAAGGGGCAGCTGGTGCGCAGGGTCGTCTGTCCCAGGTCACAGTTGAGCATCTAGTACTTACAAGGCTGTTGGGGCAGAGGTCACTAACTTTCACAGGCTCAGCTCTGAGTGGTCTTTTTAAAAGTGCCCCGGAATGAGCAGGGAGGCCTGGAGAGGGCCAGAGTCAGCCAGGAGACTCAGCTCTTGGCTGTTGGCAGGTGGCCTTGATGGCTTCTCAAAGGCAATGGCTCTGCCTGGGACAAGGCTCACGTGTCTGGGGCAAAGCGCCTTGGTTCGTTTGTTCACTTTCTTCATTCCATGAACCTTGTCTAAGGAAAACCCCACTCCTGCCAGTGCTGCCCCCCCCATGCCCATCCAGGGGCCCAGTGAACTTCCAACTCGGTAGAGCTCAGGGGCCAGAATCTCTGCAGCCTAGACGCCTGTCGGGGAGAACAGAGAAAGCTGGGCTGCTCGTCACCAAGGTACTGTGACCCTGTGCCTGGAGCCCAAAAGGGACACACAGCCCTGTAATGGCCTGTGGCCACAAGGTTCCCGCTCTGCCCCCACTTTGGCCATGGTGACATGACTGTGCCTCCTTTGTGTGCTAACTTTTCCCATTACTACCTCGATATTCCCACTGATTTCCTTTCCTGTCAATTTCTTCAACTTTAAAATACTGTATTGAGAGCAGTTTCCTAAGTACCCCGAATCCTATTCAGAACAAGGATGCTTCCTGAAGTCGGGATGGAGGGGAAACAGGCACGGTTGGGGAAGGCTTCTGCTCCAGAAGTGTGTGGATGTGAAGCAGCCCTGCTCCACAGCGACTGGTTTTGTCCTGCTACCTTTCCCTGGGGGTCCAGTGGTAAAGCATCTGCCTTCCAATGCAGGGGACGTGGGTTCGATCCCTGGTTGGGGAACTAAGATCCCACATGCCGCAGAACAACTAAGCCCGCGTGCCATGAGAGAGGCTGCGTGCCGCCAAGTACAGAGCCCACGCGCCACAACTAGAGAGAGAAAACCCTGCGTGCCACAACTAGAGAGAAGCCCAAGCATCACAACGAAAGATCCCGCGTTCCTCAACTAAGACCCGAGGCAGCCCCCCCAAATTAATTAATTAAATACATAAATATTTTAAAATAAGTAAATAAAATAAAACGTGCCCCGGGAAAAGCAAGGTGGGAGCTCGTGATGGAAATCCTAAGTCCGGTCCTTACCTAATGTCCAGGCTCTGGGTGTGGGCAGGGCTATCACACCATGGGAGGCCCGGGCAGCATCTCAGAACGAGGCTGTGTTCTCACCACTGGGGTCTCCACCGCAGCCCTGCGATCAAGGGCCAGGCTGTGGGCCCAGGGCTCCCCTCACCGGTGGAGCCCCACAGAGCCCGAGAAGTGTTACCCCAGGGTTGACAACCTGCGATCCCGCAGGGTGCCTAGGAGACCCCCATCCCTCCCGGGCCCCAGGCAGGGATCTTGGCTCTGCGGCCTTCTCCTGTGGTGGGGGGCAAGTGCCTGGGGGCGAGCGTAGCCTCTGGAAGGCCTGGGCGGCAGCAAGCCAGGCACTACCTGTCGGTTGTTATGGTCACAATCCCGCTGCGAAGTGAGGACCTAGAGGGGCACAGCAGGCACGGAGTGGCCTGCACAGCTGGAGCCCGAGGGGGCACCATGGCCATGGGCACCCCTGAAGGCCACGCTGCAGGCCCGCCACCCTGGACAGCGTGGGCCAGCCGGCATCCAGGGGTCGAGCGTAGCTGAGCTGCAGTGCCACGAGGCCTGGTGGGACCTCGTGGGCCCTGCCCTGGGGCAGGTCCAGCATCAGTGAGCTTGAGGGAAGGCACTTGGTGGCCTTGGGAGCCCCTTGCCCTCCAGGCCTGTTTTCCTACTGAAAACGGGGTTGCAGTGAACCCTGTGTCAGGGCCCTTGTAGTGTGAGGGTCTACGGGGGCAGCAGGAGAAACAGGCACTTAGCCAACAGTGAGGTGTTTTATTCTTACATAGCCTCCTGGCCAGGGGCAGAGGTGGGCAGGCTGGGGGGAGGGGGGAGGAGCTGTGACGACCCAGGGCTGGTGGGACAGCATGGAGAGGGGCAGTTACTTTGTCCCAAGCCTGGACCTGTTTCCACGGCACCCAAGACGGCGGCGGAGACCTTGTAGCCCAGCTTCCAGGTCCCCGGGACAGGGCCGCCCACCTGGCTGACCTGGTCCTTGTCTCCTGTGCCCTGGGGGCACCCCAGACAGGGGACAGCCCACCATGGGCCGTGGGAGAAGCAGATGGCCGTGGCTCCAGGTGCGTACCCCTAGGCAGCCCTAGGAGGGCACAGCTCTGGGTGGTGAGCCAGGTGAGGAAGAAGAGAGAGCAGCTGGAGAGGGGAGGGGGCTGCAGGCTGCCCACCCTCCTCCCTCCCTGTCCCCCATCCTGACCCTCCAACGCCTCTGTGACCTGAGTGGGCCGTGTGCAGGGGGAGGGGGCAGGCTGTCCGGACCGGGACGCACCTGTTCTGCCAAGTCCCCATTTACAGAAGGTGTCCCCCGGGCCACCCAGGTGGCTGGGAACGTCTGCCGCCTCCGCCCTGGCAGAGCTGTGCCTGAGAGCCTGGGTGGGCAGAGGCCGTGGAGGCAGGTGGAGGCCTCTCTGCCTCTGGTCAGAGGAGAGATCGGCCCCAGAGACGTCAGTGGAAAGGGGAGCTGGGCCCAGAGACCCAGACCAGGAGAGGGGCCGCGGACTGGGGGGCCGGGAACCACCCGTCATCTGGGCTTTGCATCCATCGGCGGTGTGGGCCCGGCCTGGGGTCTCCGTGGGGACCCCTCCTCAGCTAGAAATCAGGTCTGGGGCAGGCGGGGAACACCTGTGGAGCGGCCCCAGGGCCTGGGGTCTCCGCAGGATCGGAAGGCTGAAGTGGGAGAGGGGCTGGGCTGGGAGCGCGGAGGGAGGGGCAGGGCCCAGGCGGTTGCTCTCTGAGCAGAGGGCCGGGTTGCCACCCACCGTACAGCTGTCCCGGCAGACAGCGGAGCCCTCAGAGCCCGCATCTAAACAGGGGGGTGGGGCAGGAACCATTGCCCTGTG
>NW_020173674.1:720466-722927 GCF_003031525.2 Neophocaena asiaeorientalis asiaeorientalis | reverse complement strand
CACGCACTCCCTGGTTCATTCGTCCATGAGCGCTCGGGGTGCGGGGTGGGCGGGAGGCGCCCGCGGGTTCCTCTCGGGGGACAGGGCCGCGACCTCCCGCCATCTGCCGATGATTTTGTCGAACTATTTTTTTTAATATTTATTTATTTATTTGGCTGCACCGGGTCTTAGTTGCAACATTCGGACTCAGCTGCGGTGTGCGGGATCTAGTTCCCTGACCAGGGATGGGACCCGGGCCCCCTGCACTGGGAATGCAGAGTCTTAGCCACCGCTGGACCACCAGGGAAGTCCCTGTCAAACTATTTTTAAGCCAAAAACCTCTTTCCAAGCAAAACTTCATGGAAACTCCGTGTCCAAGAGAAAAAAGCCAGGGCTGTTCTGCTTAAATCAGCGGGCCTGGGGGCACAACCCACCTTTGCCCACCCCTGGTCACCCGGGAGCCCCCGTCCACAGCTGTGAGGGCAGGGCTAGTGGGGCAGCAGTGGGGACCTGGGAGGCCAAGGAGGATGCTGGCCAGAGCCTGACACCACCCCCCGACCCGGCGCTGGCCCCAGCGCCCTCCCCCTGGTCCTGTCCTACAGGTCTCTGCAGCCGGGGCTGGAGCTGCCGGGCCTGGGGCTCGGGTCCAGGTCCAGGCAACAGGCCACACACTGAGCGAACGGAGTTCACAGGCTTCATGGCCCAGGAGGGACAGAGGAACAGCTGAGAGCCTGGGGTGGGCTCAGTGACCGCTTACCAGCAGGGCTGGTTCTGAGGCACCCAGGACCCCACGTGGCCACAAAGCAGGGGTGGGCAACCCCTCTGTCCCCTTAACAAACCTGCTTTAGGAGGGGACTTGGTGGCTCCAAGTCCAGCCCAGGCCAACTGACCACCGAGGAGTCCACTGGCTGGGCCAGGCGCAGTATGAGCTCCTGAAGTCACCAGGAACCCGGGATCCAGGGTGGTACTGCTGTGCTGGGGTGTCCTGCCCTGGTGTCAGGTGGGGGTCAGGTTGGGGAGGGAGGCAGGTGGCTGAGGGGAGGGCAGTGGCTTCAGCCCAGCTCGGCAGGAGGCAGTGGGTGGAGGGGAGGTAGGGGGCCTGGGTCCGCCCCGTGCAAGCGCAGCTGGGCCCTGGGCAGCTTCATCCAGCACCCATGAGCCAGGTGTAAATGTGGCCGACAGGTATCAGGTGTAATGTGACAGCAGACTGTACCTGGGCCCCGGGGGGAGAGTCCCCTCCCCTTAGGTCTCCAAGGATGCTCACAGGTTGGATTACTACACCTGGGGGTCCTCAGCCCAGGAACCCAGGGCCCCCACTCCCCCACCACCTGGTCAGAGAGAAGCAACTGCTCCCCTCCCAAGCCCGTGGGTCTCCACGGCTGCCAGCCTCGCTCTACGGTAAAAGGACCAGAGGGTCCCTTCCCTAGAATTCCCATTCTGGTATCTCAGCCAGCGCACAGAGCAGCTCCCCAGACACACGTGGGCATGTGGACACGTGGACACACGCACGCACACAGAGCCGCTTCCTGGGCTGGTCCCCAGAGCCAGCCAGAGGCCCTGCGGCCAGCTGCGTCACGGCAGCCCGGAATGACCCATAAGGTCACTTTTTGTCAGTTTTTGCAGCAGGCGTCGGCATGCTGCCCCCATCTGTGGACCAGGACCTTCTCCATTTTCCCCAGGGGTTGGCGCATTTCACACACACGTGCAAACGTGTGCACCCAGGTCACATACGCGCACACACTCACACGCACGCAAACAGCTGCACAGGCAGCATAATGGCTGCAAAAGGGACTGCGTCCTTCTTCGCAAAATCGGGCTCAGGGGGCTTCCTGCAGCGGGGGGCCACCTGCATCTCGGTGGCCCAGCCAGGGCTTCGTGCACGCCAAGGGCAGGAGAGGGCAGGACAGTGTCTTCCGGGGTTTGCCGAAGCCAGGCCAGGCCCCTGTGCACTGTGTCCCCCCCGATCCTGTGTGCAGAGCCTGGTGGCCGGAGCCCACTCGCTCCCCAGGAATCAGCCAGACCTCGGCCGTGCACGGCGGCCCACCCGACGCCCAGCCTCTACTGAAACACAGCAGCGCAGCGTCTGCCTGAGTTTATTTCGGAAAAGCAAAGAGTCGAACAAAGGCTCTGGGAGAATAAATATCTGCAGAGAGAAGGTCAGCTTAGGAGGCGAGGAAGCTCAGAGGGTCAATAGACGGGGTGTACGGACGGTGGAGGCGGGGCCTGGGTGGCCGAGCGCTCCCCGCTCACCCCCGCCCCGGGGCCCGGGGCCCTGAGGCCAGAGCGCCGGGCCCTGCGCCACGGGGGCAGCTCGCACATGGTGTCCTGGCACAGACAGCTGTCGATGTGGGTGTAGATGTGGCGGAGCAAGCGCCCGCCCGGGCACTGCAGCATCACCTCCCGCTGGCTGGTACGCTGCTGCATACAACAGGAGCACCTGTGGTCCAGGGACTGGGCCTCGGCCGAGTACCTGCAGAGAAGC
>NW_020173674.1:718342-720303 GCF_003031525.2 Neophocaena asiaeorientalis asiaeorientalis | reverse complement strand
ACCAGGGCCACTCGCGGCCTGGGCCTCACGTGGCGAAGGTCCCGCAGGACCCGAAGCAGTCGTTCATGGTGACCAGCTTGGCGCAGCCGTTGTGCGAAATTTCCCTGACGACAGGGACAGTGGAGCAGGGGACCCTGGTCTCATTGCGAGGGAGGCCTGGGGAGAGGGGGCAGAGGCTCGGGGGGTCTCCACCATCCAGGGCCCTCTCACTCCCCCTCACCGCTTCCTCTCCCCTCCCCAAGCACCCCACCTCGGCCGCCCTCAAGCAAGCTGAGCTCTGTCTTGCTTCCTGGGATTCAGGCTTCCTGGGCAGCCCAGGTGATGCCTTCGAACTCAGCGTCCAGCTGAGAGTGGCACAGAGGGGACGGGATTCCCGGGGCACCATCCCCTCGTGCTGTCCTCCCTTCAAGGGGCCCGGGTGGAGCCCACTGCCAGGCCGCCGCGCCCCGTGCCCCAGGAGCCACCCGCCCGAACTCACATTTCCTGCAGCAGCCATTGGGCATGAGTGTGATGGAGCCCTGGCGGGAAGGAGAAAGAGCTGGGACTCGCAGGCCTCCCCGAGCAGTGACAGCCCCCCTCTTGCCACGGGGGTGCAAGCGGCCGTTCCTGCATAAGGGCCCACAGCAGACCCTCCAGGCTGGAGGCTGCTGTCCTGGTGCTGGAGGTCCAGCCGCTCAGGAACATCGGGGACCCGCACTCCCAGCAGTGATGGGCCCGCTCACCGGGAGACAGGTGCTGGGGTCAAAGTCAGGGCAGGTGATGCTGGAGACGGATGAGATGAACTGGCCATGTATCTTCATGCAGCTGAAGAAGGTACAGTTGTTCAGGGGGTCTCTCTTCATGTCGCCGGGCTGTGGGGCAGAGAAGGGTCTGTGGGAGGCCTGGCAGGAGTCCCACCCAGAAAGGCAACTGGAGACACCTGGCAGCTCCCCGAACACCCTGCCGAGTGCAGCCCACAGGCCCGGGGCCACCAGGCCGGCGGCACCCAGGAGCGGCCCAGGGACTACCAGCCTGTAGTCCACAGACGGGTCCACAACCTAAACCGCACATCCCGCAGAGGTGACCTGATCTGGAAAGGGTGTCTTTCAGAGGGAGCTGAGTTAAAGATCTCCAGGTGAGACCATCCTGGATTACCCGGGGCGTGGGGGAGGGACAGGGGGCCAAAATCCCATGGCAGGTGTCCTGATAAGAGACAGGACGTGTACAGCCTTGCAGCCCCGGGGGAGACACAGCCTTGCCCCAGGCGGGGAAGGACAGGCGTGCGCACCTTCAGGACCATGCCCTGGCTGCCGGGCCGGTTGATGACGATGCACTGGGTCTGCTGACACTTCTTGCAACACTCGCCGGGGTTGTCCACCAGCTCAAAGCCCTGCAGGACACCCGGGCGGGCTGGCATCGAAAGAGGAAGGGCTGCGCGGGGACGCGGTGGGCGGGCCGCACTTGTCTGGGCAGGGGGTGCTTACGGGGTTGCAGGAGGTGTTGCAAGGCACGTGGGTGCAGGAGATGATGTTGAGCTGCGTGGCGTTGTCCCTGCCTTCGGTGCACGTGCAGTTCTGGCACTTGGAGGAGAAGACTGGAGAACCGGGCTTCGGGCACAGGGAGGGCAGGTGAGGCGGGGCCTCCAAGGCACCTCCCCTCCTCCAGGGCACCGCCCCCCATCACCAGCAGGTGAGCTGGGTGCCCCGGGGGCCGAGAGCCCCCAGAGCAGGGCCCCTCACCGGGCCAGCCAAGAGCCTGCCAAACCCCATGCCCCGAAGCCCTCTGTGCACCCGGCCCCGCTCCCCGCAGCCCGTCAGGGCTCACCTGGTACTCAGCGTTCTGGAGAACACACACACCCTTGGGCACTTGGGGGCAAGAAGAGGAACGAAGGTCAGACTGTCCTGCCTGAGCCCACGTGGACGCAGAGCCAGCGGACTGGGCTGGGTGCATCCGCTGGGCAGAACTTGAGCCCCCAGGCAGGG
>NW_020173674.1:702662-718221 GCF_003031525.2 Neophocaena asiaeorientalis asiaeorientalis | reverse complement strand
GCCAAGACCTCCTTCATCCCCCACCCCGGCCCACCTACCACACGAGTAGAAGGGGCAGCACCTCTCAGGGACCATTTTGCTCTTCACCTCGAAGCCCAGTGGGCACGGAGGGGGGTTCTCCCTGCACAGGCTGACGTCGCATTCTGAAAACGGGGGAGACACCCCAGTGAGCACGGCTGCTAGCTGGCCGAGCCCCGACGCCACCCTGCACAGGGCTGGGGCCTGCAGCAGAGGGACCCGGGGTCTGGACCCCCGTGGCCCCACCGACGCCCACTCTCCTACGGACACGCCCTGAGGCCCCCACCTCCAGAAACCACAGCAGGGCCAGGCCCGCTCCCTGCCCCGCAGACGCCTTACTGCAAGAGGTGATGTTGCAGCAGATGTTGGCGGGGTCGACCTCTGTGACAGCGTAGGTGCCCTCCTCCTCGCACTCCATGCGGGGCCTGGGGTGGCATGTCTTGGGCCTGCAGACGATGCCGCTGCCCCCCTCCAGGCAGACGCAGTCCTTGCAGTCGAACTCAAAGTGCTCCCCAAACTGCAGGGAGGAGGGGCGAACAGGGGGAGAGCAGGCGCCGGTCAGCCCGAGGCAGCGCTGCACCCGTCAGCCTGCGGGAAAGCCCGCGCCCTCCCCGCTCTGAGCGCACAGGGCAGGTTCTGGGCCAGGACACTCACATCACAACCGAGACCTGCTCACCAGCGTGTGCACACACAGGGCTGGTGCGGGGCAGACGTGCCACGTGCCTCTGTGGGGCTCACACAGCGTGGAGCTAAAGAGCCAACCACACGCAGGAGACACGCTCAGCGCTGCAGACGCCGCCGCAGGTGTAGACAGAGCGTGAAACAGCTAGTGGGTGGATCCCCCTGCTAGCTCAGCCTTCCAGGACTTAAATCACTCATTACTCATTATAGCCTCCAAGGATCCCAGGTTCTCATTCCAACCCATCCCACCTCCCAAAATGCAGGGCTCGTGGGAGTGTCCAGTCCCAGCACCGAGGGTGTCGGCCTACCTCTCTGGGCACGTTGTCAGGCCCCACGCAGCCTAGGAAGGAAGGAGACAGGCCCCGTGAGCACAGCCCCGTGAGCACAGCCCCAGCACGTGGGAGCTGGCCTCAGCCCCAGGGAGGAGTAGCGGCCTCTGGCAGGCAGCCTACCGCACAGGTCCACGCAGACGTCGAAGCCGGGCGCGTAGCTGGTGGTGCCCTCGGGACAGAAGCAGCCTTCCGCCAGGCGTGGGCTGTTTGCCTGGGTGGGGCTGGGGGGGAGAGCACCATGAGATGGCGAGGGGACAGACTGGACGACCAGCCCCGACACACCGGCCAGGAGCACGGTCAGAGGGACAGCCTACCGCCCCGACGCATCCACGGTGACTGACCTGGACTTGCAGGTGGGCTCCTGCACGGGACCACAGGCCCGGTACTCGCGGTGCGCCGGGCACGTCACCACTGTGGGGAGGGGGCAGGAACCAGGGTCAGAGGGGGAAAGCCTGTCTCCCCCACCCTAACCCCCAAGTGACATCGTGCCCAACCCCTCCCAAACAGGACCCCACACACCCGCACGGGCTGAGCGTGGCCTCAGCCCCCCACGCTGTTCCGAGCCAGGAGGAGGGGACCCAGCCCGCCGGGTGCTGAGCAAGGCCGCTCTTCTGGTGGCCTGTCCCCCCACCCCAGTCTGGCTCCTGGCACAGCGCCCGGCAGAGCCCGGGACGGGGCGGGCAGGCACTCACGGCAGGCCCCGCCGGTGCGGCTCCGCCAGTCGACACAGATGCCCTTCTGGGCACAGAGGGCTGCGTAGGCCTGCAGGCTGGCACACGCCAGGCTTGAGTCGGGCCCAGTGAAGCTGTCGAATATGCAGCCTTCGTAGTAGTGCTTGGGGGAGGCCACAGTGTGGCACCGGGAGAACAAGCTGCGGGTGGAGGGCTGCAGATCACGGTCTGGCCAGTGCCCCAGCCTCTTTCACAATACCCCCTGCCCAGCACCTCCACCCGGGCTGTCCCCCGGGGCCCGGCTCAGCCTGCACCACCAGACAGGTGCCCGTGGGCTGAGGGTGGGAGCAGAGCGGCGGGGCTGGCCTTGGGGTAGGGGGGCCAGCACTGTGGCCCGAGGATGAGACGCTGTGCTCAGGCCCAGAGTTGGAAGCTTCGTGTCTAAATGGCCACGGGGTGCCAAGAGCCCCCTCCAGCAACACCAGCAGGGAACCTCCCAGCGCCGACTCGCCCACCTCTGGGGACAAGCTGCTCGCTCCCAGGGATGCCAGCTTTGGGAGCGCCCCCTCTCTGTCTAAGCCCAAATACCCCTCCCCAGCATCAGTCCTGGATGCGAACTCTGTCCCGAGTCAACTAGTCTCTACCCAGGATTCAAGCCCAACCGCCCCTGCACCAGCCCAGGAGGCAGGAGAGATGGGGGGGTCACAAAGGGCACAGGGGTGCCTTACGGGCCACTCAGCCCCATGGAAATCAGGAGCCCGAGTCCTGGGCCCCACTGTGACTTCCTTCTGCCTCCCCAGCCCCAGGCTCAGCCCTTGTGGCCTCTTCTCCGCAGACCAGCAGGGGTGCAGCTGGGCCCGGGCCGGGATCACCTGTCCTTGATGAGCTCGCAGAGCGGAGACGGAGAGTGTGTCCCGGTGGTTGTGCTGCTGCCCACCGATGGCCAGGCGGCCGGGCGCTCGGTGGTGAAGCCCCTATGGGAACACTGCGGCTCCGAGGGGTCGTTCACCACCCAGTGGCCAGCCGCGACCTCGCAGTTGGTGGCGGCCTCCCCACCGGGCAGCGTGCAGTCATCCGAGGTGCTGTTGGTGCACGTACCTGTGTCGGCAGGAAGGCCACGCGTCCCTGAGCCAAGCCCAGCCGTCCAGCAGGCTGGGCAAAGCCCCAGGACCCCAGCCCCTCCCAGCCCAGGTCCCTGGCCGGCTGGCCAGGGCCAAGGGCACAGACTAGACTAGGCTCCTATTGGCTTCCCACAGGAGCCCAACCCAGATAAGGCGGTGGGGGCCTGCACGGCGCTGAGAGCCACAACCGCGGGGGCAGGCGCCCGCAGCCAGCCGCAGCCCGGACACCCTCCCTGGGGCAGCGCACGGGGGGCGAGAGGCTCACCACACTGGCCCTTCGTGTTGTTGCCGAACCGGTGGTAGGGCAGCCGGATGGAGAAGGAAAGGCTGTCGTAGGAGATGAGGGCACCCAGCTCAGGGATGTCCACCACATAGTTGATGCCTGACTGGTACACCTGCAGCCCGTACTTTTTATAGGGCAGCGCCACGGCCTGCCTGTTGACCTGCACCTGTGGCCGAGACATCTGGGGTCAGGGAAGGCCAGCAGGGCGGGACGAGCTGTGCCTCCGGAGGCACCTGGGGTCACCCTACCCCCGCCTGTCCTCAGGCTGAGCACCCAGTGCGGGGATCTCTGCCCATCCCTCTCCCCCTTCCCTCTTCTTTCCATCGCGCTGATCCTTGTCCTGACTCGTCTCAGGGGCAAGGTGGCAGGGCCTCTGTCCTCAGAGTCCCCCGGAGACCTGGGGGCCCCCGTGCAGGGGGTAGGACTCCCCGGGCCCCGGGAACCAACAACTCCGTGCAGTGTGTGCAGGGCCCCTCCCCACTCACCCCTGTCCTCAGGGAGGGGGCTTCTGCCACAGAGAGCTGTGCCCAGGGTGGGTGGCAGGGGCATGAGAGGGGGAGGTCAAGAGGTCAAGAGGTCCCTGAATGCCTCCAGTGTCCGCTGAGCACCACCCTGCCCTCTCCAAGCCTGGCTCTGGGGGAGGAAGCCCAGCCTCCCACCGGCTAAGGGAGCCCGCATCAGTGCGCCCCGCCGTGGACACCCTTCCCCAGCCAACGTGCCTGCACCCTCATGGGCATCGTGTGCACGGCCTTGATCAGCACCTCCTGGGACTCATAGCGCACGACGAGGGCGTGGGGGCAGGACGCTTGGCTGTTGATGTCACAGTGCTGGTTGTCGATGTAGACCCCGAAGTTGTCCACGGTGGGAGTGATCTCCTCCACCAGCACATACGTGCAGTTGCCCTTGTAGCTGTAGTAGAGCCCATCGAAGGTGACGTAGTGCGTGTCCCCCCAGCCCGTGCAGTAGCCTGCAGAGGGAGCTGGGGTGAGCCAGTGCCGAGCCATGGGCTGGGGGCTGGGACAGGGACAGGGACAGAGTCAAGGACAGGGACCAAGGGTCAAGGGTCAGGTGGGAAGCGCAACCAGAAACTGAGGGAAGCCCCGAAGTCTGGCTCCTGGGGCACGTGGGACATCTGGGCCCCAAGAGTGTCTTCCGCACTCAGTCCGCAGTGGCCAGGCCTCGGTTCCAACTCCAGCTCTGCCCCACCCCCACCCCAGGCCCCTCGGCGGTGGCCATGCTCTACCAGGCAAGCCCCTCCCTCCCCCCGGACCCCTGGCCTGAGATGGGGAATAAGCAGGAGGCGTGAGAAATTGCTCCAAACGTGGGCCTGACTCTCCGCGGGTGCTCAGCCATCAAAGCCATCACGACGGCCTGGGGTCTGCAGCCCACACACACACAGTGGGGAGCAGGTGGGGTGGGTCTCTGCGGCGTCGGGCTTACAGTCACACTCCCAGTGCCAGCAGCACTTGTCGGGGTCCTCGACGCGCACAGGCATGAGGCCGTTGGAGCAGGTGGGCATGGGTGGGGGGTCGCACTTCATCTCCACGAGCTCCACGGTGTTGTTGTACTTGCAGATGGCCATGGTGCAGTTACACAGCCACCAGGTCTCGTTCTCCTGCAGGTGGGGAGGGCACAGGGTCAGCAGCACCAGCCTGGTGCCCAGGTTCACACAGGAGGGGTGGGCCGTGCAGGCGAGACCCCAGGTGAGCACCTAAAAGCCCTGCCCAGGAGGCTGAAGGCGAAGGGCAACCCCGTCCAGGAGGGCAGCCAGCCACCTCACTACAGCAAGGGGCGCGTGGGAGAGAAGGTAGCAGGGCCACAGCAGACCCTGAGCCCAGCAAGCTGCCTAAAGCCTTCTCCCAACTGGGGATGTGGGGCATAGGGGCAGGGGCATAACCAGCAGAAAGGTAGCACCTGGGGCTTTGGATGCCCAGATAGTGGGGGGGGTGTGCCCGTGGGGACAAAAGCCACCCACAGACACAGACCTGTCTGGGAGGATCGAAGTCCAGGCACGCAGGAGGCTTGGTGGTGGGCGGCACACTGGATGTCATGGATGGCTGGGTGGTGGGTGTGGATGGGCAGGACCAGTTGAAAATCTCAAGTATGCAGTTCAGCGAGCAGTTCACGTAATAGCAGGTGTCCCCATGGGTGCTGTTGTACACCAGGTCACCTGCAAGGGGAGAGACCCAGTCCTTACCCCATCCACACAGGGCTGGCCACCAGAGTGCCCAGGCGGGTCCCCACAGAGGCCACGAGAGAGAAGTCCACACCACCCTCACTCAGCCCTGATTTGTGGTGGCAGCACACGGGGCTGGCCATGGAGACATCCGCCCGTGCTGGCATACAGCTTCCCAAGCAAGCGCCCAGTTTAGACCTTCAACTGACCCCTGGGCGCTGGGAACGCAAAGTCCCGCCAGCCTGCATTGCCTGAGCAGAATGAAAAGCTTGGGTACCTGGGGCATAGTACGTGTTATTGAAATAGCAGCATTGCCTCTGGGGCCCGGTGGTGACTGAGACGATGCTCGTGGTGATGTTGGGTGAGGTTAATGGGATCACCGTGGGGGTGGTCACACTGGAGGTCAAGGTGCTGGTGGTCTGTGGCGTGGGTGGCATGGTCGACGAGTGTCCTATTGGTGTGGAAGTTCCCGTGGAAGTCGTTGACACAGTCGTGGGAGTGGGTGTGGGTGTGGAAGGGGGGCCTGTGGTGGATGAAGGGGGCCCAGTCGTGGTTCCACGGGTGGGAGCAGTCTTCGAGGAGGTGGGACCCGAGGTTGGCGAGCCTGTAAGAATGGAGGGTGCAGTCAGGGCTGAGGGCGTCCAGCCATCGTAGATGCACAGGCGGCCTGGCGGCAAGTGCGTGTGGGCAGCTCACTCAAAGGACGTGGTACCTGGCGTGGGAGGCCTCACATCCATTTCCCCAGCCCTCAGTCTCAGGGTTGAGCAGAGTGTCAGGGCCCACAGTCTATGGTGTATGTAACAGGGAGGCCACGGGGGTGAGGCACCAGCTCCAGGCAGCACGAGAGCCACAGGACATTGGTCCATCAAGAGAGGCTGACCAGCTGCCCTCCAAAGCCCCAGGGGGGAAGTGCAGCTGGAAGAGGGGGGACAGAGGGAGGGTCTCCCATGGCACCTGACTGGCAGCCTCTACTCCCCATGAGGCCACACATGCCTCGGTGGTCTTCCCTCAGGATGGCTTTGCCCACGTAGCCCATCTTACAGCCATAGGCTGAGGGATGTGGGCCACAGGCAGCCATGCCCAAGGAGAGACGTACTGTGGGGTCAGCAGCTTCCTGAACACTCAGCATCAGGACTTGGGGGGCAGGAGAGGCAGGCGAGCCCTCCTGGAGCCTTCTTGGGGACCACTGTCACTGGGTAGGGTGGGGGGCACCTGTCTCAAGACCCAAGAGCTGTAAAGCTCCCCTGGCGGGAGAAGGAACGGTAAGCGCATCACCAATAACCACGCAAGTTCCATGGTCTCTGTGTACCTGGAGGGGTGGTGCCAGGTGTAGGTGGAGAGGGCGTGGTTCCTCCTGTTGTAGTGATGGCTGATTCTGTCGACGCTGGGGTCTGTGGTGTGCTATATGTCTCCACAGTTGTTGGGGCGGTGGTCACAAGCGTGGTAGATTCCATGGAAGAGGGATAGGTGGACTGGGAGGTTGGAGGGGAAGACGGAGGAAGAGATTTTGATGTGCTGCTGGTAGTGCTAATGTTGGGAAGTGGGGTTGGAGTCTCTGTGGACGTGGCAGTGGTCGGGGAGGGGATTTCTGTGGTGGTGGATGCTGGAGTTGGGGTCTCTGTTACGGTGGGTGTAGGTGTTGGAGTCTCGGTGGAGGTGGTGCTAATGGTGAGGGTCGGAGTTGGAGTCACTGTGGAGGTGGTGGTCAGTGGTGGTGTTAGGGTCACTGTGGTGGTGGTTATTGATGTTGGGGTCTCTGTGGTTGTGATAGTGGTGGGGATTGTCTCTCTAGTGGTGGTGGTCGGAGTTGGAGTCCCAGTTGAAGTGGTGGTGGGTGTTGTGGTTGCGGTCTCCGTAGTGGTCGGAGTTGGAATCTCTGTTGTGGTTGTGCTGGGGGTCGCAGTTGGAGTCCCAGTTGAAGTGGTGGTAGGCGCTGTGGTTGGGGTCTCACTAGTGGTCAGAGTTGGAGTCCCTATTGTGGTTGTGGTGGGAGTTGGAGTTGGAGTCCCAGTTGAAGTGGTGGTGGGTGTTGTGGTTGCGGTCTCCGTAGTGGTCGGAGTTGGAATCTCTGTTGTGGTTGTCGTGGGGGTCATAGTTGGAGTCCCAGTTGAAGTGCTGGTAGGTGTTGTGGCTGGAATCTCACTAGTGGTCGGAGTTGGAGTCCCTCTTGTGGTGGTGGTGGGGGTCGGACTTGGAGTCCCAGTTGAAGTGGGGGTGGGTGTTGTGGTTCGGGTCTCTGTAGTGGTCGGAGTTGGAGTCCCTATTGTGGTTGTGGTGGGGGTCGGACTTGGAGTCCCAGGTGAAGTGGTGGTGGGTGTTGTGGTTAGGGTCCCTGTAGTGGTCGGAGTTGGAATCTCTGTTGTGGTTGTCGTGGGGGTCATAGTTGGAGTCCCAGTTGAAGTGCTGGTAGGTGTTGTGGCTGGAATCTCACTAGTGGTCGGAGCTGGAGTCCCTCTTGTGGTGGTGGTGGGGGTCGGACTTGGAGTCCCAGGTGAAGTGGTGGTGGGTGTTGTGGTTAGGGTCCCTGTAGTGGTCGGAGTTGGAATCTCTGTTGTGGTTGTCGTGGGGGTCATAGTTGGAGTCCCAGTTGAAGTGCTGGTAGGTGTTGTGGCTGGAATCTCACTAGTGGTCGGAGCTGGAGTCCCTCTTGTGGTGGTGGTGGGGGTCGGACTTGGAGTCCCAGGTGAAGTGGTGGTGGGTGTTGTGGTTAGGGTCCCTGTAGTGGTCGGAGTTGGAATCTCTGTTGTGGTTGTCGTGGGGGTCATAGTTGGAGTCCCAGTTGAAGTGCTGGTAGGTGTTGTGGCTGGAATCTCACTAGTGGTCGGAGCTGGAGTCCCTCTTGTGGTGGTGGTGGGGGTCGGACTTGGAGTCCCAGGTGAAGTGGTGGTGGGTGTTGTGGTTAGGGTCCCTGTAGTGGTCGGAGTTGGAATCTCTGTTGTGGTTGTCGTGGGGGTCATAGTTGGAGTCCCAGTTGAAGTGCTGGTAGGTGTTGTGGCTGGAATCTCACTAGTGGTCGGAGCTGGAGTCCCTCTTGTGGTGGTGGTGGGGGTCGGACTTGGAGTCCCAGGTGAAGTGGTGGTGGGTGTTGTGGTTAGGGTCCCTGTAGTGGTCGGAGTTGGAATCTCTGTTGTGGTTGTCGTGGGGGTCATAGTTGGAGTCCCAGTTGAAGTGCTGGTAGGTGTTGTGGCTGGAATCTCACTAGTGGTCGGAGCTGGAGTCCCTCTTGTGGTGGTGGTGGGGGTCGGACTTGGAGTCCCAGGTGAAGTGGTGGTGGGTGTTGTGGTTGGGGTCTCCTTAGGGGTTGGAGTTGGAATCTTTGTCGTGGCTCTTGTGGGGGTCAGAGTCAGAGTACCAGTTGAAGTGGTGGTAGGCGTTGTGGTTGGGGTCTCTGTAGTGGTCGGAGTTGGAGTCCCTATTGTGGTTGTGGTGGGGGTCGGACTTGGAGTCCCAGTTGAAGTGGTGGTGGGTGTTGTGGTTGGGGTCTCCTTAGGGGTTGGAGTTGGAATCTTTGTTGTGGTTCTTGTGGGGGTCAGAGTCAGAGTCCCAGTTGAAGTGGTGGTAGGTGTTGTGGCTGGGATCTCACTAGTGGTTGGAGTTGGAGTCCCTCTTGTGGATGTGGTGGGGGTCAGAGTCGGAGTCCCAGGTGAAGTGGTGGTGGGTGTTGTGGTTGGGGTCTCCTTAGGGGTTGGAGTTGGAATCTTTGTTGTGGTTCTTGTGGGGGTCAGAGTCAGAGTCCCAGTTGAAGTGGTGGTAGGTGTTGTGGCTGGGATCTCACTAGTGGTTGGAGTTGGAGTCCCTCTTGTGGATGTGGTGGGGGTCAGAGTCGGAGTCCCAGGTGAAGTGGTGGTGGGTGTTGTGGTTGGGGTCTCCTTAGGGGTTGGAGTTGGAATCTTTGTTGTGGTTCTTGTGGGGGTCAGAGTCAGAGTCCCAGTTGAAGTGGTGGTAGGTGTTGTGGCTGGGATCTCACTAGTGGTTGGAGTTGGAGTCCCTCTTGTGGATGTGGTGGGGGTCAGAGTCGGAGTCCCAGGTGAAGTGGTGGTGGGTGTTGTGGTTGGGGTCTCCTTAGGGGTTGGAGTTGGAATCTTTGTTGTGGTTCTTGTGGGGGTCAGAGTCAGAGTCCCAGTTGAAGTGGTGGTAGGTGTTGTGGCTGGGATCTCACTAGTGGTTGGAGTTGGAGTCCCTCTTGTGGATGTGGTGGGGGTCAGAGTCGGAGTCCCAGGTGAAGTGGTGGTGGGTGTTGTGGTTGGGGTCTCCTTAGGGGTTGGAGTTGGAATCTTTGTTGTGGTTCTTGTGGGGGTCAGAGTCAGAGTCCCAGTTGAAGTGGTGGTAGGTGTTGTGGCTGGGATCTCACTAGTGGTTGGAGTTGGAGTCCCTCTTGTGGATGTGGTGGGGGTCAGAGTCGGAGTCCCAGGTGAAGTGGTGGTGGGTGTTGTGGTTGGGGTCTCCTTAGGGGTTGGAGTTGGAATCTTTGTTGTGGTTCTTGTGGGGGTCAGAGTCAGAGTCCCAGTTGAAGTGGTGGTAGGTGTTGTGGCTGGGATCTCACTAGTGGTTGGAGTTGGAGTCCCTCTTGTGGATGTGGTGGGGGTCAGAGTCGGAGTCCCAGGTGAAGTGGTGGTGGGTGTTGTGGTTGGGGTCTCCTTAGGGGTTGGAGTTGGAATCTTTGTTGTGGTTCTTGTGGGGGTCAGAGTCAGAGTCCCAGTTGAAGTGGTGGTAGGTGTTGTGGCTGGGATCTCACTAGTGGTTGGAGTTGGAGTCCCTCTTGTGGATGTGGTGGGGGTCAGAGTCGGAGTCCCAGGTGAAGTGGTGGTGGGTGTTGTGGTTGGGGTCTCCTTAGGGGTTGGAGTTGGAATCTTTGTTGTGGTTCTTGTGGGGGTCAGAGTCAGAGTCCCAGTTGAAGTGGTGGTAGGTGTTGTGGCTGGGATCTCACTAGTGGTTGGAGTTGGAGTCCCTCTTGTGGATGTGGTGGGGGTCAGAGTCGGAGTCCCAGGTGAAGTGGTGGTGGGTGTTGTGGTTGGGGTCTCCTTAGGGGTTGGAGTTGGAATCTTTGTTGTGGTTCTTGTGGGGGTCAGAGTCAGAGTCCCAGTTGAAGTGGTGGTAGGTGTTGTGGCTGGGATCTCACTAGTGGTTGGAGTTGGAGTCCCTCTTGTGGATGTGGTGGGGGTCAGAGTCGGAGTCCCAGGTGAAGTGGTGGTGGGTGTTGTGGTTGGGGTCTCCTTAGGGGTTGGAGTTGGAATCTTTGTTGTGGTTCTTGTGGGGGTCAGAGTCAGAGTCCCAGTTGAAGTGGTGGTAGGTGTTGTGGCTGGGATCTCACTAGTGGTTGGAGTTGGAGTCCCTCTTGTGGATGTGGTGGGGGTCAGAGTCGGAGTCCCAGGTGAAGTGGTGGTGGGTGTTGTGGTTGGGGTCTCCTTAGGGGTTGGAGTTGGAATCTTTGTTGTGGTTCTTGTGGGGGTCAGAGTCAGAGTCCCAGTTGAAGTGGTGGTAGGTGTTGTGGCTGGGATCTCACTAGTGGTTGGAGTTGGAGTCCCTCTTGTGGATGTGGTGGGGGTCAGAGTCGGAGTCCCAGGTGAAGTGGTGGTGGGTGTTGTGGTTGGGGTCTCCTTAGGGGTTGGAGTTGGAATCTTTGTTGTGGTTCTTGTGGGGGTCAGAGTCAGAGTCCCAGTTGAAGTGGTGGTAGGTGTTGTGGCTGGGATCTCACTAGTGGTTGGAGTTGGAGTCCCTCTTGTGGATGTGGTGGGGGTCAGAGTCGGAGTCCCAGGTGAAGTGGTGGTGGGTGTTGTGGTTGGGGTCTCCTTAGGGGTTGGAGTTGGAATCTTTGTTGTGGTTCTTGTGGGGGTCAGAGTCAGAGTCCCAGTTGAAGTGGTGGTAGGTGTTGTGGCTGGGATCTCACTAGTGGTTGGAGTTGGAGTCCCTCTTGTGGATGTGGTGGGGGTCAGAGTCGGAGTCCCAGGTGAAGTGGTGGTGGGTGTTGTGGTTGGGGTCTCCTTAGGGGTTGGAGTTGGAATCTTTGTTGTGGTTCTTGTGGGGGTCAGAGTCAGAGTCCCAGTTGAAGTGGTGGTAGGTGTTGTGGCTGGGATCTCACTAGTGGTTGGAGTTGGAGTCCCTCTTGTGGATGTGGTGGGGGTCAGAGTCGGAGTCCCAGGTGAAGTGGTGGTGGGTGTTGTGGTTGGGGTCTCCTTAGGGGTTGGAGTTGGAATCTTTGTTGTGGTTCTTGTGGGGGTCAGAGTCAGAGTCCCAGTTGAAGTGGTGGTAGGTGTTGTGGCTGGGATCTCACTAGTGGTTGGAGTTGGAGTCCCTCTTGTGGATGTGGTGGGGGTCAGAGTCGGAGTCCCAGGTGAAGTGGTGGTGGGTGTTGTGGTTGGGGTCTCCTTAGGGGTTGGAGTTGGAATCTTTGTTGTGGTTCTTGTGGGGGTCAGAGTCAGAGTCCCAGTTGAAGTGGTGGTAGGTGTTGTGGCTGGGATCTCACTAGTGGTTGGAGTTGGAGTCCCTCTTGTGGATGTGGTGGGGGTCAGAGTCGGAGTCCCAGGTGAAGTGGTGGTGGGTGTTGTGGTTGGGGTCTCCTTAGGGGTTGGAGTTGGAATCTTTGTTGTGGTTCTTGTGGGGGTCAGAGTCAGAGTCCCAGTTGAAGTGGTGGTAGGTGTTGTGGCTGGGATCTCACTAGTGGTTGGAGTTGGAGTCCCTCTTGTGGATGTGGTGGGGGTCAGAGTCGGAGTCCCAGGTGAAGTGGTGGTGGGTGTTGTGGTTGGGGTCTCCTTAGGGGTTGGAGTTGGAATCTTTGTTGTGGTTCTTGTGGGGGTCAGAGTCAGAGTCCCAGTTGAAGTGGTGGTAGGTGTTGTGGCTGGGATCTCACTAGTGGTTGGAGTTGGAGTCCCTCTTGTGGATGTGGTGGGGGTCAGAGTCGGAGTCCCAGGTGAAGTGGTGGTGGGTGTTGTGGTTGGGGTCTCCTTAGGGGTTGGAGTTGGAATCTTTGTTGTGGCTCTTGTGGGGGTCGGAGTCAGAGTCCCAGTTGAAGTGGTGGTAGGCGTTGTGGTTGGGGTCTCTGTAGTGGTCGGAGTTGGAATCTCTGTTGTGGTTGTCGTGGGGGTCATAGTTGGAGTCCCAGTTGAAGTGGTGGTAGGTGTTGTGGCTGGGATCTCACTAGTGGTTGGAGTTGGAGTCCCTCTTGTGGATGTGGTGGGGGTCAGAGTCGGAGTCCCAGGTGAAGTGGTGGTGGGTGTTGTGGTTGGGGTCTCTGTAGTGATCCGAGTTGTAGTCTCTGTTAAGGTGGTGCTGGGGGTCAGAGTTGGAGTCCCAGTTAAAGTGGTGGTGGGCGTCGTGATCTGGTTCGTGCGACACTCATCTGTCAGCCAGCAACAATAGACGCGTATCTCATAGTCATAGCAGACTTCAAAAGGTCCTTTTCCAAACTGGTCGTCGTTCTTGCAGATGAACCCGAAGGATACATTGCACTGAGCCTCCTGGCCCAGCTTCTCCCAGCTGAGGTGCGGCTCTATGGCCACCCTGCACTCGATAGCCTTGGGGGCCCTGCAGACATGGTTGAATGTCTCTCGGTCTCCACCATCACTGCCGATTCTGGGATGGTAATCGTTGATCCAGTCGGACCAGGAGCAGCATAGCCCTAGGCGAGCAAGACGCAGCGCTGGTCAGCCAGGCTGGGGCGCGCCTTTCGGGAGATCTGTGGGACTCGGAGAACCGATACCCCCAGGACCAGCTGTCCCCATCATCACCAAAGGGCACAGTGTTGGCTCTGAGGCTCTAAGCTGAGCCCTAACTTCCACCCTCCACTTCTCCCCTCCTTCTGCAGCTAAAAACCCAAGACCCCAATGCCATGCCAGTGACAGACCCAGGCCTCAGAGCGCCAGCCTAGCACCCCTTCCTCAGCTACTTTCAAATCCTTATGCCAAACAAATAAATAAGGAAAGGGCCACCCAGTCCAGCGAAGAAGCACGCCGGCAGGGACTTGGTTTGGACTCTTGACCAATGTTTTCACCCTGAGCTGGTCAGGTCCCCTGCACGTGTCCCTGGGCTCAGCAAATCGGGAATCGAGTCACCAAAATACAGCATCTTCGGTCCGCGAGCCGCTGGTCCAGCCCGCCCCGCCCAGCCCCGTGTCTGGGTCTCGAGGGAGACGCCCAGCAGCTTTCTAAAGGTCCTCGCCCTGTATCATTGGGAACGCCGTCAACGTGACTTACTCTGAGTTGTTGAAGAGGGAGATGGCACTGCAGTAAAAGGGGGGGAAAAGAGAATGTCATTCTATAGCTTTGAGGTTTTTCCAACCTTTTAATTTTACCAGTTTCTTTTCCCGGTGGCTGGTGGCTGGCGGCTCGTTCAGCGCGAGCTGCAATTTCAGCCCGAGCAAATGCACGGGGACTAGAGGGTGTCTCTCTGCCTCCTCTGACCCTTAGGGGTAGTTTCCTGCGGGTCTGGGGAGACGGCCCCGAGTCACCATCACTGCAATCTGGGCTCAGGGGTGTGGTCAAGATGCTGGGAGGCAGGGGACACTCCCTGAGTTGAGAGGCATGTCGGCATCACCCCCATCTACCTAGAAAGGCCGCCCTGCTGGGATCAGGGGAAGACCTTACCTGTACTGGCGGTCAGAGTGGTGCTCGTGGTGGTGGAGGGGGTGATGGGGGAGACAGAGGTGGTGGTGGCGGGTGTTGAGGGGGACAAGGGTGGTGAGGTGTGCTCGCATATGCCGAAGTGCTTCTCCACCGTCCCGTTGGGGCCACAGATCTCCTGGTAGCAGAAGGGGCCGTCCTGCTTAGAGGTGACAATCTTCCCTGGGGGGAGACCGACGTCAACACGTCAGGAACAAGACAGAGACTCACAAGACCCTCCTCAGCCTGTCCCAATAAGGGGAAGACTGGTTTCCCCCACCTCCAACCACTGGCAAACCAGCGCCCGTCAGGACCCCATTCCCAGAATTCTAAGTGGTGCCCATCAGGACACAGAAGCTACACCACAGATGGGGCATCTGCTCCCCATCAGGAGAAATACACACATTTCAGGGGAGCCCGAGGGGCTGCTGCTAATCAGGGGCACATCTGAGCTGGGAGGGCCCCAGGGAAGCCACACAGAAGAAAAGGGGGAGGGGGAAGGGGAGAATGACCCCAACACAGCCCAGGAGGACAGTCCAGGGGCGGGCAGCTTACCTATGTCTGTCTGGCAGACAAGTTGCGAGGAGTTGTTACACACACTGAAAAGCAAGAGCAAGGCTGCAGGCCCGAGGAAACGCTGGCCTCTCCCAGCCGCCTCTGCCACCGGCCCAAAGCCTCAGGGCGCTACCCCAAAGGCTGGGTCCAGGAGCCCCCGCCTGGGTTCCCACTGTGGGCAGAGAGGGGACGAGGCAAGGGGAGCAGAAGGAAGGAGGGCCCACTTCTCCCCTCCCCCTGGTTCCTGTGTGCGTGCGGCCACGTGTCCACATGTGTGTACATGAACAACACTGTGTGCCAGTGTGTGTGCGTGGATGTGGGTGCGTGTGTACATGTGCACTGATCTCCCCCGGGGCCCCTGCGACGTGAGCTTAGATACCAAGAGTGGCAGATGTGCTTCTTGGGCACAGACTCTCCAGGTGAGTAGTGAGTGTCCGTGACGTAGCAACCACATCTGTCCCGTGTGACACACTTCTTCAGGTCCTCGTCGTAGATGGGACTTTCCTTAGGGCACCGGGGGTAGCAGCCTGGTGGGCACAGGGCACGGGGCTTGGACCGGCACAGAGGACCCCACATCCACCAGACCCTACCCGTCTTCCCCACCCTGGAAGGTCCTCTTCTCCAGATGTCCTCTGGGAAGGCAGGGGCCTGGACACCGCCCCCTTCCTGGGGCCCTGACGCGGCCCTGTGGCCAAAGGGACAGCCAGGCCCTGCCCAGCCTCCTGGGGGGCACGCCCACTGCTCCCTCCCCAGACCTCCGTGTTCTCGGCTCACAGACGCTGCAGAGGACTCCCTAGCCCCCACCTCGCCCTCTTCTGCTCTTTCCCCACAGCAGCTTCGCCCCCGACCTCACACGGTCTCCTGACCTTACATGGCGTGTTAAGCTGCCCCTTTTCTGCCTCTCTCCTCTAGGGCGGGGTCTCGACTCAGGCTCCCAGCCCACTGTCAGCGCGGCGAGCCTGGCCCACCCTGGCACGCAGGGTCCCGGGCCCCACAGGGCGCCTCACCCTCCAGGTGGGACACGGAGATGTTGGAGTGAACGCCACTGATCGTCCTGCACGTCTCAAAGCTGTGGTTCCCGCAGGGTTCGTAGTGCCACTGACACTCGTTCGGGGGGTTATAGTAGTC
>NW_020173674.1:689490-702626 GCF_003031525.2 Neophocaena asiaeorientalis asiaeorientalis | reverse complement strand
GGAGGCAGGGAGGGGGCCACAGACACCCCATCCCCCGGTGCAGCAGCCTCCGGCCCGCCACACTGGCACCCCAGGTCCAGGACAGGCGGGCACTCACGGCACAGCTCGGGCGTCCTCCAGAACACGCAGGCCCCCTCCTTGGTGCACTCTTGGGCGTAGGCGGTCACAGCAGAGCAGAAACACTCACAGTCCCCGCCCGTGTCGCAGGAGCACGAGTCGTGGACACAGGCTTCGTAGAAGGGCTTGGGGTCCACCTAGGGGAGGAACCTCCATGTGCCCGGTGTCTACACTGCCCTCATGCGGACAGGCCTTCCCCTGTGGCCCAGGAAGCTCGGGACCCCGAGGCCGACTCCGCGCCCGGGACAGGGTGTGGTCACCCAGCCCTAGCCCCCCAGTGGGGCTGTCAGGGGAGGTCCAGCGACGGTTGCCCAACCCTGCCCACCTCCCCCCACCGCTGCCGGGAGCTAAGGGCCATCTGGGCCTCAGGGGCTTGTGTCCTTTCTCCCTCCCTGGAAGGTCCAGAGGCCGGGGGTCCAACCAGGGGTCTCAGAGGGAAGGCTGGACCTCTGGTCACGTGTCCGAAGGACACAGAAGATGGAGCTGAAGCTGGAGAACAGATGGCACAGGCTGACGCAGCCGGGAGACCGCCCCGCCCTCAGCCCCGCCCTCGGCCCCGCCCGCGCCCACTCCCCGCCCACCTTGCTGTGGCAGACGCCGAAGACCGGGCCCTTGATGATGCTGCACTGCTTCTCGGCCCAGGAGCGGCGGTGCGGCCTCAGGGCGCACGGCTCGGGGGTGGCGCTCACGTCCGGACAGGTGGGGGCCTCCTTCCAGCTGTTCCCGAAGTCCAGCTCACTCTCCACCACCATGTGGTCCCGCGTGGTGAAGTCGTTGCTGGATCGCTGGTCAAAGTTCCCACACAGGCCACACACAGTGCCCTGCAGAGACAAGCCGGCCGGGGGCTTTGCCAGGGGGCTCGCCGGCGGGAGCGGCTGGCCGCTCACGAGCCTGGGAGGCCCGGGGGCAGCATAGGCACGGACTGGCTGACGGGCAGGCGGTGCACACCTTGTAGGAGGGGGCGAGCTTGATGAAGACGCTGGTCCTCTTGTCCCAGATGACGACGATGCCAACGCTAGCCTCCACCACCAGGTACTGGCCCACTTCCCGCGTGGTGTAGGCCACATGGTGGCCCACGTCACGCTGTATCACCATGCGGTGTTTGTCCTCCAGCTTTAGCTCCGTCCTCTGTGCCCAGGGGAGAGGCCCCATCACTGGCCGAGTCTGAGGGTCCCCAAGGGACCATGCGTGCCCAGGGGAAGGCAGCACTCACCCCCAGGAAGATCTTGATGGCCTTGGAGCAGGTGACGCCCGTGGTGCCACAGGGGACATTCTCGGTGATGACACTGAAGGAGCCCAGTGAGGAGTTCTGGCCACAGTAGTCCTGGGGGCCCACGGGCACGTGAGCCGGGCCGGCCCGGCCATGAGGGTCCTGGGCACCTCCCCCAAGCTGGGCCTGGTCGAGCCTCAGCCCCTCATCTGTTGAGAGGGGCCTTAACCCCCCAAACACACACGCCCCTGTGCACCCCACACCCCCGAAACCCACGGGAGGGTCATGGAATGGGAGGGCCAAGGAAGGGCTCCCGTCCCGCCCCAGACCCCCTCCACTCGGAGCCTCCTCACTGGACTGGGAGCAGCCCAGGGCCAGCAGCGCAGGGGCCACGAAGCAGAGGCAGGCTCTGGCCATGCCCTCGGCCTCACCTGAACGGCCACGTAGGAGCAGTGTCCATCAAAATCATAGTACTTCCCATCGAAGGTGATGTAGTGGCTGTTCCCGTAGATGGCACAGGTGCCGTGGCACACGGACTGGGTGCATGCCCAGCGCCCTTTCTGGCAGGTGCTGAGGAGAGCGAGATGGGGGGCCTGGAGGGGCTGCAGGGGCCCAGGTCCCCCACCCCTGCTCAGCGTGTATCCTGGCGCTGTGCGGAAAGCCCCCCAGCAGCTCACAGAGCACACCTCCAGGCCCTCCTATCCCAGCGCCCACCCAGGCCAGGGCCCTGCCAGCCAGGTGGGAGGCCACGGGGCCCTGCAGACCCCGGCCAGCCCCGCGGAGGAGACCCCCGTGGAGGAGGCCTGCGGTCCAGGGCCGGCTCCCCACGGAGCGCTTGGGGGTCGCGGCCAGGGTGCTTACCAGGTGTTGCAGTCCACCCTGATCTTGTCCCCGGGGGAGTACAGGTCCTTGTTGTGCATACACGGGCACGCCTCCTCCACCACGCAGCCACCCCGGCCATCATCAATCAGCCCCTCAGGGCACACGCAGCCACTGATGCACTCCGTCTGGTACTGGCGGGCGGTTGGGGAGCGGGGTTCGGGGGTCAGGTGCCGGGCCCAGGGTGGCTGGCCCCTCTTCTGTTGCTGCAGACACCCCTCGTGCCCCGACCCCCCACCCTCTGACGCTTGACGTCTCTCCCTGGTCCAGCCTCCGGAGCCCTGCCCCCGGGCTCACCACTGGGCTGGGAGACGGGGGAGAGCAGCCTGCCAGGGGCCCCTACACTGGTCCCTGTGCCCTCAGCGGTCTGGGTGGGGACCCACAGGTGGCCACCTCCCCCGAGGAACGAGGAGGGCCGGCGAAGCGCATGTGTCCAGAGGACCTAGGGCCCAGAGCCGCAGGACCGGTGGTATGGGAGCCCGCCTGCACCCCCGTCCACAGCGCCCCCACCCAGCACGCACGTAGCCGGCAGCCAGCGTCTGGCAGCTGACGGGCCTGGGGTTCCGGGTGGCCAGCGCCGTCAGGTTGTTGCAGTCGACGTGGATCTTCGGGGCCATGCAGCCTGCGGGACGGAAGGGGCCACCTCAGCTCAGGTGAAGTTGGGTGGGGGGCTCGCGCAGGCGATGGAGGGGGAGCAGGGTGGGGGGCGGCAGGCCGTGCACAGGGCAGCAGCCACTTACGCTGGTAGGGCTGCTTGACCCGCAGGCAGTGCAGCCTCCCGTTCTGGCAAACGCTGTGAGGGAGAGGTGGGGGGTGAATGGGGCCCTTCGGGGGTGGGCCCAGTGGCTCTGTGGGACTGGGCGGGGGTGTGGGCGCCCCCAGCAGAGCCGGTCCTCCCTCCCCAGCCCCAGGCCACACACCATCGCTCCTCCTGCCTCAGGATGGCCTCCCCCGCCTGCAGGTAGAGGCCATGGTAGTAGCAGGAACACTTGGCCAGGGCCACGCAGCGGCCCTTCTCATCCAGGAAGGTGTGGTCAGGGCAGCCGCAGCCGTCCACGGGTGCGAAGCCCTTGACACAGTGGGTGTCAGGCTCAGACAGCGAGCGGCAGGTCGGCTGGCAGGTGGTCAGGTTGTACAGGAAGACCTGCGACCTGGGGCAGGAGCCCACGTCCTTGTCTGCAGAGGGGAGGGGCCAGCCTGAGGGGCAGGAGGACGGCCCGCAGCTCCCTTCCCCGAAAGCCATCCCCGAGCCCCACGTCTGGCCAGGACACCCACCCAGCCAGGGGGCCAACGAGGACAGTCACCCCGGGACCCCTGGCCACACAGGTGCCCCAGCCCCCCCCCACGCACCTCCCCTCTGAGCTAAGGCATCGTGGCCACAGTTCCAGGCCCCCAGGCCCCTCCCTGCAAGCAGAGTGGCCCAGGGCTGGTTTCCTGCTACTTCCTAGCCGAGGAAGCTGGGAGTGAGGTCGCCGCCCTGCACCCTCAACCCTTGACAGCCAAGGGGAGCTGCCACCTGGGACAGCAGCGACCTGGAGGCCGGCCCTGGCCCAGGACACCTGGCACTCACTGCAGATGCGCTCCCGCCAGCCCCACAGCATGACGCCCTTGATGGCGCAGGCGCGGGCGTAGGAGGCCAGGGCCGCACACATGCAGTCCTCCGTGCTCTGACAGTTGCACGTGTCGTATTTGCACCTCTGTGGGGGCAAACAGGGCAGTGAACGGGGAGAGCTGGTTGGGGGACATCACGCCCATGTGAGCACAGACACACGCAGCATTTACACACATGCACACACACCCTGCTAAACACATGTGCTGTGCTAACGCACACCCAGCTATACACATGTGCTCTGCACACACACACCCCGCTATACACATGTGCTCTGCACACACACACCCCGCTATACACATGTGCTCTGCACACACACACCCCGCTATACACATGTGCTCTGCACACACACACCCCGCTATACACATGTGCTCTGCACACACACACCCCGCTATACACATGTGCTCTGCACACACACACCCAGCTATACACATGTGCTTTGCTCAAACACCCAGCTATACACATGTGCTCTGCACACACACCCCCAGCTATACACATGTGCTCTGCACACACACACCCCGCTATACACATGTGCTCTGCACACACACACCCCGCTATACACATGTGCTCTGCACACACACACCCCGCTATACACATGTGCTCTGCACACACACACCCCGCTATACACATGTGCTCTGCACACACACACCCCGCTATACACATGTGCTCTGCACACACACACCCCGCTATACACATGTGCTCTGCACACACACACCCCGCTATACACATGTGCTCTGCACACACACACCCCGCTATACACATGTGCTCTGCACACACACACCCCGCTATACACATGTGCTCTGCACACACACACCCCGCTATACACATGTGCTCTGCACACACACACCCCGCTATACACATGTGCTCTGCACACACACACCCCGCTATACACATGTGCTCTGCACACACACACCCCGCTATACACATGTGCTCTGCACACACACACCCCGCTATACACATGTGCTCTGCACACACACACCCCGCTATACACATGTGCTCTGCACACACACACCCCGCTATACACATGTGCTCTGCACACACACACCCCGCTATACACATGTGCTCTGCACACACACACCCCGCTATACACATGTGCTCTGCACACACACACCCCGCTATACACATGTGCTCTGCACACACACACCCCGCTATACACATGTGCTCTGCACACACACACCCCGCTATACACATGTGCTCTGCACACACACACCCCGCTATACACATGTGCTCTGCACACACACACCCCGCTATACACATGTGCTCTGCACACACACACCCCGCTATACACATGTGCTCTGCACACACACACCCCGCTATACACATGTGCTCTGCACACACACACCCCGCTATACACATGTGCTCTGCACACACACACCCCGCTATACACATGTGCTCTGCACACACACACCCCGCTATACACATGTGCTCTGCACACACACACCCCGCTATACACATGTGCTCTGCACACACACACCCCGCTATACACATGTGCTCTGCACACACACACCCCGCTATACACATGTGCTCTGCACACACACACCCCGCTATACACATGTGCTCTGCACACACACACCCCGCTATACACATGTGCTCTGCACACACACACCCCGCTATACACATGTGCTCTGCACACACACACCCCGCTATACACATGTGCTCTGCACACACACACCCCGCTATACACATGTGCTCTGCACACACACACCCCGCTATACACATGTGCTCTGCACACACACACCCCGCTATACACATGTGCTCTGCACACACACACCCCGCTATACACATGTGCTCTGCACACACACACCCCGCTATACACATGTGCTCTGCACACACACACCCCGCTATACACATGTGCTCTGCACACACACACCCCGCTATACACATGTGCTCTGCACACACACACCCCGCTATACACATGTGCTCTGCACACACACACCCCGCTATACACATGTGCTCTGCACACACACACCCCGCTATACACATGTGCTCTGCACACACACACCCCGCTATACACATGTGCTCTGCACACACACACCCCGCTATACACATGTGCTCTGCACACACACACCCCGCTATACACATGTGCTCTGCACACACACACCCCGCTATACACATGTGCTCTGCACACACACACCCCGCTATACACATGTGCTCTGCACACACACACCCCGCTATACACATGTGCTCTGCACACACACACCCCGCTATACACATGTGCTCTGCACACACACACCCCGCTATACACATGTGCTCTGCACACACACACCCCGCTATACACATGTGCTCTGCACACACACACCCCGCTATACACATGTGCTCTGCACACACACACCCCGCTATACACATGTGCTCTGCACACACACACCCCGCTATACACATGTGCTCTGCACACACACACCCCGCTATACACATGTGCTCTGCACACACACACCCCGCTATACACATGTGCTCTGCACACACACACCCCGCTATACACATGTGCTCTGCACACACACACCCCGCTATACACATGTGCTCTGCACACACACACCCCGCTATACACATGTGCTCTGCACACACACACCCCGCTATACACATGTGCTCTGCACACACACACCCCGCTATACACATGTGCTCTGCACACACACACCCCGCTATACACATGTGCTCTGCACACACACACCCCGCTATACACATGTGCTCTGCACACACACACCCCGCTATACACATGTGCTCTGCACACACACACCCCGCTATACACATGTGCTCTGCACACACACACCCCGCTATACACATGTGCTCTGCACACACACACCCCGCTATACACATGTGCTCTGCACACACACACCCCGCTATACACATGTGCTCTGCACACACACACCCCGCTATACACATGTGCTCTGCACACACACACCCCGCTATACACATGTGCTCTGCACACACACACCCCGCTATACACATGTGCTCTGCACACACACACCCCGCTATACACATGTGCTCTGCACACACACACCCCGCTATACACATGTGCTCTGCACACACACACCCCGCTATACACATGTGCTCTGCACACACACACCCCGCTATACACATGTGCTCTGCACACACACACCCCGCTATACACATGTGCTCTGCACACACACACCCCGCTATACACATGTGCTCTGCACACACACACCCCGCTATACACATGTGCTCTGCACACACACACCCCGCTATACACATGTGCTCTGCACACACACACCCCGCTATACACATGTGCTCTGCACACACACACCCCGCTATACACATGTGCTCTGCACACACACACCCCGCTATACACATGTGCTCTGCACACACACACCCCGCTATACACATGTGCTCTGCACACACACACCCCGCTATACACATGTGCTCTGCACACACACACCCCGCTATACACATGTGCTCTGCACACACACACCCCGCTATACACATGTGCTCTGCACACACACACCCCGCTATACACATGTGCTCTGCACACACACACCCCGCTATACACATGTGCTCTGCACACACACACCCCGCTATACACATGTGCTCTGCACACACACACCCCGCTATACACATGTGCTCTGCACACACACACCCCGCTATACACATGTGCTCTGCACACACACACCCCGCTATACACATGTGCTCTGCACACACACACCCCGCTATACACATGTGCTCTGCACACACACACCCCGCTATACACATGTGCTCTGCACACACACACCCCGCTATACACATGTGCTCTGCACACACACACCCCGCTATACACATGTGCTCTGCACACACACACCCCGCTATACACATGTGCTCTGCACACACACACCCCGCTATACACATGTGCTCTGCACACACACACCCCGCTATACACATGTGCTCTGCACACACACCCAGCTATACACATGTTCTGTGCTCACACACCCAGCTATATACATGTGCTCTGCTCACACACCCAGCTATACACATGAGCTGTGCTCACACACACCCAGCTATACACAGGGGCTCTGCTCACACACCCAGCTCTACACATGTGCTCTGCACACACACGCAGTCGTTTCCTACAGGATCCTCCCAGGCCGCGGGGAGGGGGGTGCCTGTGTGGGCCCACCCACCTTGTAGTACTCGGCTGGGTCCACGGCAGAGTGGCACTTCCTGAACGGGCTCTCTGTCTTCTTCAGCAGGGAGCACCAATGCTCGGCGTAGTTGGCTGGAGAGGGTTCAGCCCGTCAGTGCGGATGGCCCCTCCAACAATCCCCCAGGTCAGGCTGCCCAGCCGCCCAGGCTGGAGCAGACACTGTCCCCTCGCTGGACCGAACCCAGGCCCCTCCCTTCAGGGCAGGTCAGCACAGGACGGTGCTCCTCTGTAAGGCAAGGGCTCCCACCCCTCTCCTCTCCCCACCGTGTGGACATGGCAGGTGACCTGCAAGGTGTTAGGGTGTCCTGTCAAGGCACCAGGCCAGCCCCCGGATGAGGGCCACCAGCCTGCGATTAGTAGCCCCGGCCCCTCTGCCATGTCACTGGGCAGGCTGCCACCGTGGGCCACCATAAACCAGCCGCAAGGCAGACAGCAGCAGGTGGACGGCTGGCTCTGTTGTCTCCACACTACACCCGCCCACCACGTCCCACCAGGAGCCCTGTGTGCTCAGGGCCAGCTCCCCAGCGGCCAAGCCTCACCGCTCTCGATGTTGAGGGAGCAGGGGTCATCCAGCCAGTCCAGCTTGTCGCGGCAGCTCGACTGGGCCTTCCAGGTGTTGGCGAAGCCGGCGCCCGTGGCCTCCACCAGCCCACCGGCTGTCTTGAAGTCGTCACCTTCAAGGCCGTTGAAGTTCCCGCAGAGGCCTGAGGGGCCAGGACAGGGTTGGGAAGTGTCGGGGGTCAGAGCGCACAGGCCTGAGGGTGGCCTGCGTGGGGGGCGCTGGGCGGGGCCGCTCACCCTGCACCAGCCCCTGGGCGGCGTGGTCCAGCGTCAGGAAGAGCTGCATGACCGGCACCAGCTGGACCTGCAGCCTGAGGCCGAAGGCGGTGGTCACGACGACGTGGTGGGAGGACGGTTGAAAGATGGAGAAGCTCGCTGCAAGGCAGGGGAGGTGAAGGGCCGTGGAGGGCTCATGGGGAGGGTGCACCCTGGAGCTGGACTCACCCGTCACGTGGGGCAGGTTCACCTGCAGCTCATTCAGCAGGACACTGCCGTCCAACTTGAAGGCCACCACCTGTGGGCAAGGCCGAGCGTACAGGGGGCTGAGAAGGCCTTGGGGCCCCCCGGGGCGCTGGGAGGGCAGGGGCAGGGGCACCCACGTTCTTCTTGTCATCAGCCAGCAGCACCACCGTCTTCAGGCAGGTCTGCTTGTCGGTGGAGCCGCAGGGCGTCAGCTCGCCCAGGACGGCGTAGGAGTCGTTGTGGGTGTCCTACGGGGAGGGCAGAGGGCGTTGCAGCCACACAGCGGGTGGGGCAGGGGTCCAGCTCCGCCCACATGCCCACCCCGGGTGCCAGCCACCTTGGTCAGCACGTAGTAGCAGTCCCCGTGGAACGTGTACTTCCTCTCGTCGAAGGTGGTGATATGGGCACCGCCCTCCAGGGCACACGTCCTGGGGCACTGCAGGTCCTGGCACACCCAGCGGCTGGCGTTGCAAACACTGTAGGGCGACAGGGCCAGGGTCAGGCTCGACCGCCACCCCTGCCCTCTGGGACCCTCAGCCCACCTGGACCCCAGCCCGTCGGGACCCCATCCCACCTGGACCCCAGCTCGTCGGATCTGTTGGCCAGGCGCGTACAGGTGTCCATGCAGCTTGCAGTGACACTGGTTCACAGGGATGCAGCCGCCACCCTTGATGTCATCATACACAGTGCCTGGGACAGCGCGAGACATGTTCCATTCAGCCGGCCCGAACAGTGCCAGAGTCCCGCCTGGCGGGGCTGCCGTTTCCAGGGCCACAGCCAGGGGCCGGCCTCCCTGAAGGGGCGCTGCCAGCCAGGCCTCCCAGCCACAGACACCTATGGTCCTTTGGGGGACAACTGTGGTCCCCACACTGTATCAGAGGGACCTGCTTCCAGGCTCAGAGCCACGGGCCAGGCAGGACGAGGTCTATCCACGGGTGATGAGCAGGAAGGTGACACTGCTGTGTGTATGTTGGGGAGTCTTCAGCCCTTGTAGCCCTTCTACCTGGACCTTGTCCCCTGATGTCCCTGCAGGGCCCCGACCTGTCACTCTCCCTCAGCACGGCTGAGAGCCGAGGCCCAGGCAGCGAGGCGGCCGTCCCACCAGGCACAGGTGGCAGGTGGCACTTCAGGGCAGCGCTCTCCACTCCGCTGCCTGCGTGCGTCCCCAGCACTCACCTTCCGGGCAGAAACAGCCGTCCATGCGATGTTCCTCACACAGGCTGCTGACCTCCAGGTGTGAGCAGGTGTCCATGCAGGGCGAGCCGCTCTCCAGGTAAACCATGTTCCCAGGGCAGCTCTTAGCTGGACAGGCAGAGGCAGGGCCCTGAGCCGAGGGGCAGAGCGCAGCGGGCGCCACGAAGGGTCCGTGCCGGCCTCGCGCCCCGACTGAGCTGGGCACAGCATGGCTCCCGGTCCAGAGCGCAAAGGGCACCGCGCTCCCCGCGGATCACGCCCCACGTGCCCCCGGCTCCTGGCCGCGCGGCACTTACGGCAGAGAGAGGCGGTCCTCCAGTTCCGCGGCCTGCCGCCGGCGTGCGAGCACTGGCGGGAGAACTCGGCGATGGTGCTGCAGACGCAGGAGGTGCCGTGCGGGCACTGGCAGCGGTCCTGCATGCAGGCCTGCACGTGCAGCTCCAGTGGCACCAGGTCCCGGCAGTCCTCGAAGGCCGTGTCTGTCAGCAGCCTCTCGCACTCGGCGCGCTGGCGGGCAGTGGGTGGGGCTGCTCATGGCCTCCTCTCCCCTCCGCGCCACCGGGGCGGGCGCGGGGTCCCCAACAGAGGCCAGCGGGCACGGCTCTGGGGGGAGGTGCAGGCTCTGCTCCCACGGCCCCCTCCCCCCCGAATGGCCAGTGACTCACATGCTCAGAGCAGGACGCAGGGGTCGGCACCTCCTGGGGGCCCTCGCACACCTCCTCAGGCTTGTTCACCTTCTGCATGTTCCCAAATTCGACGGGACTGAAGAGCACGCCTGGGGGGGCACAGCCGTTCAGCGGGGCCGGGCGGGGAGCCTGCCCGCAGCCCAGCCGCCAAGGCCCGAGGAGGCCCTCACCATCGGAGAGGAACTCAGAGTAGGTCTGCAGACCGTTGTAGTCACCACAGAGGCCACACGTGTGGTTCCGGAACTTACTGTCCAGCTCCAGCTGTCCGGGGAAGGGAGACAAGTGAGCAGGCCGTGGGGCAGCCAGGTCAGCCTCAGAACCCTGCCTGAACGGGTGTCAGCCGTGGTGGGAGAGCTGGGGTTAGCTGGGGGGAGGGGGTGGGGGAAGGGGCAGGGCCAGCACACCACCCCGGGCCAGAGGGTCCCCTCACGGGGTGGACCACCTGACCCCCGCTCTGCCTCCAGCCTCTCCACCTGCCCAAAGGCCACACAGTGCCCCAGCCCGCCCAGAGTCCCCTCTTGGTCCCCTGGGGTCCCCGAGGCCCGTGACACACCATGACCGAGTCCTCCCGGTTCCACATGAGCGTGAGGCCAGCACGGGAATAGACCTTGGTGTAGGCGTCATTCTTCTCGATGAGCAGCCCCGGGCTGTAGTGCGGGCTGCTGACCCTGGGGGATGGGCACCGGGTTCATGCCGGCCCACGCAGCACCCACATGGCAGAGGGGCTGAGGCTGTGGGCGTGGGTAGGGTGGCCGGCTCCCGTCCGGGAGCCACAAGCAGTGTGGCCCCCCTCTGGGGGCACTCGAGCCGTGGCCCAGCCCCTGTCCACCTGCCTGGCTAGGTCCTCTGGGCCGAGCCACACCCGCCGGCCCAATGCCTTCTCCACACCCCCTCCCTGGGCTCTGCTCTGGGCAGGGCCCCCAGGGAGCCCGTAAAAGCCCTGGGAGGAGGGAGGACCAGGCTGGAGAAGCCCCACCCACCCCATCGCCCAGGGCAGGCGCTGCACCCACCCCACACTGCCCCTGTGGGCCCTGTTCCCACCCCCTACTCTGAGCCTGGGCTTCGGGGAATCGAAATCCCTTGCAGCAGGGGAAGGGCAAACCCTGCAGGTGGGGACCCCCCTGCACCCCACCCCCCGCCCGCCCGGGGCAGGAATGAGCTCAGGGCCCCTTTGTTCCTGAGACAACGCAGGACAAAGTGGGGGAAGGAGGAACGGGCCTCCCATGGGCTCCTGTAACCCTAGCCTGGGCTGCCAGGCCACCCTGCCCAGCACGGTCCAGCCCAGAGCCTGGTGGGCTGCCAGCAGGGGGGCTGGAGGAGACTCGCTGGTTTAATAAAGCTCCCTCCCCAACACTCTCCTTCTTAGCCGGCGGGGCAGTGGTGGGGGGGGAAGGGAGGGCAAGCGGGGGCACCGGCCGGGTCTCACTTGCTCACAGGACGTGGGAAGGGACACTGCCTGAGCACTCACACGGCGCCGTTCACCACAGCGAGCTGGCTGGTGAGGTAGATGGCATCATCCTTGACGGTCAGCAGGATGTACTCGACCTGCGGGTGGCCCCCACTGCGGCCGGGGCCCCGTTTCAGGTGCACAGCGAACTCCTGGTAGGTGTCCCGGCAGTCAGAGGCGAAGTTGTAGACGCACAGCCCGGGGAAGCGGAAGATGTCTCCGTCGAAGGTCTTGTAGTGGGAGTCACCCCACGTGCTGCAGACGCTGTGGCCGTGGTTCCGGGTCCTGCCTTCTGGGGTGCAGCAGGTGGGTACGTGAGCAGCCCATGTCGCCAGGAAGCCCGTCCGTCCGAGGCTCTGGCCTGGCAGCGGCCCTCTGAGGACCCTCCAGAGGCGCCCCGCAGCAGCTCAGAGCCCGTCGGGGTCTCGGCCCAGGCCCCAGGGAGGGTCGCCCTGCGGGGGTCCTCTGCCGGACATTGGCCACCCCATCCACGCGGTCTCAGCCCCCTGAAAGGGCGTCTCCAGCTGCCGCGCCCTCCCACCCTGACCCTGCGGGGGATGCGGCTGTGTGCTGAGCGGGGAGCAGGGCCAGAGGGGCTGTCGGGCTCCCTGGCGCCCTGTCAGCCTGGCCCAGCTCCCCACCCCGGTCTCCACCACACTCCGTCCATCGACACCCCAGCCAGCACCCCAGCCCCGCTCCAGCCGCCCCTCATCCCGCAGAAGATCTGTGCCGGACCCCTCAGAGGGAGCCTGCGTCATGTTCATCCATATGGGGCCAGCTCCCCCTTCCCCCAGCCCCGCCACCACCCTGTCCCCAAATGCCCTGCTGGCTCAGAGATGTCCCCA
>NW_020173674.1:684337-689451 GCF_003031525.2 Neophocaena asiaeorientalis asiaeorientalis | reverse complement strand
TTGGACTTGACCGGGACTGGGGGCCTCCCCTGGCCCAGCCCCTCCTGGCAGGCCCCTGCCTCCCCTAGGCCCACAGGCAGCCACCCAGACCAGTGCATCCGCCTGGGACTGTCTCCTCCCTCCCTCCCTTCCTTCCTTCCTTCCTCCCTCCCTTCCTTCCTTCCTTCCATCCCTCCACCCAAAGTCAGCAGGGGTGGGGCTGCAGGAGGCCTGGCCCACGCTGTCCACCCCAAAGCCCGGGCCGAGGGAAACACCTCTACCCCAGGCAGGACCATGTGCCCTGGGCCGCCCGGCCTTCCTGCCTGCACCCTCTCACCTCTCCGGAGCTCTGAGCCCCCGGCCCAGGTCAGAGTCAGGCAGAGGGCCACCAGGAGGGCTAGTGGCAGCCCCATGGTGGCCAGAAACCTGGTGTGGGAGAGCGACCGGAGCAGGGGTCTGGGCCTTATATGGCCCCGCAGAGGCGTCAGAGGGTGGGGAGGGCAGGGGAGGGGCGAGAGGTGGGTGAGGCACCTGCCAGGCTGTCAGGAAAGCAGCTGCGGGGGCTCCGAGGGCCCTGGTGGGGAAATATTGATTCAGGTTATCTGAGGTTTATTATTTATTGCTCCCGGGGTAGAGCTGGCTCTGCCCAGAATGTGGCAGCCCCAATTACCCAATTCCAACACACACCCAAGGCGGACCTCCGTCCCTCCCAGCCACTAGCGGAACCAGGCCCGGGACAGGGAGGACCTGGCCCCCCATTTTTTTAATGTGGAATCTAATTTATTTTTTTTTTGGCTGTGTCGGGTCTTTGTTGCTACACGCGGGCTTTCTCTAATTGCAATAAGCGGGGGCTACTCTTGGTTGCGGAGCTCAAGTTTCTCGTTGCGGTGGCCTCTCTCGTTGCGGAGCACGGGCTCTAGGCGTGCGGGCTTTAGTAGTTGTGGCTCACGGGCTCTAGAGCGCACGCTCAGTAGTTGTGGCGCGCGGGCTTAGTTGCTCCACAGCATGTGGGATCTTCCCAGACCAGGGCTCGAACCCGTGTCCCCTGCATTGGCAGGCGGACTCTCAACCACTGCGCCACAAGGGCCGTCCGGAAGCACGTCCTGGCAGCCAGCAGGCTCCCCAAGCCCCACCCCACCCATTCAGCATCTCTGGCACGGCGAATGTCAAATGGGGTGCCTCCCAAGGGGCCCCGACGAGCTACTGCCTGGTGTGGGCTCCCACTCTGGGGGCCTATCGGAGACCTCCTGGACCTCAGCCTCCCCAGCCAGGGGCCCGAGCTCCGGGTCAGGGTAAGGGGGCCCCTGCTCTCCCTGAACCCCACTGCCGAGGCAGGGAGGGCATGGGCTCCTGTGGGGTCCAGGGGGTGCCCCATTTCCGCACCAATTCCTTCCCATACCTCGTTGAGCTTGGTCAGGGGCCCCCAGCTCTGGCCCACCCTCTAATCCCCTCCTTTCCCAGGCCAAGCCAGCCTCTGGAATTACATGTAATTGGAACTTGGGGAGCCCAGGCAGGGGATGCTTTAACAGAATCACATCCTCTGGGACACAGGGCACCTGGCTCGAGGCTGAGAGTAGCCGTCCCCAAGGGGAATGGGGCTGGGGCCGGACACGGGCATGGCCTGGCAGGCATAGGCCCGGCCCTGCAGCCTCCCCAGGACGGTGGGGAGAATCAGGGAAGAGGGTGGGGCAGCCACGCAGGTGCTCCCGGGCCGGGCCTCTGGTGGGAAGAGGGTCCTGCCCCAGAGAGGAACTATGGCCTCCAGGGCATCTCAGACCCTCCAGGTGAGCCCGAGCACGTCTGGAAATGCCTTGAGGACGTGGCATTTGAGCTGCGCTGGCCCCAAGCCTTAGCAACCTCTGGGTGGGCACCCCTGTCGCTGGTGGGTAAACCGAGGTCGGGGCCTCCCCTCCCTGCATTCCTCCATTCTGAAAACAAATGTGCATCTTGGATTCGGCTTTTGACTTTGGCCAGCGCAATTGTGGAGAACAGCTCTGATGGTTGGGGGGCCTCGGTCTCCAACCTCGGGGCCCCTGAGTTTCAGGGGCGAGTGGGAGAGGTTCATCTCAACTGTTACTCTGGACAAGGGGGCTGCCCGGTGGTGGGGGCCGTGGGACCCTGAGTCCGGCGCCCCTGCAGAGGCAGTGACCAGAAGCCGGGGCCTTGGCCTGGCACCTCCCGGGGGCCCTTCCTCTGCAGACAGGCCCTCCACACCACTGCAACAGCACCCAGGGCCACGAGCTCTGCTCACAGCACCTGACGATTCCCGGGGTCCCCGCGGAGCCAAGACATCAAAGGACGGGTACCCCCAGGGTCAAAGAGAGTGACTGGGAGCCCTGGTCCCCAGGCCTGACCCTCCTGGGGGCCTGAGGTAAAGCCCCTCATCCTGTCCTGCTGTGCTGCCAGCCCCAGGCCCAGGGACCCAGGCACGTGGGGGACAGCGATTGGCTCGAGCCAGGAGGATCAGGGATCAGGCGACCAGAGCAGCTGGCCCAGCAGGCCCATCGTGCCACTTCCCGTGGGGCTTGCATGGGCTGGCACCGTGCCCTGGGGAAACCCAAGGACAGGGCCCCCTCTGCGGCCCCCAGGGGCAGTGATTTTCCATGCCAGGCTCCCTCTGCCCTGGTGGGAATCAGAGATTCCTGGCCAGAGACAGGACGCGCAGCACAGCCCCGAGTCTGAGAAGGTGGGTTTGGGTCCCCCCTGGGTCTAAGAAGGTCAGCCCCATGGACCCTCTGGGTGGAGAAGCCGGTGTCCCAAGGCCCACACCCTTCTTGGCACAGACGCAGGTTCTCGGGTGGGACCCGTGAGCAGTGCCATCAGGCGCTCAGACTGAGAGGGCAGGAGGGACGGGGCTGGCGGGAGGAGATGGAGGGCTCGGGGGCCCCATGCGACCTCTGGTCAGTCTCCCAGCCGCTGGGCAAACTCAGTCATGGCGGGTCCCTAGCAGGTAAGTCCCTGGAAAGCACCTGACTAGGACACCTGAGTGCTTAGACATGTCCATCCATCCATCACTTTAATTCTTGTGGATGCAGCAGGAGGCCCCCCGGCCTGTGACACTCCACTCAGTGCGCTGGAGCCCCGTTCCCGCCCTACTGGGACCCCCACCCTTCACTGAGGCAGAGTTGAGGAAACTTCCCGGCGGCCCTCTGTGACAAGGCTGTGACACCCGAAGGCCACCAGGACACTACTCTGGCCAGCCACAGTCGGGGGCTGCTGAGGGGGCTGACTGCCTGCCCACCCGTCAGGTGGACCATCCGGGGCACAGACCCACACACACACACGCACAGCGGCCTGGGCAGCCCTGGGCCTCCCTCCGCCAGGCCCCACACCCAGCAGTGTTTACCCCAACAGGACACTGTTCCCAGGACTACAGTCTCGGGAATCACAGTCTTGACCGCAGGGAGGAGGCCACTGAGACGTCACAAAACGCAGCCTAAAACAACTGGCCACGGCGATCTGTCCACAAACCCTGCCTCATCAGGAAGTGGGAGGGCGGGGAAGGGGGGCAGCGTGAGGGGGCGACTCATCGGGAGTGGGAGGGAGGAAGGGCGGAGGGGGTCTGTGAAAGAACAAGGATCTATATGTGTAGACCCTTCTCAGACCCTGGGCCCAACCCCAGGCCGTCGGCTCCGGTGGTCCGGCCTCGGTGGGCAGATGGAGGGTGTGCCCAGGGAAGCCGTGGGTTCCTAGCCCTCGGGACACCCAAGGGAGCCCACAGCCCCAGCCAGCCACCGGACAGAGTCCCCGGTAGATAAGTGTCTGAGGACTCGGAGGCAGGCAAAGAGAACACCAGCCATGCCCACCGCCTCCCCATGTGCTCCCTGAGGCAGTGGAAAGGGTAACTCAGACCTGGCCAGCACCCTCAGAGGATCTGAAAGACCTGGGGGTGTGCAGGCCCAGACCTCATACCACCTCCCCTGGCCTGCAAGGGTTTACGGTAGGACATGACGTATCTGCCCCTGCCATGCTTGAAGAGTAGGTGGGTTAACACACAAAGGTGTTTGTTCCCGAGCAAGTGGGGCAGGGCCAGGTCAGCGGGCTCTGCTCCGCAAGGCAGGCAGGCACAGGCCCGGCCTCCTTGGGGGTAAAGGGCCACTGCACCTCAGGAGACCAGTCACCTTCCAGCAGTCATCCCCGCCTCGAGACCTGGTCCTTACACTGACCATTTTCCTCACCAACCTGGCTGCACTGTGTGACCACTGCTGGCCTTCAGGCTGTGAGCACCTTGAGGGCAGCAGCCTATGTGGGCTCCTCTGTGGGCTAGCGTCACAGTAGACACTCAATAACTTTGCTTCTGGGTAGGTATGTGGCTAGCTGGATGGGTGACTAGATGAGGGAATGAGTGGATGCATAGGTGGGTAAATGATGGATGGGTGGATGGATGGATGGGTGGGTGGATGGATGGGTGGATGGATGGATGGATGGGTGGGTGGATGGATGGGTGGGTAGATGGGTGAATGAGTGGATGCATAGGTGGGTAAATGACGGATGGATGATGGATGGATGGATGGATGGGTGGATGGATGGATGGGTGGATGGATGGATGAATGGATGGGTGGATGGATGGATGGGTGGATGGATGGATGAATGGATGGATGGATGGATGGATGGATGGATGGATGGATGGGTGGATGGATGGATGGATGGGTGGGCGGATGGGTGGATGGGTGGGTGGATGGGTAGATGGGTGGGTGGATGGATGGGTGGGTGGGTGGATGGATGGATGGATGGATGGATGGATGGGTGTGTGGATGGGTGGATGGGTGGATGGATGGATGGATGGATGGGTGAGTGGATGGATGGGTGGATGGATGGATGGGTGGGTGGATGGGTAGATGGGTGGATGGGTGGATGGGTGGATGGATGGATGGGTGAGTGGATGGATGGGTAGATGGGTGGATGGGTGGGTGGATGGGTAGATGGGTGGATGGATGGCTGGCTGGATGGATGGATGGGTGAATGAGTGGACAAACAAACAAAATCTCTAGGAGGGGTGGGGTGTGCCTTTTGTAGTAGCTCCACAGGGCTCCCACCTCATGAGGGTTCATTGTGTTTGGGCAATGGCCAGGTACTCAATCACCCCCCTTATCATTAAAGTCCTCCACAACCTTGGGAGGCAGGTGCTCACACTG
>NW_020173674.1:683901-684175 GCF_003031525.2 Neophocaena asiaeorientalis asiaeorientalis | reverse complement strand
TCACACTACTTCATTCTAGAGACAAGGAAACCAATGATCGGAGAAAGTGAAGGAGCCCCCTGAGCTCGCCCAGCCAGAGGCCACTCACAGTGGTCCTCTCTGCCCCCAGCCCACGCTGTCCACCACTTGGCAATTGTGTGACCATTTTTCAAGAAGGTTGACTGTTGTTCTTTGCTGAAACCAGTATGAGTAACAGAAAATCAGGTTCCTGGGTGGTGTCATAGCCCCAGGGGAGGAATCTGCTTCTCCTGCCTTCCTGGAGTGGTTCCCCAAG
>NW_020173674.1:673507-683640 GCF_003031525.2 Neophocaena asiaeorientalis asiaeorientalis | reverse complement strand
CATCTCTGCACCCCATCCTGGGGTCCCTCAACCTCCTAATTAGCTCTTGTATTTTGCATGCATTGAGGTTCACTATTTGTGCTGCAACGTTCTATGGGTTTTGACAAATACATAGTGTCATGCACCCCCGTTATGTATCAAATCTCCTTTCACCTCCTCAACCCTCCCCACCAAAAGCCCAGCAAGCACTGATCTTTTTCACCATCGCTATAGTTTTGGCTTGAATATATTTTTATGATTACTTTTAGATCTCTAACTGCTAAATTAATTCTAGAACATCACGCAGCCGTTATAAATTATGGCTATGATATTGTGTTGCAAGAAGGAAAACACTTAGGATTCACTGGTCTGGAAGACTCAGGACAAAATTTTCTCTAACAGAACCAAGCTGAAATATTTTTTCGAAGTTTTACAGAGGTGAAATTGATATACAATAAAGTGTTGATTTGATCAGTTTTGACATAAATACACACCTGAAGCCATCGCCACCATCAGGACGGTCAATGTATGTACAGCAGTCGCCCAGGAAATCTCATACCCCTTCCCCACGTACTGCTTCCTGGCCCCAAGGGTTAGCTTGCATTTTCTAGAATTTTATGTAAATAGATCCATACACAGGTACTGTTTTTTGGTTTGGCTTCTTTCACTCAGCATAATTTTTTTTTTTCCAAAAAAGGGTGACTTTTATTTTGGAGAGATTATAGAAGCAGACAACCCTTAGGAAAGCACCGCTTCCAAATCAGTGGAGCAAAAGCCTTTGAAACCCCGGCCTATTTTCCAGATATATCCATATCTTTTGACTATTATAAATTCTGAGGTCTCTTCTGTATTGTCTAAACTTTGAATTTTTCCCTCTTATTTCCATTCACTGGGTCAACCCGTATTCCTCACACACGTTGCGGGGGAAGAGAAAGCTTACTTTGTGGGGATCTGCTTTCTGGACATGGGTGGTCAGTTTCTCAGGGGATCATCAACTGTTGTTTTTTTTTTTCCTATTTTTTGGCCACGCTGCACGGCTTGCTGGATTTTAGTTGCCCGACCAGGAATCAAACCCGGGCCCCCTGCAGTTGAAGCGCGGAGTCCTAACCACTGGACCGCCAGGGAAGTCCCCATCAACTGGTTTTTATTCTGATTTTCCAGCTTCTGGTCTCTGGCTACTTCCTCTGTTTGCCATTATTGCCACTAGTTCTTCGCAGAATCAGCATAATTATTTTGAGATGCATCCACAATGTTGCTTGCAGGGATGGTTCATTCCTTTTTATTACTGAGTGGCTTTCTTTTGGGTGGCAATAAAAGTGTTCATTTCTTCAGCTGCTGATGGCCTTCGGGCTGTTTCCAGTTTGGGACCATCACAGATCACACTGCCGTGAGCGTGTACACAGGCGTCTTTGCACTGACCTGGGAGCGGAGTGTCTGGACCGCACGGCATGTGCGTGTTCCAATTTCTCTGAAATTTCCAGAGGGGTTGTGCATCACATCCCCTCATCGGTGGATGAGACCTCCCCGACCCCGTCCCAGCCATGCCTTTGGCCTTTCCCATTTTGGCTGTTCTAATAGGTGCATGGTGGTATCTCATCCTGGTTCGAATTTGCATTTCTATCCACTAATGAAGTTGAGAACACTTCTGTGTGCTTATCTGCCACCTACCTATCTTCTTTGCTGAAGTGTCTGCTCAGATCTTTTGCCAATTACTTATTGGGTTATTTGGGTGGTATTTTTAACTGAGTTCTAAGAGTGGTTTATCTATTCGAGATAGCAGTTCGGTGCTAGAGATACTCTTTGCAAATATTCTTCCTCTCTGTGGCTTGTTTTGTTCAGTCTCTTAACAGTGTCTTTGGAAGAGTAGAAGGTTTTCATTTTGATGAGGCCCAGTTCACCCATTTACTCTTTTATGGATGGTGCCTTCCAGATGATAGGGTATAGGTAAGAAAGCTTTGCCCAACCCAAGATCACAAATATTTTCTCCTGCATTTTCCTCTAGAAGTATTATACCTTTAGGTTTTACGCAATGCATTCTGAGATTATTTTTGCATATGGTGTAAGGCATGGCCTGAAGTTTCCTTTCCTTTCCCAATTGTTCCACCTCCTTCTGGACAAGGCTATCCTTGCTTCCCTGTGTTAATCCTGTGTAAAAATTTAGTTTTTTATACGTGTGAATTTATTTCTGGACTCTCTTCTGTCACATTGATCTATTTGTCTATCTTTGTGTTAATACCACACTGTTCTGATCACTGTAGCTTTGCAATAATTCTAATATCACCTAATGCTCACCCTCCGATTTTGTTTTTCTTTTCCAGAATTGTGGGTTTTGTTTTGTTTTGTTTTGTTTAGCTATTCTCTGTCCTCCACATTTCCATCTGAATTTTAGAATCAATTTGTCAATTTCTACCAAGAAAAAGCCTGCTAGTAGTTTGACTGAGATTGCATTGAATATATAGACCAGTTTGGGAAGAATTAAATCTTAGAAATACTGGGTCCTCCAACCCATGAGCAAGGTATATCTCTCCATTTATTTAGATCTTTCATTTCTATCAGCAGTGTTTTATAGTTTTCAATGTACGGGTCTTTCATTTCTTTTGTCAGATTTTCGTCTAAGCATTTCATGTTTTTTATCATATGGTAAATGGTCTTTTTATGTCAATCTCTGATTGTTCCTAATATATAAAAATAGTTGATTTTTGTGGTACCTACAACCTTGATAAACTCACCCACTAATTATAGTAGCTTTTTTGTATATTTCAGGTTTTCTACATAGAAGATCATGTTACCTGTAACTAAACTTCTTCCTTTCCAGTCTAGTTCTTTTTTTTTTTCTTTCTCTTCCTGGTTGTACTGGTAATGATTCCCAGCACAATGTTGATTAGAAGTGATAAGAGCAGATATCCTGATCTTGTTTCTGATTCCAGGGAAAAGCGTTAAGTCTGTAAGTATGACTCCAGCTGTAGGCTTTTTGTAGATATGCTCTTTATCAGGTTGAGGAAGTTCTCTTCTATTTTTAGTTTGCTGACAGATTTTATCTGGAAGTGGTGTTGAAATCTGTTAGATGCCTTTTTCTGTATCTATTGAGATGATCCTATAATTTTTCTTCTTTAGTCTGGTAATATTGTGAATTATAGTGATCCATGAATGTTAAACCCACCCTGTATTCCTGGGGAAAAAAAATTTAGCCATGATTTTCATATGTTGCTGGATTTGATTTGCTAAAATTTTGTTCAGACTCTATGTTCATGGGGGAGATGCTCTACAGTTTTCTTCCCCCGTGGGGTGTTTTTGTGTGGTTTTGGCATCAGGGTAATACTGGCCTCATAAAAAGAGTTGAAAATATTCCTTCTGGGGCTTCCCTGGTGGTGCAGTGGTTAAGAATCCGCCTGCCAATGCAGGGGACACGGGTTTGATCCCTGGTCTGGGAAGATCCCACATGTCGCGGAGCAACTAAGCCCATGCGCCACAACTACTGAGCCTGTGCTCTAGAGCCCGCGAGCCACAACTACTGAAGTCTGTGCGCCTAGAGCCTGTGCTCCGCAAGAGACGCCACTGCAACGAGAAGCCCACACACCGCAAGGAAGAGTAGCCCCCGCCCGCCGCAACTAGAGAAAGCCCGCATGCAGCAATGAAGACCCAACACAGCCAAAAATAAATAAATAAATAAATTTTTAAGAAAGAAAATATTTCTTCTTTTTCAGTCTTTATGGAAGAGTCTGTGCAGAGTTGGTATTATTTCTTCCTTAAATGCTTGATGGAATTCACCACTGAAGCAGTCTGGGCCTGGAGCTTTCTCTGTGGGGAGGTTTTTGGTTTTGTTTTGTTTTCTATTTCTTGAATATATAAGGGTATTCAGTTATTTCTTCTTCTTGAGTGAATTATGTCTTTCAAGGAATTTGTCCATTTCACCCAAGTTGCTAAATTTATTGGCAGAAAACTGTTCATAATATTCCCTTATTATCCTTTTAATATCTATAGAATCTGTGGTGATGTCCCCACTCTCATTCCTAATACTGGTAATTTGTGTCTTCTTTCTTTTCCTTCTATCAGTCTGGCTCGAAGTTTATCTGTTTTATCGACCTTCTCAAAGGCCCAGCTTTTGGGTCCTTTTTGCTTTTTTCTCCAGTACTTTGTTTTCTGCTTCATCTTATTAACGATACTCCTTTCTTCCACTTACTTTGGATTTAATTTGCTCTTTGTCTTTTCTAATTTCTGAAGGTGGACGCTGAGGCATTGATGTGCGACCTTTCTTTCCTCATTTCTATTGCAGCTGCTTCATGCCTGACAGGTCCCCCAAACACTGCCTTCACGGTATCCCCTCCTCCCTGGGGCTCTGTCTCTAGGGTGCCCATCTGCCCTCCAGTCTCTTTCCTGACTTTGGACCCTGGGCTGACCTCGGAAGTCCACCCGGTACCAATTACTGTCCCAGCAGAAAAATGAAACCACAGAAGGTATTTCAAACAGACAGGATTCAGCACAGAGCCAGTTACGCAAGTGCTGGAAGTTGTGAGGACAAAAGGAGGCCCTGAGGGAGCGGCAGGAAGTGGCTTCCACCCCCAGGGCTGGGGGGAGCAGAGAGGAGGGGCCTCCTGGGGCTAGGGCACAGCTGGTGGTGGGACCACCCAAAAGCCACCCTCTGGGACAGCAGGGACTCCAAAAGAAGCCAGAAAGGGGCCGGGAATTCCTCCTCCCTCTCCCCTCCCCACCCGCCAACAGTGCCTTCCAGGGAGGCAGCTGGCCAGGGAGTCCCCAGCCACAGGTATAAATCAGCCATCACTCACAGCACAGCACCTCAAATCCAGTGTGTTCAAACCATAAACACAGGATAGATGATAGATACATAGATATATAGATGATAGATAGATAGATAGGTGATAGATAATAATCGTGATAATAATAATAGCTAGATAGGTGACAGGTAGACGATAGATAGATGATAGATAGACAGATAGATAGATACATAGAGGTAGATAGAAAGGTAATAGATAATAATAATAATAGACAGGTGATAGATAACAGACAGATGGGAGATAGATAGATAGACACATGGGTGATAGGTGTGTATGCAGTTGGTGTCTTCCTAGCGCTGTCCACCGAGAGGGCCTGCGAACAGGACACCTCACGAGCAATGACCACCCAATGTGATGCACAACCCCTCTTGGTTCTCAACACCATCCTCCAATAAAAGGCACCAGGGTTCCTTGGAGAAGTAGCTGAGCTTCTGGGCAAGAACATTGAGATGACCTGGAGCAGCATTTTGTGACGTCAGAAAATAAGCGCCCCCCTAAGCGTCCACCGTCAGGAGCGAAGGCCTGCTGTCCCGCCACCGGGCCTGGATGGATGAAGGGCCGTGAGGCTGGACCCCAGGACAGCCCACAGCCGTTAAAAATCAAGTTCTCAGCGAATATCTAATGTTTGATTTCATTTCCCCGATATACTGTTGGGAGAACAAGCCCATAAAACAACCTAAGGTGACAGCCAGGGAAAGAGGGGAGCGCCCAGCGGGCCAGGGCATGAGGAGACCCAGCAACACCCTTGAAGGCTCATCACACCCAGCGAGGGTGTCGCCAGCCCCGCAGACCCGCCACGTTCCTCCAGGACGAAGGTCCCCGTCAGCCCACCCACCAGCTGCCCCTGGGCCAGGCGGTGGGCGCCCCTTGCTGAGAAGCCCTGTGGCCTTCAGCTGGTCGGGGTGTCCGTCTTCATCCACCGCTCACCGCGAGGGAAACACAGGCAGGCGCAGGAACCCTTGCCTCGGGGCACCAGGGGCTCAGGGCTCTGAGGCAGGGACGGGGGAGCCGGGGTGTGGCCCCTCTGTAGGAGCCAGGACGGTGGTCTGCATGTCAGCTCCTGGGCTGGTAGAGCACGGCCGGCACTCAGAAAGGAGCAGCGTGTCTGGCGTCTCTCCAAACCCCTGCCACGTGGGCGTGGGCGGGGTGACGTCACACCACTCACAGCGACGCCAAGGCCAGGCTCGCCCAAGGCGATAAACGCCTGCTTCCTGCCCCTCGGGGACCTCTTGACGCAATCACACAGAACAGGAAAGATAGGACACCGGAAAGACGGGGGAACGTCAGTCCCCGGGCCCACATCCAGCATCCCATCCCCCGGGGCTGGGGGCTGGGGCTCTCCCTGACAGGACGGGAAGGCCTGGGCCTGAACCCCAGCTGCTCTCCAGGCCTCGGTTCTGAGACTCAAGACACACAGACACCTGGGACCCGGGGGAAGTTCTGAGGACCCTTCTAGGGGCAGGAGACCCCGGGACACCCCATCCTGGCAGGACCCCTGGGCCTCTGAGCAGACAGGAACCAAGGACAGGGGCTCCCCAGGGAAGAGGAGGCAGCAAGGGTGGGGCGCGGGAGCGTCTGGCAGGTGGCAAAGGGGCCTGGTCTGAGCCCTGGGGCCCGCCAGGAATGGACCTCAAGCTAGAGGCCAGGGCAGCACACGCACCAGGCTGCCCTGCTGTCCAGAAAACAGACAATAACAAGTGCAGACGAGAATGTGGAGAAACCAGAACCCCGTGCGCTGTTGGTGGGAATGTAAACCGGTGCAGCTGCTGTGGGAATGGTACGGAGGGTCCTCAAAAAATTTAAAACAGATCTACCATTTGATCCGGCAATCCCACTTCTGGGTACGTCCCCAGAAGAAGCGAAAGCAGGGACTCAGATACTTGCACACCCGTGTTCACAGCAGCTAAAACATGGAAGCAACCCACGTGTCCACTGACGGACGAATGGGTACACGAAAGAAGGCAATTCTGACACGTACTATAATGTGGATGAATCTTGGGGACATTGGGGACACTTGGGGACACTCAGTGAAATAAGCCAGAAACAAAAGGATGAATCCTGCTTGATTCCACCCACATGAGGTCCCGGGAGGAGTCACATCCATAGAGACAGGAAGTAGACGGTGGAGCCGGGGCTGGGGGAGGGGAGGGGGGTGAGTGTTTCATGGGGACAGAGCGTCAGTTTGGGAGGGTGAACAAGTTCTGGAGGCGGATGGGGGTGAAGGTTGCTCAGCAGTGCAAGTGTGATTCATGCCCGTGAGCTGTGCACTTAGACACGGCTAAAAGTGTCAATCTTACGTTACGTGTACTTTACCAAAACAAAAGAATAATTTTTTCAAAAGAGAGAGAAAATTTATTTGAAGTAATAAATAAATAAATGCAGGTCAGGGAAGCAGCCCCCAGCTGGGTCCCCGGGGAGGGGCAGGTCTATCGTGTGGTGCTCCAGATGGGTCAGCACCTCTGCATGGGGGCGACATTGCCACTCCCCAAGGTCAGAGACCCCCCCTAAGAAGGAGCATATGCATTGTGCTTGGCAAGAAGGGGGTCCCCAGCAGGACAGGATGAACTCCTCCACCTGAAGACCCCTTTACACCTTAAAAAGCATGGAGAGCCCCCAAAGAGCTCTGGTTTATGAGGGTGATATCTCTTGATATTTGCCATGTTAGGCAATAAAACTGAGAAAATCTTTAAATGTCTATTTCAGTTAAAAATAAAGTAAATACACTACACGCTAACATAAATAACATTTTTACCCCAACAAACTATATTTTCAAAAAACAAAAAATTCAGTAGGAAGCGTGGCATGAATACACGTTTCTGCGAACCTCCCTGACGTCAGGCTTCTCAGCGGCAGCTGGACGTCGTCACCGCGTCTGTCTTTGGTCAGTTGGGAAATGTCGTCTTGGTCGAAGCATCCGGAGAAAAGCCGGCCTCGCCCAGACTTGCAGCTGGAAAGGCAGGAGCACATGAGCAGCCTTTTGGGATCCTCGCGGACTTTCTCCTCTGCTCCGACACCAAACCCCAGCACGTGGCGTCTCTCGGGGCGGTTGCAGTCTGGACCGGGAGCCCACCCCGTGCACCGCTCACTGGGGCTCCGGGGACCCTCAGTCCGTCTCGCTCCGTGGACGGGTCTCTGGCCGCCGTGATGCTGTAACATGGCGCATCGGTCGTTTGGAAAACGCTGGTTCAGAGCCTCCCATTCCGTGTCCACGTGGAACTCACACCAACATCACAAGCTCGGAGAGCGGCCTTCAGGTCGGGAAGCCGTCTCGCTGATGCTGGCACGTTCCAAAATTCTCATTCCCACTAGAGAGCTCGAGTTTACCGTGGCAACAAAGACTGTCTGCTGTTTTTCTCATTTTGGAGAAAACGTCTGCCAAGAACCCCGGTGTGAACAACGACGGCCCGTCGGTCAGTGGTTCTCACCCCTCGCCCGTCACCCGAGCCCAGCGCAGCGGGACGCTTGCACCACGGCCCAGACTGAGGTCAGTTAAATTCGGAGCGTTTGCTGAAAGCGCTTCTTTCCCTGGGAGAGTGTGTGGGGAAGACGGGGGGCCCTGCCCCGTGGCCACCCCGGGATCCTTGCTGAGCCAACAGCTTCACCCACTGGGGCTTTTGTGCCATCTGTGCCACGGGAGCCCAGTGAAAACGGCAGCTCACTTGGTCTTGTTATGAAAATAGTTTAGAGCTCTCAGCCTCCCCCAAAAAAATGTCTCGGGGACCGTGCTGGGCAGTGGCTGAGACGATGCATCACCTGACAATATTATTAGAATCACCCAGGTGAACACTGATGCCTGGGTGGGGACCCTGTCCAAGGGCAGTCAGCAAGGAGCTGGAAGAAACACTATATCCTCCCCCAATGTGGCCTCTTTCCAAACTAAAATATGAAAGTGATCATTTCTGCCTCAACTGACCCCACCTTCCTCAATCCAAGACGAGGCCAGGCCGTGGAAGGGATGGACCCCAGGCCCTGATCCCAGCTCAGGGCTGGCCGAGTGAACGCACGCAGGCCCTGCCTTTTCTGGACCTGTTTTGCCTGCCTGGTCACTGGTGGCCTCTCCAGGCCTGTGCCCCACTGTTGGGTGGGGGAGGGCCTGCGCCTGCAGCCCCAGGGCCCCCAGGGGAGCCCCGGCCGCCTGCTGGCCCCCTCCCCAGGCCCACAGAGGAGCCTGCCAGGGCTTGGGCAGGCAGGCAATGCCACCCACACTCTCAAGGAACAAACAAAGGTGGCTATTCCTGGGAAGGACTGACAGCTGGGGGCCGGGCTGGGGGCAAAGTCTGGCAGGGAGGGTCAGCAGTCCACGCCGAAGCCCCCGCCCCGCCTCTTTATGGCCAGGTCCTGTTGGGGCACAGGTCCAACGCCACCACCCTCCCTCCTCCCAGCATCTTCCAGAAGCCAGCCGGGGATCCTGGGGGCCAGCTGTCCCCCCATCCAGCTCACAGAATCAGGGGCAGTGTCACAGAGAGAGGACAGGCGCTCCCACGGTCCAGGCTGCCCTCCGCCCCGGGTGGAGGCACGTGGTCACACACTTGGGGTGCAGGCGCAGTGGGGACCCACCTGCCTCTCCTGAGCCTCCATGTGTTAAACAGGCTGAGGCTAGGGAAGATGCTAGCCCAGAGGGCGGTGGGTGGGGGGGATTTAGGAAGGGAGGTGAGGGTGGGGCTGGGGGTTAAGGGGTACAGCTTTGGGCACAGGTCTGGGTCTGAGGGCTACAGTGTTAGAGCCAAGGGGACTTGGGGTGGGAATTTAGGGCAGGTGTAGCAAGGGTGACACCTGAAGGGGGGGAATTAGGATCAGGAACCCGGGACCACCGTCACCCACTAAAGGACGGGATGCACTGCTCTGGGAAGCAGTGAGGGCAGCAGGGTGGGACCCGGGCGCCCACCCCTGCGGCAGGGCCTCCACTGGTCAGCTGGGGGCGCCTCCTCGTCCCTGCATCCTTCGCGAGGGCAGGGGAACACCAGCCACATCCAGCTGACCCCTCCCTTCAGCCAGGGCCCTCAGGCCCAGAGCCACCAGGCAGGGGCCACCAGGCATCTCCTTAACAGCTGGATGGGTCCTTGGGGCCGAGGCAGCCCTTCTTGGCTCTGCCCCAGGGCGGGCCTGAGATGCAGAGCCTGGTGGCCCCACTCCTCCAGCCACAGGTAAGATCACCGGGGAAATCATTTCCTCCAGGCCCATCTATGGGCTGGGTCAGGGGACGATGACCACCACACCCACTCCCAACACGCCCCCCCAAGCACCTGCAAGTAGCTCAACCAGGCAGCCTGCAGGGGCACCAAACAGCTGGGGTAAGGTGGGAGGGGGAGGGGATAGAGGAGCTCCGCCCAGGCGCCGTGGGCTGGGAGTGAGTGTTGGGAG
>NW_020173674.1:627582-673328 GCF_003031525.2 Neophocaena asiaeorientalis asiaeorientalis | reverse complement strand
CCACAGGTCCTCGCTGGCCCTCAGGCCCAGCCCACCGTTTGCTCCCGGGCCTCGCACCCTCAGCATGCATGCATCCAGCTGCCGCTCAATAAAAGCCTGAGGTTTCGGGCGGCCGAGGGCGGCTCCTTTGCACACTGTGGCGCTTCCGGGCCCCCGTGCGGGCCGCCACTTCCTCTGGCCAGCGAGTGGCCCTGGGGCTGCGGGCAAGCTGCAGGGAGGGAACAGGGTCCTGGGGGGGAATCCCCACAGACTCAGGCGGAGCCTTAGTCTAGGGTGCAGGGGCGGGGGCTGCTGCCAGCCTGGGGGTCTGCAGGGACCTGGCGGTGGACGGGGGTCAGCTCTGAAACCGCACATCACCCTGGGGGGCCATGAGCAGCGCGGGCAGGGAACCGGCCTCCTGTGTCTGCAGTCTGGTTGGCAGCTGCCCCTTCTGCACTTCCAAAAGCAAGGGCGGTTCGGCACAGCCATGGGGAACTTGGGACCCCCTGGAGCCCGACACAGGGCCCGCCAGGCCCGGAGGTCCCCGGAGCCGGGCGGTCCCTTGCCCCCCAACCCCGATGCCACCTCGTCTGCCCATCTCAGTGCTTCCTCTGGGCACTGGGTGCTCCTGCGGCCACACGTGCAGGGAGCTCAACCCCCCTCCCAGTCCCGGGTGTGCAGGAAGGGTCTCAGCATCCGGGAAGGCCCACACCTCGGCCAGCGCGACCGGCCCATGGAAGGTTCTGGAGGCAGGAGGCACGCGGGATGCCGATGTGCAGCAGGCGGCGCCTAGTGCCCGCACATCTTCCGGGAGGAGAGCTGCCCGAGCGCCCTCGTGTGCCGGAGCGTGGGCGGGCCCGAGCGTGTGTGGGTGTGGCTGTGAGTGAACGGGTTACGCCCACTTGGACGGACCTTCGTGGGCGTGGCTTGAGCGGACCACGCCCACTCGGAGGTTCCTTGCGTCTGCTTCTGGGCCTCAGCGGCCCTGGAACGGAGTGGGGGGCGCTCGGTCAGAGGGCATCCCGCGGTCACCTGACCCCATCTGTCTCTGTACCGCGGCCCCTGTGACAAGTGGGCGCCGTCTGCTGCCGGGTCTGCATCCTGCATGCGAGGCAGGCACACAGGCTGGGCCGGAGGGAGTCGGCCCCTCCGCTTCCTCCTGCCCGACCTTGGCCTCTCTCATCCGCACAGTGATGGTCAGGAAGCATCAGTCACTCTAAGCATTACACCCGATGGGGACCCTTCCCCAGCTGGGCAGCCCTGCTCGTCCTGGCCCCGAGGCCTCCCTGCCCGGCCCTGCCCCACAGAGGGCCGCCCATCTCTGACCCTGTGCTTGGGGAACTGGGCGGCAGCGAGCAGGTGCAGGGGAAACTCCTGACGTTTGGCCAGATGAGCGCACGGAAGGCCATTGGGCATCCTGGCGGCCTCCCTCCTCCAGCGGGGAGCCCTACTCCACCCGGAGGCCCTGGGGCTCTGCCTACAGCCGCCTGGGGATAGTCAGGGCTCTGAGGCCTCAGCCCACACCCTAGAAGGCCCTTCATGACCAGGCTGCCTGGGGCCCACCTGGCCTGAGCCCCTCCCTGGGAAGCCAGGGGGCAGGATGCAGGCAGAAGGGCCACGCCGGTGGCCAGCCCCTGGGGCCAGGGACGTGGGAGGGTTCAGAAGTGCCCGGAATGATGGCCCCAGCTCTGGGGGTGGGAAGAGGTGGGACCCTGCCTGGAGTCGGCCACAGCGCCACCCCCGCCCGTGGGCTGTGAAGCTTGGATGACTAGAATCTGCCCCTCCTTCCCTCAGAAAGGGGGTCTGTCCTCCCCAGGCATGGCCACGTCTGGCCTCGGCACAGCGACCGTACGGAGAGCCTCTGGTGTCCCAACTTCCTATGATGGGGAGTGCAGCTGTGAGCGGTGACCCCCCAGGAGGGGCCAGAGCCCCACACAGCAGGCCCAGAGCTGGACCTAGAGCCAGGCCTAGTGACACAGCACCGCGGGAGCAGGGACATTCCTTGTGCGCAGGCCTCGAGAAAGCGGATGTGGCCTCTGCTCTAGCCGATTACAGAGCTGGCAAGGGGTAGAGTCAACAGAAACCTCTCAAGGAGCAGCTGGGGGGAACTGCCCTACCCCGTCACCTGTGGGCCAGAGTCACTCCGGGGGCAGCAGCACGGGAACGGGGCCCAGCGGGCAGGGCCGGACTCCAGGTGCCCCCACCAGCCACAAACACTCAAAGGGCAGAGCCCGGCACAGGGTTGTAAGCGTGGACTGCAGTAGCAGCCATTGCCATGTTTCTTGTTATTATTGCTGGGAAGCCTACCCTTGTTCTACAAGCCGTGTGTGCCCAGTGAGGCTACGGCCAGAGTGCTGGGGGCTGACTCAGGACAGCAAGGCCCAGACCTGGGGGCACCGCATTCATCTCAGTGATACCCAGGAGGAGGTGAGGGGAGACTCCTACCCTGCGTGGTCCCCCAGCGGGTGGGGAGGCCTGAGGGAGAGAGGTCCAGCTCAGAGGGTGTATCCATGGCCCTCTGGAGGCCCCACAGCAACATCGGGTAGGACCCCCTGAGATGGGCGTCTCCTTCGGGAGAGTGGTCCAAGATATCTGCAGGATGGAGGGTACGGGCAGAGCCTTGGGAAGAACGGGCCTGCCCCACCCGCTCCCCACAGAGATGAACAAGGTGCACAAGGTAGCCCCCAAAACAGTCTCCAAAGGAGAGAGGAGTCCCTGTACGTGGCCTCCTGTGGAAATGCACAAATCTCCAGGTCGAAGTCCTGACCCCCAGCACCTCAGAAAGGGACCTGACGTGGAGGTAGCATCCTTGCAGATGTAACTGCTTAAGATGAGGTCACATTGGAACAGGTGGGCCCTAATCTATACGAGTGGTATCCTTATAAAAAGAGTGAACATTTTAGTCAGACACGCACACAGGGAGAAGGCCACGTGAAGATGCAGGCAGAGATGGGGGTGATGTGTCCACAGGCCATGGAACCCCAAAGGTGACCAGGAAGCGGCAGCAGCAAGAGCAGGGTTGTGGACCAGATGCCCCTCCCAGCCTCAGGGGAGCCAAATCTGTTGACACTGGGTCTCAGACTTCAGCCTCTAGAACCGGGAGACGATAAATTCCAGGCATGAAGGCGCCCTGGAAAAGTAAGAGGTGTCACAACAGTATTGCCCAATGTCTCACACAGAAAACAGCCAGGAGGAGACACAGCAAAGGGCTAATGGCTAACAGGGTGTGGGTTTGGGCAGAGGGACTCCGCGGAGCAGCGCTTATCTTCCGGCTACTTTTCTGCATTTGCCCACATTCTGTTAGTGACCATGAACCACATTATAAGGTTTTTAGATTCCATCTCATCAAGTGCTTCCAGCTCCAACTTCCAAAAAGAGTAACACAGGCTGGATTCAGTCCCGCCTGAAACAACTAAAAGATGGGACAAAATATGTGAAACAACAGTGGTCAAGATGCTGGACATCAGGCAATGAAGAGCAGGGATCCCAGGGGAGGTGGGGCATGCACCAGGGGGCCCTACAGCTTCCCGGGCCACGCCCTGAGATCGCTTCCAGGACAAGGTGCAGGGAGGGGGCCAGGAGGAGCTCAGCTGAGTCCCCTGGACACCAAGGTAGCTGGAGTTCAGGGGATGCCAGAGAGGACAGGGCCGCAGAGAGTGAGCCCTGGGTGGGCAGAAGCTGCCCGAGACCCACGGGGCAGGACACACAAGGGAGGATATGCCCAGGATGGGAGGAGCCACTTGCGAGGACCGGAGAGAGCAGTGGCCAGGGCTCCCACAGGCAGGGAGCAGCCTCCCCGCCCCCGCGCCCAACCAGGCAATGCTGGAAAGCCTCAGGATCACAATGCAGCGGGTAGACACTCCCCAGCCCTGCCTGGACAGAGCACTGCTCCAGCCCCATCTGATGGTTCACAAAAGTAAGACCCGAAAGACCGAACTGCATCCACGTACCTTAACCGTGTCCCAGAGCAAAGCTCAAGAAGACAAAACTATCCACAGCCCCCACGAGGTAAAATGCACAATGTCTGGCATCCGACCAAAAAGTACCAGGAAGGCAGAGAAAAAGGACAATTCAACCCGCAATCAGGAGAAAAATCAGTCATTGGAAACCAGCCTAAATCTGACATGGATGTTGGAATGAGCAAAGACATTAAAAGTTATTATAACTGTATTCCCTGTGTTGAAAAAGCCATAGAAAAGACTGGCCATGTTAAGCAGAGACCAGGAAGATATATAGATAGATAGATGGATGGATAGATAGGTGGATGGATAGATAGATGGATGGATAGATAGATAGATGGATGGACAGATAGATGGATGGATAGGTGGGTGGATAGATAGATGGATGGATAGATAGATAGATGGATGGATAGATAGATGGATGGATAGATAGGTGGATGGATAGATAGGTGGATGGATGGATAGACAGATGGATGGATAGATGGATGGATACATAGATAGGTAGACAGATAGATAGAGATATATTTTAAAGATACAAATTACAGTTCTAGGGATGAAAACCATGACCACGTATGAGATGAAAAATGCACTGGAGGGGTTAACATCCAATTAGACCTGACAGAAGAAAAGATTAGTGAACCTGAAGACACAGCAACAGAAACTACCCAAAATGAAACAGAAAGACAAGAGAGTCCAAAAACAAACAGCTCGTGAGTAAACAGTGGGGCAACTTTAGGCAGTTTAATTTACATGTAACTGGCTGCACAAAGGAGAGAGACAGAAAACAGACTGCACAAATAATGGCCAAAATTTGTCCAAAATAACGAAACACAGACGTGAGACGCTCAACACCCCCAAGTACAGGAAACGTGAAGAAAACTACACGAGACAAATCACCAGATCACTCAAAACCAGTGATGAAAAGAGACTCTTAAAAGAATCCAGAGGGGGGAGCACAAAGAAGGTGACGACAGAAACGAGCAGAGAAAAGGACAAAGAAGCGACCATCCTGAAAAGTATCTTCCAAAAACAGAGGCAAGGTGACAGTGTTCTCAGATGTGCCACCATCGCACAGGAGAGGTTCAGGCAGAAGCGAACAACACCCGATGGTTGCGTGGGTTCAGGAGGGAGAAGGGGGCACAGCACTGCGGGTTCTCATCCCACATGCTGTGTCTCTAAAGGTGGGATCTGACAAGTCAAGGCAAAAACACTATGACCCTGAAGGTGACAAAAAAAACAAGACAAAGGATTCCAGCAAAGAAGGCAGCAAAGGAGGTAAAAACCAAATTGTGAAAAAACTATACTCAGTGGATCCGAAACAAGGCAGAAGAGATGGAAGAAATAGAAAACAAACAGCAAGATGGTGGGTTTTAACTGAACCGTGTCAGTAAGAAGGTATGGGTTGTCAGGCTGCATAAAAAAAGCAAGGCTCCTCTATTAGTTGCTCACTAGTCGTTCAAAGTAAAAGGATAGGAAAAAGACATGCAAACAGATGGGAGGGAAACGGAGGGACAACTGTTAACATCAGACAAGGCCGATTTCAGAGCAAAGAGTATCACCAGGGATAATGGAGGTCACTTCATGATAAAATCCGACTTCTTAGACGCAACACTGGAAAAGCACAATCCGTAGAAGAAAACTTGGTAAATTGGGTTTGTCAAGATTAACAATGTCTGCTCTTTGAAAGATACTTTTCAGGATAAAAAGACAAGCCACAGACTAGGAGAAAGATCTTTGCAAAGCCTCTATCTGGTAAAGGACTTCTATCCAGAATAGATAAAGAACCCTCAAAGCTGAATAACAAGTAAATAATCCAATTTTTCTAATGTGGAAAGATTTGAAGGACACGTGACCAAAGAAGACATAGGGATGGTGAGTAAGCACGTGTGTACGAGACGCCACTACCTGTAAGAATGGCTAAAGTTTGAAAGACTGAGGGTGTCAAGTGCTGACGAACGCGGAGGAACCAGAAATCTCATCCGTGGCTGGCAGAGATGCAGGCGGTGGGGATGCAGGTGGTGGGGTCACCCTGGAAAACAATTTGGCTTAAAAACTCCAACAGATGCCAAACGTGCAATCCCGCCATGCCACCCCCAGGTATTTACCCGAGAGAAACAGGAGCATAAGCCCAAGTGAGACCAGACACACCTGTTCCAGCAGCTCTATTTGTAACGGCCCCAAACTGGAAACATCCCAGTGGCCACCAGTGTGGGACAGAGAAGCAGGCCGGCTCACACAAACCACTAAGTACTGCTCAGTGATAAAATGGAGCCAACGATTGGATCAAACTACGACATGGATGAATCTCAACATAATTTCTCTCAAAAAGCTGAGTGAAAGAAGCCAGACCAAAAAGGTACATATTGTATGATTCTATTTACAAGAAATCTAGAAAATGCAAACAAGTCTGCAGGGACAGAGAGCAGGGCCGCAGCTGCTGCGGGTTTCGGACGGGTCGCTCCCAAAGGGGCACTGGACGCTTCTGGGGGTGGAGGAGGTGACTGCTGTCCTGGTGGTGGTGATGCTTTCGCGGGTGTGTGCTTGGGTCAAAGCTGATCAAACGGAACTCTTCAAGGACAGGCAGACCCATTTTATTGCGTTTGGCAAATATCACGCTTTTTTTTTTTTTTTTGCGGTACGCGGGCCTCTTTCACGGGCCTTTTTTTTTTTTTTTTTAAACAAACTGAAGGTTTGAGGCAACCCTGTGCCAAGCAAGCCTCTTGACGCCATTTTTCCAACAGCATTTGCTCACTTTGTTTCTCCATGTCACATCCTGGTAATTCTCGCAGGATTTCAATCTTTTTCATTATTATATGTGCTGCGGTGACCTGTGATTAATGATCTTTGCTAAGGGATCCGATGATGGTTAGCATTTTTTATCAATAAAGCACTTTTTCATTAAGGTATGTGTAGTGTGTGTGTGCTAGAAATCACGCTGTTGCACACTTAATAAACTACAGTAGACCATCCCTAGACGCTAAGATCACAGGGTCACAGGGACCCAGCGTCAAGCCTGGAGCAGCAGCTGGGGGGTGTCGTGCCACTGCAGCTGGCCTGGGACTGGGGCCCCGGCAGCCCCTGAGCCCTCCTGCGCCTGCCTCCCATCTGAAACGCTGTGGTGTGAGGCCACGGAGGCCGCGGCTTGTATACAGCAGGTGCTAGAGCCCCGAGCCAGGCTCCCAGGTGAACCGGCCCCCCCGGTCCCAGGCCCAGGCCATGGGGCTGCCTTCCCTGCGGCCCAGGCTTGGCCCTCCAGTCCCGCGAGCTCTGGAGCCCCTGGTAACTGCCTCCGTGCCCACAGCCCAGCGGCCACTCGCTGTCTGAGGCCTGCAGGTACCTGCATGACACCTCCCCCAGGTGACCAGAGCGACACCATGGCCACTGGACAGCAAGTCTGGGCCCCAGGGCTCCCCTGGGCCAGTGCCTGGCATGAGTGGCCCCGGACGTCCACCTGGTCCCGTATGGCACGTGCTGAATCCCCGTGACCAGCCAGGCAGACTGGCCATTGTAAGCCTGGGAGCCTGGCCCTGGGCCCCTCCCGACCCGGCCCTGCCCGCCCTCCCTGCTTCCCGCCGGGCACCTGGATCGCTGCCCCACCACTTCGTGCAGGACCCCCACCCTGCCGCCCATCTGCAGTTTGCCCACTTCTCCCAGCTCACGCTAGGCCCAGGACACCCTCTGGCCTGGCCCCGGCCCCCTCACCAGTGTCCCCACAACTAAGCAGGCACTTCTGGCCTCGGCAGGGCCTCTCCCCACCCCAGCTCCAACCCCGGGCTTTGAGGGCCTGGTTGTCCCTCCTCTAGCCCACCTCCTCCAGGAAGCCTTCCTGGGCTGCTCAGGGCCCTCCAACCTGACAGCCCCCCACAACCTGGTACCACCTGTTTGGGGCTGCGTGTTTGTGTTTCCCCAAAATTCATACGTTGAGGCCCTGACCCCAGGGTGATGGAATCGGGCCTTTGGGAGGCGATAAGGTCGTGAGCGTGGGGCCCCATGATGGCATCAATGCCCTCCCCCCTCTTCCCACCAGGCACAGGAGGAGCCCTCACCAAAGCCCGGCCCCGGGGGGACCCTGACCTCGGACCTCAGCGTCCAAGGGCTGCGAGAAGAAGTGTGTGTGGGCGAGCCACCCGGTCCGGGGCTCTGCTCAGCTGCCCGACCCGGACACCCTGCTGAGAACACCCCCCATGTGCTCCCCGCCACCCTCCCACCCCCCAATGGAGGGACGGATCGTGTGCACCACCCGCACCACCACCTGGCCACCAGCTCCCGGGTCACACCCACGGCGGCCGGCAGCCCCTCACGGCCACCGGCAGAGAGCAAACACTCAGTACCCGCCACGTCCGCACCTGGAGCCACAAGCAGCCCAATAACCCCTGGCCTGGGGTGAGGCTCCCGGCCCGCTGCTCCTGACCAGCCTTATCTGTTTGCTTTCCACCCAGCATCCGCTGGCACTCAGCTCAGCACAGCAACGGGCGGGGGCCAGGGACGCGCGCTGAGCCGGCCCGCAGCTGAGGGGCAGAGCGGGCACAGGGCTCTGGCCAGAAGCTGAAGACATCAGAGTCGCCTCCAGCACCTTTGGAGGTGGAGACTTCGGGACCCTCAGCTCAGGGCTGGAGGCCGGGGGTTGGGGGGGAGACAGGCCCAGGAGAAACGTGACTCGGAGCCCCTGAGGGGCAGCCCCAGGTCCCGAGTGGGGTGGGAGTGGGAGTGGGTGCCGGTCAGGAGGGGCCACTCCACCCCGTGGGGTCAGAGGTGCCCAGATTCAGGGTGGGGGGAGGGTCGTTCAGAGCACCGGGGCCAGGGGGCACCCCAGGTGTTGCTCAAAGAGCTGGGCCGAGCACTGCCTCCTGGGAGCACGTCTCCCCAACCCCAGCTACGCTCCCCCTGGTGGGAGGAGCAGGTGGCCAGGCCCCCATCCCGCCAGAGCTGCCTGGGCAGCAGGTGGGCATCCAGCCCCAGGCCTGCTTTCCCAGCCCACCATGGCTCAACCTGCCCCTCAGCCCCCTTGTTGTCCCCCCATCAGGCCCCAGCACAGGGCCAGGCACCTAAAATATACACAAAGGACCAGAGGCCCTGGACAGGAGAGGGGTGGAGCTGAGCCTGTCCATGAGCACGGTTCCACCAAGCCTGCGGCAATGACTCCCCCAACCCGGACCCCCTAACCTGTCCCAGGTCCAGTCCTATGCCTCAGCCCCCTCCTGCAGCCACAGCCATGAAGTTCTGTCCATCTGACAGCTACTCGATGGGGCTGTGGGCAGCAGTCAGCACTGGGGCTGCCCTGCAGGGGTGGGGGGCCGCACACACCCCAAATCCAGGCCCAGGAATTTTGGGGGAGAGCTGGGACCCAGGGGTAGGCGCTGGGGCTGGCAGGGAAGCCCTGGGCCCCCAGAGAAATGGCCCGCCCCAGCCCCTTGCAGCACCCTCCCTGGCTGCCCAGGCCCCTCGCCTGTGTCCCTGGCTCAGTGGCTTCACTTCTGCCCGGCAGCGTTGATCCCAGCAGCTCAGGATGGGGGTCTAGAAGGGCCAGCGAGAAGCAGGAGTTGGCCAAGGAATGGACAGGAGGCCAGGGAGCTGCAGGTAAGGTGGCTGGGATGTGGCGGGGAGAGCCTGGGTCTCCCTCTCAGCCCTCACGTGGCCGGTCCCAGCTGGCTCCAGGGTGGGGGTCTCGAGGAAGGGGCTGTAGGAAGCTGGAAGCGGTGTGTAGGGCCCTCTTCCTGGACACTAGGCTCTGGGGCTGGGGGTAGGCTCAGAGCAGGCTTCGGCCAGGGCTCAGGCCCCCTCGGGCTCCCTGCCTCACGGCACTGGCCACACAGGCGGAGGGAGCGAGGGCAGACAATCACCCGTGTGTCCGGGGTTCCGCTCCCTGAGGCCGGCCAGCGGGACCGCTCCTGTCGCCCAGCCTGCAAGGGGACAATGGCGAACAAGGGCCACACACATGCTTATCTCCCTGCCACCATTTGCTCAGCGCATTCCAGCACCCCCAGGTCAGCAGACAACAATGCCATGCTCTGTGGTTTCCCGCCAAACCACTGTGTAGAAAGGGAAAAGGGGCCTCAGACCCGCCTTGCTGGGAGGGAACAGGACCCGGGTGCCAGCAACGCTGAAAGGTCAGAGCTGTCCGCTAATTTCAGGACCTGGGCCGCCTGCGGTGACAGATCCTGGACCGCACGGCACAACTTTCCCAGGAAACTCAAACCAAGTCACACGCACACATACATGGGCCTCTGATCCAGGCCCCGGGGGCAGCCGATTGCAATCCAGTGACATCCCACACCAGCCAGGGCCACCCCTGCAACCCTCAGGCTGCTGGGAGGTGAGCCTGGGCCCCAACGAGGGAGCCCCTTGCCTGCCACAAGCCCCTCCCCACCCAGGACACAGGAGTGTCCGGAGACCACAGTCTGCCCCACCTGTCCCCTGATGTGTCCCGAGGCGTGGGCCCCCTGCAGGTGCTGGGACACACGGAGAACAGTTGGACGGGCCCATGGGGGGAGGACCTGCTGGGAGACACCACAGCACCCAACGTGCCGGGCGCAGTCTGGAGAAGGGGACAGGGGAGGCTGTCAGAGGGAAGGGGAGGAGCCAGGGGACATCTGGGGGCCGTGTGCGGGACACCAAGGGCAGCCGACGCCAAGGCCCTGCGGTCGGGCGCCTGCCGGGCAGGGGCTAAAGCAGCTGGGGGCCCGGAAGGGTCAGGGCAGAGGGATGGAACGGGGGCCATGAGAGAGAAAGGCTTGGGGCTTGATCCCACAGCCGGTCCCGGTGGCAGGGGACCTCTGGGGGACAGCCCCACCCGGCCCATTCTGGAGCCTCGAACTGCCCACCGTGGGCTGCACCCAGGCCCTGGGGATGGCTGTGTCTGGTGGGAGACGGCCCGGGTGGCCTGTCGGAGCGCCTGCCTCCCTGCTTGTCCCAAGGTCCGAGGGGCCGTCTCCCTGCAGGCCTACAGTGTGCTCACCCTCCCGGGGCTCTGGCCAGGGCTGAGGGCCCCACCCACCAGCCTTCCCTAGCCCTCCGTCTGGAGCTGCACGAGTCCCGCTGTGAGCAGGAGCTCCCCGAGGGCAGGGGGAGCCCCCACGGAGGCGCCTCGGCAACGCCCAGGCAGACGGCCACGTGAGCCCACTCATGCCCAGACCACAGGCCCCTTTCAGCACCATCCCTCCTGCAGGGACCCCGGCTGGGAGGGTCCGGGGTAGGGGCACCCAGGGGGGCCTCCCTGGGACGCCCTCTGCCCAGCCCTGCATTCCTAGGCCTGGGGTTCTCCGAACGGGGTGCCAAGAGCATCGTGGAGAAATGACAGAGAACAGGGTGCCCAGAACATCCCACCTGCCTGCCCGCCCCCCAGGGCTGAGGCACCCGCAGGCCAGCAGCTCGCCGAAAGCTGTTTCCTGTTAAAACAACTTTCTATTAAAACTAACATTTATTTAAGGTAAACACACAGCATCTTCTGTACCTCTGAGCCGGGAGTGGGTGGCCCCGCAGAGCTGGACGGTCTGTGAGGTATGGGGAGGCCCCAGACACAGTCTCTGTGGAAGGAGCCCAGGTCCATGTGGGGCAGAACCGCCTCAAGAAGGCAGAAGCTCCCTGTGCCAGGCCCCCGGGGCTCCTACTCAGGGCCAGGATGCCCTGGGGAGGTCGGACCCGCCCTGCCCCCTGACTGCGAGACAGTCCTGTGGCTGCCCCACACTTGCCGAGGCCCAGGTCTCCGCCGGCGGCCTCGGAGCCTGGCCCAGCCCGTGGGAATCAGAGGGGACGGGCAGTCTCCTCCACAGTAGTGGGTGTGGCAGACGTGGGCGTGCGAGGCAGGGACAGTGCTGGGGCCTCAGCACTCAGAGCCTGGCCCTGTCGCTCTCCCCACTGGGCCCTGGGTCCCGAGATGCCTCTGGGGGTCCCCAAGGGGCAGCCAGAGAGCGTGAAGGGGTCCTTGTGGGCCTTGAAGTCCAAAAACTCAGGGAGAGACCCCGGCTCCACTGGGTCCTGGCTGCGAACAGACACACCACGAAGTGGGCTCTGGGCCTCAGTTTCTAGGTCTGTACGAGTGCAGGCGATGCCTCCCTTTCGTGTGGCTGCCGTGAGGACTGAAGACCTGGGAGGCTGGAAGGGGCCGCCCCACCCATCGGGCTGTTGGGACGGGGGTCCCCTTCCTCCTCCCCCAGGTCCCTTCGGCCAAACAACCCAGGCACGGGAGATGCCGCAGGTCTAGGAGGCTCTCACCCCAGCCCCGCCCCACAGGAGGGGCCGGCCCCAAGGGGTGTCCAATGGCCCAGGGGAAGCCCCTTCCTGCCGACTGCAGGCACCCGCCCCAGAGCTCCGGTCTCCAAGCCAGCGGGACTCCTCCTGCCTGCCTCCTAGGTCCTTGCCCCACTGCCCGCTCCTTGGCGGCCCCAGAGCCCCACCAGCCTCAGCTAGCAGCCAGGGAGAAGTGCCAGGCCTGCCGTCTGGCCATGGCCCAGGCACTGGGGGCAGACTGGGGGCTCCGAGTAGAGCAGGCCTCCCCTGGGCCCGTTCCACCCCTTGCCTCCCACGAAGCCCCTTCCCCACCCCCCAGACCCCAGCTTTCCCACGAGGGGTGGTTCTGAGCACTCAGGACCCCTGCCCATCCAAGGCCGCCTCCCTGGGCCCATCCCTCGCCCTGGGGACCCCCAGACCTGGACCCAGAACCAGGGCGAGAAGGGAGGTGTTCGGGAGCCAGTGGGGCAGGGTGTAGGCCAGCAGGTGTAGTGAGGGGCATGGCTTTGGGGAGCCATGGGGGTCCAGGCTGTGAACGCTGCACGGGGCAGGGGTGGGGCCTCTCCACGTTTCAGCAAATACTCTTTGAGCACCGATTCCGTGCTGGCGTGGGGAGGCGGGGAGCGAGAGACAGGCCCTGCCCTCCTGGACCAGAGGCCTCAAAGCACAAGTTCAGACATCAGGATCTTGGGGGCTGGGGATTAAGGGACAGAGGCCCCTGAGCCGGGCCAGGGTTGACCCAGAACGGGCAGGGCAGGCAGGGCTGCCAAACGTGCAGAAGGAACAAACAGCGTGTGCCCCAGCCACCACAGGGCGCATCCAGGGGCTGAGAAAGGCCAGGGGCGGCGGACCGGCCCACCCTGCAGGCCCCGCAGGTCCCAGCCAGGGAGCTGAGCGCGGTGGGAAGCTCAGACAGTCCTAGGCGAGGAGCAGTGACGCCGCTGGGGGGCTGTCGTTCAGCCAGTGGGGCCGCAGGGCCGGGCGGGGACCAGGCAGAGCCGAGGGCCGGAGCGCAGCGAGCTCAGGAGGCTGGTGCTGGGTGACAAGGCGAAGCACGGGAGGAGCCGCTGCGAGTGGGCACCTGGGAGTGGCCCTCGGGGAACAGTGGGCGCGACTCTAGGCATCGGGGGGCCAGTGGTGAGGCGAGGAGGGGCCCCAGGCGTGGACGGGCGTGGTGGGCACTGCAGAGGAAGGCGGCCAGGTGTCACCTCCCGCCCGGCCTGGGGACCCTGTGCCTGCTCCCTGGCGTCACCCAGAGAAACAACACCAGCAGCGACCAGCACCGTGACTCGGGAGGTCAGTGTCACCCAGGAAGGCACAGACCCCAGGGAAAAGGGGGCGAGGCGGGGAGCAGCAGGGACGGGACCCCGGGGGCCGCATTCAGCAATGACTCTGCCACCCGCCGGCGCTGGGCCTCATCTCCCACGGGGCCCACGGGGCCGCAGGGAGGACTGCAGCAGGGCAGGGAGAGGGGAGGTGAGGCTGGGCCCGTGCCTCCTGCCCCGACAGTCGCCGCAAGCAGCGTCACCGGGCATTTCTCCGGCAACGGCCAGAGCACCGGGAAGCTGACAGGGAGGAAGGAAGCAAAGAAACAGCCTCTTTTAGGGCCCAGAAGAGGGAGGAGTCCTCCGCGGGCCTCAGCCTCACTCAGGCTCTGAGCTGGTGGCAGAACGCGCACAGACCCCAGAGGGAGTGGACCCGAGGGGGGCTGGGCTGGGAACTCGGCGGGTGTAGCCGGACAGCGGCACGCCGCTGGCCAAGTCACCCACAGACGCCCGGGCACCCCTGCCCAGCTCTCCCTGGCCCTCCCGCCGCTTGCAGACCACCGAACCCCTCTGGGCTCAGGGCTCCTCACCCCCACCTGCAGCTACTACCCCCCATGAGGCCCACACGGGAGCCCACTGGGAGCCAGCGCAGCCAGGAGCCCCTTTATCACACGCCACCTGTGTGCACGGTGCCCGGGCTTCTCTGGGGAGCGAGCCAGTGCCTGGAGCCCGGCGGGCAGACCTGCAGGTGCCGCGGGACAGACGACGCCACGGACAGCCGGGGCCCAGTTCGCCCAGCCCTGAGCCCCACTCTCGGGACCCCATCTCCGCAGGGACCTCCCGGCTCCCAGCGCCTGCGGCCGCCGCCCACTCACTGCCCTTCCACGCGTGCGTGTGCCTGGGGGCGGGGCCTCATCCCCACCGTGTCCCCAGCCCCAGCAGGTGACAGCTCAGAGAGGTCCCTCTGAGGCAACCAAAGGAAAGGACGGCGGGGACGGCGGAGCTTGTGCAGCCCAGGAGCAGCCCTGCTGGCACTCCCCGCACTCCCTGCCATGCCCCGGGCCTGGCTCACCCGAAACACGCTGCCGGCCACAGCCCTCAAGCAGAGCTGGGCAGCCCCACACTGACCGCGGGCTCTGTCCACGCAGGTCTGGACGACAGCTCCTTGGTGCCCCCAGGCCTCCGGAGGCTGAAGGACTCCCCGCAGACAGGTGAGGGTCACGGCAGCCCACTGTCCCCGTGTCCACCGGCCATGGCCCTGCTACAGGGTAGCCGTGTCTGGTGTTTCCACAAGGGCCCCCAGCTATGGAAGAGCCTCAGACCACCCTCCCCTGGGGGAGACAAGCCCCTGCTGCCCCCTGCTGGATGGGGGCTAAGCTGCAGCTTCACGCGCCACAGACCCCAACCACAACAGAGGCCTGCGCTCCCGTAGGCAGGGGGTGGGTGTGGGGCGCGGGACCCTTCTCCCGCCCACCCCAGGAGGGCCTGGAAATTGGGAGGCCTCTTGTCTGCCAGTGTGGGCTCCCCGGGGCCCCAGACCTGCCCCACCCGAGACCCCGCCCGCTCCCTCCACAGCTCCAGACAGGGGCTGGTGCTCCACGTGGGGGCCCGGCCACTTCACCACCTTCGACGGCCACACATATGACTTCTCGGGGACCTGCAACTACATCTTTGCGGCCATGTGCAAGGATGCCTCGTCCACCTTCGGCGTGCAGCTACGGCGAGGGCCCAGCGGGAACATCTCCCGGGTCATCGTGGAGCTGGGGGCCTCTGTGGTCACGGTGCGGAAGGCGGTCATCTCCATCAAGGACGTGGGGTAGGCTGCAGAGTCGGGCAGGGCGGCTGGGGCCCCGAGGGGCGGCCGCTGACTGCTGTCACCCTGCAGGGTCGTCAGCCTGCCCTACAGCAGCAACAGGCTCCAGATCACACCCTTCGGCCAGAGCGTGCGGCTGGTGGCCAAGCAGCTGGAGTTGGAGCTGGTGGTCATGTGGGGTCCAGGCGCCCACCTCATGGTGAGGACGCGTCAGGGGACTGGGCGGTGGAGCTGCCCTCCTGGGGATTGGGGCCCTGAGCCCGGCCAGGAGCCTGGGCTTTTTGTTGGCTCAGTTCCCTCCAGCGAGCACGAATGGAGGTCCCCTGGGAGGAGCCGGGCGGACAGACCCTGGGGTGGCATGGCGCCAGGACCCTCCCCGTGAGGGGTGCTCTGGGCCCCTGGAGCAGGCGTGAGCAGCTTCCGAGGGGTCCTGGGGCCCTGGGAGTCCTGTGCGCCTCCCCGCCCACCCGACGGCGGTGCCTGACCCCTCCAGGTCCTGGTGGAGAAGAAGCACATGGGCAAGATGTGTGGGCTGTGTGGGAACTTCGACGGCAACAAGGCCAATGAGTTTCTGAGCGAGGACGGTAGGTGGGCGAAAGTGGTGGGGAGACCCCTCTGTGGCCCAGCAACCATGGTGCTGACCCTGCCCCACCCCTCACCCCAGGGCAACTCCTGGAACCCCCTAAGTACGCCGCCCTCCAGAAGCTGGATGACCCCAACGAGATCTGTGCCTATGAGGCCATCCCCAGCCCCCGGGTCCCGCAGGCAGAGAACGTACGTGAGGCGGTCGGGCTCCCCGGGGCCAAGGGGGCCCTTCAGCCAGGGTGGGGCTGGCTCACGGGATCTGGCAGGGTCCCGAGGCCAACGACACCCCCAGACTGCCAAGTCACACGCGTGGTGTGGGATGTGGCCTTGACCCCTATGACCCTGAGTGTCCCTGTGCCCAGGCCCAGACCTGCATCCAGTTGCTGACCCTGGTGTCCCGCGAGTGCAACGTGCCCAAGGAGCCCTTCCTGCTGAGCTGCCAGGCGGACATGGCCACGTGTGCCCAGCCCGGCCGGCACCACTGCAGCTGTGCCACGCTATCCGAGTACTCGCGCCAGTGCAGCATGGCTGGCCAGCCCGTCAACAGCTGGCGGGGCCCTGGCCTCTGTTGTGAGTCCTGGGGAGGGTCGGGGGGAGGGCCAGGGCCCCAGACACGATGCCCCCAATCTCCCCTTGTTTGAGAGACAGAGAAGACCCAGGTGGAGGAGGGGCTGGCCTGAGTCCTCGGCCAGGGTCGGGTGGGTGGCCAGGCCCTGGGCGCCCGACCCCTCTCACGAGGGCCACACGGGCCTGCAGCTGTGGGCCAGTGCCCAGCCAACCAGGTGTACCGGGAGTGCGGTGAGACCTGCGTGCAGACCTGCTCCAACCCGCGGCACAGCTGCTCCAGCTTCTGCACCTTCGGCTGCTTCTGCCCGGAAGGTGAGGACAGCTGCTCTCCCAGGACCCTGGGAAAGGAGCCTGGAGACAGGGCATCCGCTCCGCCCACACCCATGCTCGGAAACCCCAGACACTCTGCGGGTACTTGGCCCAGGGAGGGCTCTGCCTTCACGGTGTTCACAGACGCCCCGGGCCACGGCCGCATGTGCCAGTCAGCAGGGAGTAAGGTGGTGGGCAGAGGCGGGGTTTGCGCTGGACAGGGCCCGCTGCCCAATGAGGAGCGGCACCTAGCACGAGAGGGCGGGAGGCGGCGAGGCAGGCGGGGCTGAAGGCGGAGGCTCTCCTGGGGCACCCCCAGCCCCCTCCCCCCGGGCGGGACAGGGTGGGGGAGGGGCTGCCCAGCAGGAGGGCGGGAGGGGTCTCCGCGCCCCGCAGCCCCAGGAAGCCCCTCTCCCGCAGGTATGGTTCTGGACGACATCTCCAAAAACCACAGCTGCGTGCCTGTCCCCCAGTGCCCCTGCATGCTCAGTGGGGTAGTCTTCGCCCCTGGGGAGGTCACGACAGCTGCCTGCCAGACCTGGTGAGCGCAGGGCAGCAGGAGAGGCGTGCAGGCAGGCTGGGGGCAGGGAGGGGGATGCTGCGGCCTCAGCCCTGGGGGCCATCTGGGTCACGCCTCCTCGCCCACAGCCGGTGCTCTGGGGGCCGCTGGGAGTGCGTGGAGCAGCCCTGCCCCAGGCGCTGCGCCCTGGAGGGCGGCTCCTTCGTCACCACATTCGACGCCAGGCCCTACCGCTTCCACGGCACCTGCACCTACATCCTCCTCCAGGTAGGAAGCAGCCTCCGCCTGGGGGCCGCCACGGCGGGTCGCCGTTGACAGCCCGGGCCCCCTGTGCTGAGCCGCCCCTCCTCCCAGAGCCCCCAGCTCCCCGACGGGGGCTCGCTCATGGCCGTGTACGACAAGTCTGGGTACTCGCACTCGGAGACATCGCTGGTCGCTGTCATCTACGTGTCCAGCCAGGTGAGGCCACCCCGCCTGCCACCTGCGCCCACCCGGGGCCCCAAGCAGATGCGTCCCAGCTCCCCCTCCACCCTGCCTGGCCCCAACTCCCAGCCCCCCGTAACTCGGCCACCCTCCCCGCAGGACAAAATTGTGATTTCTCAGGACGAGGTGATCACCAACAACGGAGACACCAAGTGGCTGCCGTATGCGACTCGTACGTCCTCAGCTCCCCCCCAGCACCCGGGGCCTCACGAGCCCGCTCCCAAAGCAGGCCGCCTGCTGAGGCCCCTATCCCCTCAGGCAACATCACGGTCTTCAGGCAGACATCCACCCACTTGCAAATGGTCACCACCTTCGGGCTGGAGCTCGTGATCCAGCTGTGGCCGTTGTTCCAAGTGTACATCACTGTCGGGCCCCAGTTCAGAGGCCAGACCAGAGGTGAGTCCCTCCCCCGGCTGCCCCGTCCCTGCCCAGCTCAGCCACTCCAGAAGAGGAGGGGCCCAGCAGAGCCCTGCACTGACCCAGGGTGTCGGGCACTCACGGCCTAGGCCAGCTCCACCTGGCCGGCTGGTCCTCCCTGGGGTGTAGCCAGCCATGGCCTCTCGCCCGGGGTGTGGTTAGGGGAGAAGATGGGCTTTGGGGAGGGCGGGGCAGGACAGGGGCCTGGGCCGGTCCACCCTCACGTCCGGCCGGCCCAGGGCTCTGCGGCAACTTCAACGGGGACACGACGGACGACTTCACGACCAGCGTGGGCATCACCGAGGGCACCGCCTTGCTCTTCGTGGACTCCTGGCGGGCAGGGAACTGCCCAGCCGCACGCGAGCGTGAGACCGACCCCTGCTCCATGAGCCAGCTCAACAGTGAGTGCCGTCCAGGAGGGCCGCGGGGTGGGCGGGAGGCCCCGGCGGACGGCTGACCCACGCCGGCCTGCCCCCCAGAGGTGTGCGCGGAGACCCACTGCGCGGTGCTGGTGAAGAAGGGCACGGTGTTCGAGAAGTGCCATGCCGCCGTGGACCCCAAGCCCTTCTACAAGGTGGGCGGCCCCGTGGGCAGCGGGGGCGGGGGGGTGGCGCAGGGGGCACGCTCGGGGTCCTGGGTGGGCACCCACGGCCCCTGTCTGCCCACAGAGGTGTGTGTACCAGGCCTGCAACTACGAGGAGACCTTCCCGCACATCTGCGCCGCCCTGGGCGACTACGCCCTCGCGTGCGCCTCACGGGGCGTCCTGCTCCAGGGCTGGAGGAGCCGCGTGGACAACTGCAGTGCGTATGGGCCGGCGGGGCTGGTGCCACCCACCACACCCCCGCACCGGGCCTGACTCCGGGTCCCCCGCAGGCACCCCTTGCACAGGCAACCAGACATTCAGCTACGACAGCCAGGCCTGTGACCGCACGTGCCTGTCTCTGTCCGACCGCGAGGTCGAGTGCCACCCCAGCGCCGTGCCCGTGGACGGCTGCAACTGCCCCGAGGGCACCTACCTGAACCACAAGGCTGAGTGTGTGCGTGAGGCCCAGTGTCCCTGCCTCCTGGACAGCTCCAAGTTCATCCTGGCCGACCAGTCCACCATGGTCAATGGCGTCATCTGGTGAGCGAGGGGTCCAGAGGGTGGCCGCCCGGCCTGCAGCCCAGCCCAGGCGGCGCTCACGGGCCTCTCTCCTGCAGCTACTGCGCCAACGGGCGGCTGAGCTGCCCGGCACCGCCTCAGATGCTCTTGGGTACGTAGCTGTAGCCGAGGCTGGCGGAGCTGGACTGTGGGTGCCTCGGCCCCTCTGGGCCCGCCTCACCCCATGCCCCTTGTCTCTGCAGCTACCTGCTTGGCCCCCAAGACGTTCCAGTCCTGCAACCAGTCCTCGGAGGACAAGTTCGGGGCAGCCTGCGCTCCCACCTGCCAGATGCTAGCCACCGGCACCCCCTGTGTAAGACCAGGTGGAGCGAGGGCAAGAATGCTCCGCGGAGGGCAGGCTCCACTGCCCGGGGTGCCGGGGACACCCTGGCTTAGACGTTCCCACGGCGGACGCCCCCGACATCTTCTCCTTGGCCCACAAGAAGAGTCCCACAGACCCCTCACGAAAGGCGGGCCATGCTCCATCCCCACCGTCCCGTGATGCGCGTGACCGGTGGCGTGGCCGCCGGCTGTGCTCCTTTGTGGGCTCCCTGAGGACCGTGGGCCCTGCCAGCTTGGGGTGAGGGTACACCAGCCCAGCCATGCCGCAGAGGTGATGCCCCTCAGAGAGGGGCAGCTGTGCTAAGGGAAGGCCCAGAGCAGGACGGACGCAGGGAGCAGGTCTGGGGAGAACGCTGGGGAGTCTCAGAAGGTCCCAGGGCTGCAGCGGCAGCAAGCAGGGCCACCCTCCAGGGGCCACTGACCCTCCTCCCTGCAGGTGCCCACCAAGTGTGAGCCTGGCTGTGTCTGTGCCAAGGGGCTCTACGAGAACGCCGGCGGACAGTGTGTGCCCCCCGAGGAGTGCCCGTGCGAGTTTGCAGGCGTCTCCTATCCCCAGGGCGCCGAGCTCCACACGGACTGCAAGAGCTGGTGAGCCACAGCCCTACCCACAGACCTGGTGGCCCAACTGTCCTTAAGCCCTTGGGGCGGGCAGGGGCCCCTACCAACCCATGAGGTCAGGGTCCTACGGGGGTGCGTGTGCCCCAGTCACCCCAGAATGCCCTGCTCCTCCCACAGCATCTGCTCTAGGGGGACGTGGACGTGCCAGCAGAGTGCCCACTGCCCATCCACCTGCACCCTCTACGGGGAGGGCCACGTGGTCACCTTCGATGGGCAGCGCTTTGTGTTCGATGGCAACTGCGAGTATATCCTGGCCACAGTGAGTGCTGGCCTGGGCCACAGGGGGGCCATGGGGGGCCCAGGGGTCCACAGGGCCAGCTCCTCCTCGGCGCCATCTCCCCACAGGACAGCTGTGGTGCCAGCGACTCGCAGCCCACCTTCAAGATCCTTACAGAGAATGTCGTGTGTGGGAAGTCGGGTGTCACCTGCTCACGGGCCATCAAGATCTTCCTGGGGGTGAGCAGGCGGGTGGCCTTCCCAACCTCCCCCCAGGGCCCCAGGGCCTGGCCTCTCGGGGCCCTCACGGCCCTGTGCCCTGGCCTCCACGCCCACATCACGGGCAGCAGTGTCCCCGGAACTGGACAACCGTACAGCAGGTAGGGGTTCTCCCACAAGCCTGACCCTCAGTCCTCGACACAGTTTCCAGCATGTTCTGGAACCTTCTGCCGACAGAAGGCTCTAGAGGGCAGACCCCCCCAGGCCAGGGCTGGCCCTGCCATGGAGAGCTCAGGCCGGGAGGCAGAGCCCAGCGGCATTTACTGGCCACCCAGGACGTGGGCAGGCATCCTGTGACAGCCGCACCCCACAGGGCCTGTCCATCATGCTGGCGGATAGGAACTACACAGTCAGCGGGGAGGACCCCAGCGTGCACTTCCGGGTCAAGGCCAGCTCCATGCACCTGGTGCTGGACGCCACCATCAGCAGCACGTACAACCTGACCCTCACCTGGAACAAGCACATGACCGTCTTCATCAAGATCGCCCGTGCCTCCCAGGTACCGCCGCCCCTGCCCCGCAGCCCCAGCGAGTGCTGAGGCCCTGCCCGCGGCCGCCTGACACCAGCCCCCGCAGGGCACCCTCTGCGGCCTGTGCGGCAACTACAACGGGAACATGAAGGACGACTTCCAGACACGCAGCAAGTACCTGGCGTCCAGGGAGCTGGAGTTCGTGAACTCCTGGAAGGAGAGCCCGCTGTGCGGGGACACCACCTTCACGCAGGACCCCTGCAGCCTCAACACCTTCCATCGCTCCTGGGCGGAGCGCAAGTGCAGCATCATCAACAGCCAGACGTTCGCCGCCTGCCACGGCCAGGTGCCCCCCCCGTGCCCGGCCCCCCCCCGGCGGGCCCCCGTGCGCCCCGGGCTCAGCGGCCAAGCCGTCAGGGCCAGGTGCCCCCCCCCCGTGCCCGTCCTCCCCTGGCCGGCGCCCCGGGCTCAGCGGCCAAGCCGTCAGGGCCAGGTGCCCCCCCACCGTGCCCGTCCTCCCCTGGCCGGCGCCCCGGGCTCAGCGGCCAAGCCGTCAGGGCCAGGTGCCCCCCCACCCGTGCCCGTCCTACCCTGGCCGGCGCCCCGGGCTCAGCGGCCAAGCCGTCAGGGCCAGGTGCCCCCCCACCCGTGCCCGTCCTACCCTGGCCGGCGCCCCGGGCTCAGCGGCCAAGCCGTCAGGGCCAGGTGCCCCCCCACCCGTGCCCGTCCTACCCTGGCCGGCGCCCCGGGCTCAGCGGCCAAGCCACCAGGGGAGGGCTAGCCGGGAGGAGCCTGGCCCCGCCCTGACGCTGAGGGCCGGCCCCCGCAGGTGTACCACCTGCCTTACTATGAGGCCTGCGTGCGCGACACGTGTGGGTGTGACACCAGCGGGGACTGCGAGTGCCTGTGTGACGCTGTGGCCGCCTACGCCAAGGCCTGCGTGGACAAGGGCGTGTGCGTGGACTGGCGGTCCCCAGACTTCTGCCGTGAGTCCCACTCCTGCCCAAAGGCCTCCGCAGGGCCACAGGCGGAATGTCCGGCTGCAGCGCTTCCCCGGGGCAGGGGGCGGGGGGCGGGCAGCACCCCCAGGGAGGCAGAGGCACCCTGAGCCCACTGGCAGGTGCGGGCTCCCGGGCCAGCTCTGCCGCCTGACGGTGCCCTTCCCCACAGCCATCTACTGCGACTTCTACAACACCCACACGCAGGTGGGCGGCGGCAAGTACCAGTACGCCCAGGAGGCCAACTGTACATGGCACTACCAGCCGTGCCTCTGCCCCGCGTCACTGCGGAGCTTCCCGGGGACCAACATCGAAGGTACTGGGCGCAGAGAAGGAGATGGGAGGAGGGGAAGGCCTGGAGGGATTGGGACTGCTGGCGGGTGGGATGTGGGGGTGTGTCTGACAGTGCGGACCCAGGCAGGCACCTGCGCCTGGGGATCGGGGGAGAGGCCAGGAGAGCCGGGGCTGGGGGGGCGACCAGGCCTGGGGAAGAGGGGCTTCTGGCTCTGGACACTGAGGTCTGGCTGTTCTCTGCACACCCCCCTCAGGCTGCTACAACTGCTCCCAGAATGAGTACTTCGATCACGACAAGGGGATGTGCTTGCCATGCAGTAAGCTCAGTCCACTGCCCAAGAGCCCCCCACGCCCCCGCCCAGAGCTCGCAGCTCCTGCCCAAACCTCTGGCCAGCCTCCCAGCACCCCCACTCCCCAGGGGCACAGCCAGAGACCAGGGCAGCCAGAGACACAGGAAAAGGGATTGGCCCTCGCCTCCCTTCCCCTCCCCAAACATCCACTCACCCAGCCTGCGGCCACAGGGCACACCCAGGCCCCGCCAGCCTGCTGGGGTGTGTGGGTGCAGAGCAGGGACCTCCTGGGAGTTCAGCAGCAGGCAGCCCAGTGGGCACTGGACACTACCTGCAGCTACCCTTGGGCAGCACCCCGGCTGGCCCCTCCACTCCCTGCCAGGCCATCGGTGCAGAGGTGGGAGGAGGGGAGAGAAGACGGGGAGCAGGGGTCCCAGCACTTCTGCGGTAGCTCCATCCCCCGTGTCCTCTGCCTCACACCCTGGGGACACAGCCGAAGGCTCTGAAGGGCCCAGGCAGGCGGAGACGGGGCGGGGAGGCAGCACCGCCAACCGCCCCTCCTCTTGCGGCGTCATCACCCACCGTGCCACTGCCCACGGCAGGTGACTGCACACATGCAAGGTGCCGAGGTGAAGCAGGCTCTCTCCCGGGGCTCCTTCCCGGCTCCACCAGCCAGGCTGCAGCCAGCCCAGCCTGTGTCTGTCCGCCCAGCGGCCGCAGCCAGGCTTGCAGGTGTGGGGCGGGGCAGGGTGTAGCTGCGCTGGCCCTGGGCTGCTCGGCACATTGGGGGTGGCAGATGCTGACCAGGAAGTCAGACAGGAGGGGCTCGGTAGGCCCCACTGGGCCCTGCTGCCTGGCCACCAAGCACAGCAGGGCCAAAGGACACACGCCCTGCCGGGAGCCCCCACTGCCATGAGGGCCGCTGCCCGGCCCGCGTGGCTTGGGGGCCCAGCAGGGAAGTGAAGGGCTCCTCCCAAAGGGTGTGCCAGAGCAGCTCCCTACCCAACAACAACAGCATGTGTGCCACACTCAGGCTCCCACAGCACGGAAACCAGGCCCACCACAGCCGCGGCCAGCACCACAGTGACCCCCAGCACCACTGGGCTGAGCTCCACCAGACCCTCGCCAAGCTCCCCGGCCACACCTGAGGCCCCGATCCAGACACCCAGCCTTCCGGCCACGCCAACGGCCACAGCCACAGCCCCCACCACCCAGACACAACCAACAGTCTTCTCAGGAGGTAGGGCCCCCGGGCCAGGGCCCCAGGGTGGGTGAGGAAGCACCCGTGGCAGTGCGGACAGGGCTGAAGGGGATGTCGGGCGCTGTTCCCTGCAGATTCACCTCGAACCACCTCCACCGTCACCGCATGGGCCACATCGGTGCCGGCCACCACGGCCACTCGAAGGCCAACAGCCACAGCACCCACCGTGACCCAAGCCACAACACAGCCCACAGGATCCTCCCACGACACAGCCACACGGTCCACAGCTCGGTCCACAGTGCGAACCACAGCAGCCCCGCCAACCCCGGCAACATCAGGGACCTCCACAGTGTCGCCCGCAAGTAAGCATGCCACCACTGCCTGTCCCCACAGAGGGGCCTCAGCGGGGCAGCCCCAGTGCCCAGCCCAAGCTGTGAGGGGCCGCGTGGAAGACAGCAGCCTTGGGCCACCCCCACGACCACACAGGACCAGCTCAGGCCCGAGGGAGGCAGCAGCTGGCCTGACTCAGCACGCTCCTCTTTGCACATCTCCCCCGCCACGGTACCCAAGCGCCCATCCACCACGGCCACCCCCACCAAGGGAATCCACAGGCCCCAGAGGATGCCAGGGCTCCAAAAGTCCCCTGACCCAAGTGCAGGTCCCAACTCTGGGGCAGGGCCCCAAACCTCCGATTACCCTGACAGCAGGCGAGAAGAGAAGCCCTTTCCCAAGGCCAGCGGCAGGGGAGCCACGCAGGGATAGCCGAGCCCACCTGAACAACGGCCGTCCTGAGAGTAGCGTTGGGGGACAGAGCCATGCAGGGCTGCCGGGGAGGGACCCCAGAGCCCACTACAAGCAGCTAAGGGCAACAAGGGTCCACAGAGAATGCCGGGGTGGGGCTTGGGAAAGGAACGAGACAGTCATTCAGAAAACTCCTGGACACACCACCAGGGACACACAGAAGCCACACGGGAGGAGGACGATGTGGAAGGTGTGGGTGATGAATGAGTCACACCCAAAGGCAGGGTAACGAGGAGGAGTGAACTGACCACCACTGTTTTCTACAGCGTTCTCAACACACCGTTGGACCCCTAAAAGCTCTGTCAGCCAGGAGACACAGCAGACGGACCTCCCACGACCCCCGGAGAGTACCACAGGCCACAGCACAATGCACACCAGTCCACTGTCAAGAGCCACCACTGCTAGGGTCGAGGCAAACACCAGTCACACCACACACTCTGCATCCAACCCCCTAACACACACCGCCACAGCCACACCCCCCATGCCACACACCCCTATCACCACTCACTCCACCCCCATCCTTTCTGTCCCCACTACCACCCACACAACAGGTCCGCCCACGGGAACACCCTTCTGGACTGCCACCACCTACCCCACCCCATCACACCCACAGACGCTTCCCACCAACGTGTCACCATCTGCCACCTCCTTGGTGGCTCCAACCTCTCACCGAGTCACCACGTCAACAGAGTCCCACACTACCTCCTCCAGCCCAAAGCCAACTGGCACCCCACCCACATCGACACATGTCCCTGTCACAGAAACAGAGCCTACACCCACAGCCCCGCCACTGACAAAGACCACAACAGAGACCGCCACACCCACAGCCCCACCACTGACAAAGACCACAGCAGGGACCGCCACACCCACAGCCCCGCCACTGACAAAGACCACAGCAGGGACCGCCACACCCACAGCCCCGCCACTGACAAAGACCACAGCAGGGACCGCCACACCCACAGCCCCGCCACTGACAAAGACCACAGCAGGGACCGCCACACCCACAGCCCCGCCACTGACAAAGACCACAGCAGGGACCGCCACACCCACAGCCCCGCCACTGACAAAGACCACAGCAGGGACCGCCACACCCACAGCCCCGCCACTGACAAAGACCACAGCAGGGACCGCCACACCCACAGCCCCGCCACTGACAAAGACCACAGCAGGGACCGCCACACCCACAGCCCCGCCACTGACAAAGACCACAGCAGGGACCGCCACACCCACAGCCCCGCCACTGACAAAGACCACAGCAGGGACCGCCACACCCACAGCCCCGCCACTGACAAAGACCACAGCAGGGACCGCCACACCCACAGCCCCGCCACTGACAAAGACCACAGCAGGGACCGCCACACCCACAGCCCCGCCACTGACAAAGACCACAGCAGGGACCGCCACACCCACAGCCCCGCCACTGACAAAGACCACAGCAGGGACCGCCACACCCACAGCCCCGCCACTGACAAAGACCACAGCAGGGACCGCCACACCCACAGCCCCGCCACTGACAAAGACCACAGCAGGGACCGCCACACCCACAGCCCCGCCACTGACAAAGACCACAGCAGGGACCGCCACACCCACAGCCCCGCCACTGACAAAGACCACAACAGGGACCGCCACACCCAGAACCCCGCCACTGACAAAGACCACAACAGGGACCGCCACACCCACAGCCCCGCCACTGACAAAGACCACAACAGGGACCACCACACCCACAGCCCCACCACTGACAAAGACCACAAGAGGGACCACCACACCCACAGCCCCACCACTGACAAAGACCACAACAGGGACCGCCACACCCACAGCCCCACCACTGACAAAGACCACAAGAGGGACCACCACACCCACAGCCCCACCACTGACAAAGACCACAACAGAGACCACCACACCCCCACAGCCCCACCACTGACAAAGACCACAACAGAGACCACCCGAGCCCAGAACTCAGTCAGCACAGCACTACCACAAAGCTCTAGCTTTAGCTCTACATTATCTTCTCCATCTCCTCTAAACCCAAGCCAAAGTCCTTTCACCACTTCTGTTTCTGTGTCGAACCTTCCACATTACCCCTCGTCTTCATCTAGCACCTCCACTCTCTCCTCCCTGCCCACTACTTCCTCTCTTCCTTCTCACACGTCCTCACACACCACTCCTCCTTTTATATCATATTCCCCATCACCTTCGGCAGTTTCCACTTCACAGAGCATCCCAACCGCTAGTTCAGCTCCGCACAGCCCTTCCCCCTCTGCACCCGTGACCATATCACATACAGCCCCCCTGTCTGCCAGCCGCTTTTCCCCAGCCACCATTGTGTCCGTCAGGCCCTCCCTCTCACCCCCATCCTCTCCCACGCTGTCCCCTCTCCCCACTCCCAGTACCATGGTCCTGTCTACATCCCAGACCACAGCCAGCAAGCCCACCTCCTCAGCTCTGTCCTCTCGGTCCACTACCTCAAAGTTCACCTCTCTCACGACCCGAGCCCCCACGCAGGGCCTCCTGTCTTCTACCCTGGGAGTGACAGCCATCCCAAATTCCCCATCCACCAACCTCACCACCAGACAGCCAAGTACCACCAGGCTGCCGGCCAGCGTATTCCTGACCGGTTCCATCACTGCGCATGGAAGCGCCTCCTTTCCCACTGCCGGGTCCTCTTCCACCAGGGGCCAATCCATCTCCTCTCTCGTCACATCTCTACCCAGCTCTCCAGGTGAGTGACGTCTCTGCAGCCACCTCACGACCCCGTGGCGCACGCTTCTTCTCAGTCTTGCCTCTCCACTCTGGACAATACTCTGGGTCACTCCCATGGGATCTCCGCCTTTTCTCGTCCCCTCACATTTCCTGATGACCCTATGGGCACTGCCTCTCGGCCTCTGCTCCCACCTCTGCTGCACCCCATCATGACCTGCACACACCCACAGAGGCTGGCCCAGCCCTTGCAGCAGGTGTGTCTCCTTTCCTCCCCCTAAAGCCTTCACTTCCCTTGCCTGGGGATGGCCAGGCAGTGCAGGGCACTGAGCAGACTCGGGGTCGGGCACAGCCTGGGGGAGCCACAGCTTGGCCTCTGACCAGCCCTGGAGTGCCATTCCAGGCCTCTGAGCTTTGGTGCTTCAGCTGTGTCCTGGGGGTGTCTAGAAGGACAGGGCCCCCACCAGCAGGCAGTGGCCAAGTCACATCTCCCCCAACCCCCTCTCCAGCCTGTCCTCTGCTGTATGTTGCTTACATGTTCTCGGGGTCTCTCCTCAGCCTTTCTTGGCCAGGTCCCAGATCCTTTCTCCCCTCTTCTCAGGGCACAGCTCCAGTGAATTCCAGTCTGGCCTAAATGGGCACCTGGCCTCTCCCAGGTGGCCCCCTTCCCCACCTCAGGGCCTGACTGTCCTGCACCTGCCTCCCTCAGCCTCCCACCCCTCCACGTCCCTGCTGCAGTCCTGGCCTCCCTTTGAGGTGACCCTCCCTCAGCAGCCTTCCACGGCAACCCTCTGCAGAGCTCAGAAGGACCTTGAGTTTCAACTCTCGCAACCCTCCCCCCGGTTGCAGAAAGCAGGCACGCGCCTCACCCCAGGTGATCGTCGGGGCCCGAGCTGGGACTAGCGGCCGGGGCGCCTGCACTCCAGGGTTGGCGCCCACCCAGGTCTCAGTGCTGCAGATGCCTCCGGCTCTGCTCTACCTTCCTGCCCCAGGCCTGCCTAAGCCCACCCTGTCCTCCAAGGACACCCCCTCCCCTGCACGGCACCCGTCCCCTGAAGCGGGCTCCCCTCTCACACCCCCAGCCTTCCCCCAGCAGGACTGTCCACCACTGCAGGACGGTATTGAAAAAAAATGTGTTTTCTCTTGTGGGACAAGGACTGGGTGGAGACTGCCCAGGAAGAGGCGACCCAGGGCGTGGGGCGAGGGAGCAGGAGAGCAGGAGGGGAGGAGGGCTGGGGGCAGTGGGAGCCACAGGGAAGACCCCCGTGCCCGCCAGGCCTCTCGTCCCACCTCCAGTGGAAAAGCAGGGCAGGCTCGAGGCCACAGGGAGGCCTTGGAAGGGGGCAGGTGGGAAGGCAGGAGAGACCGTGCAGGCTTTGCTTTCTCACTCAAGTCCCACTGGCAGTTTCTAACGGCAGCAATGCTCTGCCAGCTGTCAGGGCGCCCGCTACAGTCTGTCCACTGGGACAGATGCAGGACGGAGCTCACAGCCAGGCCCACAGCCCTGCAGGGAGCTCTTGTGATGCCAAACGTGCCCTCAGGGGATGCTGACATCCTACCCCATCCCTACCGCAGGTACTGAGCCCAGCAGACCAGAAACACCTGTGCCCACAGGTTGGTGTCAGGGCAGGAGGGGAGGTGGAGAGGGAGGCTGGGGCCAGTGCTGGGAATCTGCCTCGTCCTCTGAGAAAACCCTTGACCCTGGGGGACTCCCAGTGTAGCCAACTTTCAGGAAGAAAACACACAGTGAGAGACTTGCTATCAGGCTTTGTTCCCATGCAAAGCCATGAGGTCTGAGCTCAGCGGGGCTCGGACAACGGGAGACGGCCTGGGGCAGGGGCTCGAGTGCAGGGTGGGGACCCAGGGAAGACGCCACGGTGGGCACTAACGTGCTGGCGGCGCCCACACGGCCGCACCCAGATCATCTAAGCTGTCAGGCAGCTGGCAGCCTTCCCTTGGTGGCGCCGGCACTATCCACCGTGCCACAGGTAAAGGGGTTTAAAAACCCGAGGCCCAGAGCCGTGTGTGTCAGCTCCTGCCCTCGAGAGGGCCAGGTGTGGCGCCCCCAGAGGCCACACCTGTCCTCCAGCCCCACCACAGGGCCACCATCTGATGCCTGCCTCTCGGCTCCCAGGGACCTGCAGCGTGAGGGAGTTTGAGGAAGAGGTCACTTACCAGGGGTGCACGGCCAACGTGACGGTGACCCGCTGCGAGGGCGTCTGCGCCTCCTCGGCCAGGTGAGCCGTCGGCCCCGTGCGGCCCTTGTCCAGCTCCCGGACTTGGAACCCGCCCTGCTCGACAGAGGCGCTCCCGGTGGGAGCTGGGGAAGATCCCCTGAGAGGTCCCGGCCCAGGCAGCATGCTGCCCCATCGGGTGGCCCCGGCCCGCACCCACCTCCACCACACCTGCCGGGAGCCGGGGAGGTCAGCGACGCAAGGCCAGCCCCTCCGCGAAGGCGCAGCGACCGGGGAGGGGCAGGAGCGCTCCCGAGGCCGCCGGCCTGACCTGCGCTCCCCGCCGCCGCCCCTCCGCAGCTTCAACACTGACACCACGCGAGTGGACGCCAAGTGTAGCTGCTGCCGCCCCCTCAGCTCCCACGAGAAGCAGTTCGTGCTGCCCTGCCCGGACCCCAGGGTGAGGGGGCGGCGGCTGACGCTCGCGCTGCAGCTGTTCAGCAGCTGCGCGTGCCGCTCCCAGCGCTGCGGAGACTAGAGACCTGGCCCCGGGAGCGAGGACCGAGCCGCGCCGCCGGCACCCGCTCACCCCGACCCACTGTGCCCAGCAGCCCCTTTCCTAGGCACAGGGCATGGCCTCAAAGAGCCCTCAGACGCAGCTCACCCGGGCACCTGAAGAGAAAGGGGCTGCAGGCGGGGGTCCTGCAGACCCTGACCAAACCCAGCCAGCCGCACTGGACTGCCAGCCTCGGGATTGCACAGGGCACTGCCCACCGCCCAGCCACACAGCCTCCCGGCCTCCGAAGGCAGCCTTCCTGTCCTGCTGGGACCAGAACCCCACCCCCGGTGGCAGGAGTGAGGAAGGCTGCTGCAGAGGGGATTCCTGGGGAGACGGGGGCCGCCCAAGCAGAGAAGGGTGGGGGAGAGGCTCGGGTCACAGCGAGGAGAGGGGCCCTGCAGTCGGGGAAGGGAAGGGAGAGGCAAGCGTCACCGCCTGCCCACCAGCAAAGCTCACCCTAGGGAGGGGGCACCAGGCACTGTGCACCGTGAGCCCACCATGAACAGACGACAAATAAACTGGCACTTGTCAAGGCACAAAGGCTCCTGAGCTCTGCTCCTGCCATCTCCCGCGCCCCTGAGGCATTTGTGAGTCCCCAGACCCACGTCCAGCTCACGGGGTCGGACCCGCACAAGTATGGGCCAAGAAGGGGTGCCATTGTGGGCCCCCGGCCTCCCCTCTCCCCCTTCCCAGCTCAGGACTACTCTCCTGTGAGGCCCTCCGTCCCATGGGACCCTGTACCCTGCCTGTGGCTGGGGTCACCCCGCCTGAACTCGGCAGGCTCGCCCCCCCAAGAAGGAACCCCTGGGCCCACTTGCCCCCTAGATGCAGGCCCCCAGAAGGCAGGCCCCCGACGCGCACCACAGAGTGGGGGGAGCCAAGGCCAGGCCGCAGGCCCCACCAGCATGAGTCCCACAGGCTCAGCCCACGTCCTGAACCCAAGTGCAGAGCAAAAGGCATGTCACCTTGACACGCCTCAGCTTCCACCCCCGTGGCTGGGGAACAGGTTCCGGACGACGGGCCCGCGTCATCGGTTCTCAGCGCCCCACACGGCCCCACGGGACAGGACCTTGAGCCGTATGCCGGGCGCCTTTCCCTCCAAAGACCACACACGTTCCAATCGCCACCCCAGCATTTGTTCTTCTTTGCTGATGGACGCGCGCCCAGAATGGTGGGTGGAGGGAGGGCGTCGGCTGACATAAGAAACCAGCCCCGGGCTGGCAGTCCAAACACTGGAGCCCAAGAACCGTGTACCGTCCCGCACCTTGAACAAAAGCACGACGGCCACGCCATCCATCTGCAGTGCACAGCGGTGCCACCAGCGGCCATGCTGCCACCACGTGCGCAAAGCCTCAACCTCCACCGCTGCGCGCTGCAGGGGCTGCACAGGGTGGTGGGTGTGGGAACCTTGAGTGGGGCGTCCGCAGTGTGGGGGGCCCCAGTACCCACATGGCGACTCCCAGAAGCTGCCTCCCCGCAACCCGCACCACGGCACAGGGCCACCGTGTTCCCCTGCCCCACGTGGTTCTCCCCACCGCGCGGCGGGGAGCCCAGTCCCTGCTGGAAAACCAGGGTAACCAACAAGGGCCCCAGCTCTTCCTGGGCCCCTCAGTGTCGAAAGCAGACGTGCCTGTCGAGGACAAACCTGCAGCCTGTGCCTGCCGCCCACCTGGCGCATCTGCCGCTAACAGGACACAGGCCTCGCCTCGGCATCTCGAGGCGCAGGGGACGGCACGTGAGAGCCGCGCACACGGAGGGGTGGGGGGACAGGTGCCAGCTCATCCCCACTCTGCTCTCTGCTTCCCGACCACACGCAGGCCTCCCTCCTCCCACTGCACCGGCCAAGGTCCACAGCACCCTGGCCTGCAATCATGACCCCGGCACATTTAGGTCACTGCACGGGGAAGAGACCAGCTCGCCTTCCAGAAATCTTCTCTGTTGGCCCACGACAAACCCTGCCATCACAATCGGGAACCAGTCCTGGGCCACTGCGGTGACAGTGCACTCATCTGAAACCCAAAGATGCATGAGGTTAGGTACACCCCCTCCAGAGCCACCAGGAGCCCCCCACCCCCCGGCACTGCACACATAAGGTCTCAGTCAGATGGCTTTACAAATCTCGCTTTAAGAACACAGTGCTGGGAAAAAGGAAAATAGAATTAAATCCAGCCAGGATACGTGTTTTTGTTGATCGTCATTGAGAACACAACCCTGTCTAACTTCTAGATTCAGAACCCGGCCCCAGCAAGCCCCCAGGCACTGTGCTCTCACCCTGGCCGAGGTCGGCGCTTGGGTCCCGTGTGGACATACCCATCAGCCCTTGGGCTGCCTCCCCGTCTCCCATCCAAGTAGCCAAGATCTATTGCCATGGCAGACAGAACGCTGCCTCTCCTCTCAGAGCATCAGAGATGAACTGTCAGTAAGACAGCATTGGCATCTTGATAAAATTTCAAACAACTTTCCATTTTCATTCAAACTTCTAAATTCCCTTTAATTTGTAGACTTAGCCACAGAACTGTCTTGATTTCTATAAGAGCTGATCCCGCGATCCACGCCCCTCTCCTCCTGACTTGGCAGGACGGCTGGGTCCAGGCTGAGCCTTTTCTTCCTCAACGGCACACAGGCTCCCCATCCATCCCCACAAGGGACGAGGCCAGAGAAGCAGGGCTGGGAGGCACCCGGGGCTGCGACACTAGACAGGGCATGGACTTGCAGCGTGGCAACGAAGACGATAGTGGAGATGAAGAAAAACGCAGACACAGGAGCCTGACCCTCCGTCCTTGTTGATTAAAACTGTTCCGAAAGCAATTCACACAATCTCTGAGAGACGGTTTCTCTACTCGTCCGCAGCGTGAGTCGGTACATCTGAAACAGAGGACACAGAAGGTCAGTGGCGGTGCCAGGGCAGACACTGCGGGGCCAGCCCCGCCCAGCGGCCCCTCAAGGCCCCCTGCTCAGCCCTTCCCTGGAGGTGCCACTGTCGACGGGCTCAAGCGACGAACGTGCTCTCAGTGGCAAAAATAAAACAGTTTGACATCAGCAAGTGCTCGCGTGCACGTGGACCAACTGGAAACTTCATGCGCAGCCGGTGGGCGTCTGAGACCCGCATCGCGGTCAGAACAGCAACGCTGACCGTGCCCAGACCCCACGAGCCGGCAATCCCACCCTGAGTGTTCCCCACGTGAAATGAAAACATGCCCACACAAAGGCATGTCCGGATGTCTGCGGCAGCCGTATTCAATGCCTCCTGAAACAGGGGCAGCCTGATGCCCATCGACAGGAGGGCTGGGCAAACCAGAGTGGCAACTCCCCACAAAGGAGGGCTGCGTGCTCCACGAGGACCCACCGTGGGTACAGCAGCAACACAGTGACTGCTGGAGCTGGGGCCAGGCGGGTCCCACGCTGGGCCACACGGCGCTGCCTCCTAGGGAGGCCGGGGCTGATGCGGGCGTGCCAGAGGACTTTCTGGGGCGATGGAAATGCTACACACACCAACGGGTGGTGGTGGTTACACAGGTGTACACATCTGTCGAAATACATCAAACTACCACATCTGGGATCTATCTGCATATCTCACTGTGTGTGAATTACACCACAGTTTAAAAAAAAAAAAAAAGTAAGCGTATTCAGCGATTCCCTCAAGGGGCTTGACCTGGGCTTGCAGATTCGGCTCCAAACGCAGTAAGCATCCAATCTGGGTGGTTTTGGTGTGTATGATACCGGCTCCCACGAAGTTTGCAGGATTAGGATCGACTTCCTCTAGGAGTGCAGAACCAAAGCCAATAATCTGTGGGAAGAACCAGGAGAAACAGGAGCCCCTTGCATCGGCGCCAGCAGAGGTGGAGGGTTCTCCGAGGGGAGAAGCCGCCAGCCTCCTCTGAGGGCTCCGGTCGTGTCCCGACCCTGGGAACGTCCACAGCAAGACCTTTACCTTGGCTTTGGTGATCTCTGTGTCCATTGGATGCTTCGCCTTGAAGATATTCTGCACTTCCTGCTGGGGACTGTGGGAAACCGAGGCCAGCGCGAGTGCCGTCAGCTGAGCCAGAGCCGAGGCCCCCCACCCACCCGGTGGGGGGGGACAGGGCGCCACTCACTTGCTCAGCTGCTTCCAGCGCTGGAAGAAATCCTGAGAAGCCATCTCCGTGGGCTGGAAAAACTTGTTGAGTGTGATAGGCAGCTTCACAGACACATTCTGAAAGGTTCCCCCATACCTGTGAGCAACACAGAGGCACGCTGGGAAGAGTCCACGTCCCGAGCGTGCCACCTCCAGGGCACAGAGGGGCCGCGTGCAAAAGGCGGGGCGGAGAGATCTGGACGGGCGGCCCAGGGCTCCAGGGAGGCTGGTCCATCTCCGGCGCACCGTCATCGATGGCCAAGGACGTCGGGGAACGTGCCCCCGCCACCCCCGGCCGAGGCTGCTGGGCCGGTCGCAGCGCCAGGGACAGGCGCCGCCTCTTCCCGTTCCCCAGCAGTCCGTGTCCTACAACTCCAAGTTTAAATCGTGTGGGTTTTTTCTTTTTTCCATGAAAAGACTAAAAGAAAACGGTGTGCCTACGGAATGAAAGAAAAATTCTGCACGTCTATTTCCCTAAATTTTACAAAGTACATCATCTGCAGGTCTCTGTATACTTCGTATTTGGAAAGGTGCTTTTTCAAAATTTAACCTTACAAATACCCAACAGGGAAGGCTGGGATGCACACTCTACCACAGTCGCTGAAAGATGGCAGAAACGAGCCGAGAAGCAACACAGACACGTCAGAAAAAACAGTCAAGCCGGCGTGTACGCTCAGAGTACAACACACAGGCGCTCACACACCAGACGAGGCCCTGGTGGGCCCAGCGCCGGGCGGCTGGCCTCTGGAGCCGCAGGCTGCGCAGCGCCCGCAGCGGGACAGGCCCCTCGATCTCTCGCCTGAAAGCCCCGGGCCTTGGGAAGAAGGCCCTGCCCACCCGGCGCCCCAGACCCCAGGCACCCTCTCCCTCCCCCACTTCCCACACCCCCCTGTAGCAGACGCCTCTGGAGTGTGTACGGCAGGTCACCCCTCGGTCCTCACCACACCCTCTGAAGGAAGGATGCAGAGGTCCCGCGTCACAGCCACGTGCCGGCCCAGCCTGACACCCCCACGTCCAGCAAGAGCGGCTGGTGCCTCGGCCGGGGCTCCCACCTGAACTGGATGTTGAGGACGGGCGCCTCGGTGAAGTCGGACACGCACTCTATGTTGACAGCCTGCTGCACCTGTGCGCCTCCGTCCACGGTGGGGTCCACAGGCTTGGTCTGCAGGCTCAGATGTACATGTGTCAAGGAAGCTGCGGCGACGCTGGGAACATGGGCTGAGCCCAGTGAGCCCCGAGTTCAGAGAGGCTCCAGAAGGGGCCCGGCAGGAGTCGGAGCTCACATCCTGACCTCGGACGAAACCTGCCACACGTGTGTCTTTAATGACTTAAACATTTAGCTTTAACGGTCCACGTTTAAAGCGTGTTTATCTTAAAATAAAAATAGATCTGGCCTGTAGTAAGGAGGTTCCTGCTTCACGGCTTTTCCAGGGAAGGCGGCATCCTTGGTGGCCAAGCTGGGCCTCCTTCGCCCTCACTTTACCCGGGCAGCCCATCATCGCGGGAACAGGACACCTGGATGGCAAGGCTGACGGGCTGGAGAAGCTCACGTCCCAGTTCTGTCATTTATATGGGACCGTCTCCGGTCGCAGCTCGTCCCAGGTGGCCCATCACTCGCTCTGCCTGGGCAGCAGCTCCCTGGGAGACTCCCCAAGGAGACCAGAGCCCCAGCGGATGTGGAGGCCGGAACAGGCCTGCATGTACTTCACCAGCGTTATAAACAAGCAACCTGAGTGTGGGAAGGTACCCCGAGGCCGCGTTAACAGCACCTGGAAACGCCCTCCTAGTCTATCCTCCACCCGCTTCTGCCAGGGGCCTAGGGGCAACGGAACCAAGGATATTGGCCTGGAGGTCGTCCGAACAGATGAGCGTAGGAGTAAAGCTCAGGAACTGCGTGGAGGTCTTATTACCGTAAAATATGAACATCCGCCCTAGAAGGAAGCAAAGTAGCTTGTTCCCACGACACGCCACAGCCTCCTGAGCTGCACGGAGGAAAGCAGAGCCCCCGGCCCACACAAGTGACGCCCAAGCCCTCGGCCTCGGCACTTGGGGGGCTTGGAGCCAGCACAGCAGAAACCGCCACACAGACTTCTGTGAACGTCTTTACACCCTCAGAATTCAGAATGGAATGTGAACTTCACATCTCCTGAAGAGGACGCACAGGTAGGCAGGCCTCCCCGACAGCCTAAGAAACACCACGGCTCCCGGGTGACGCCACCGTGGCCTGGAGTCTAACCCCTTCATCCAATGAGAAACGAACACCTCCGTCCGTCCTCAGTTAGAAGGAGTCTGAGGGGCCCCGCGGGGCAGACACGCTGCCTTCCCACCCTCCACTCGTTTCCGCAGACAAGGCTCCACGATGGTGCCAAGAGGGAGGCGGGGCCAGCAGCCCACAGGGCCCCTCGGCAACGGCCCCAGTAGCCAGTGGGCATAATTTGGGGGGGCTGGGGGGAACAGAAAGCTTTTTTTAAAAATGTGGTAAAACATACACTATATACCCTGCAATTTACTGTCTCAGCATCTCTAGGCGCACAGGGCGGGGCACGAAGCACATTCACGTGGTCGCGTTACCTTCCCCACCTTCATCCCCAGAACGTTCCGTCTTCCCGAACGGACGCTCTGTCCCCATGAACACTCACTCCCCTCCCCTCCCCCAGCCCTGGGCCCCACCGTCTACTTTTCTGTCTCTGTGGATGTGACTCCTCCAGGGACCCCTAGGGAGTGGAATCAGACAGGATTAGTCCTTCTGTGACTGGATTATTTCACTGAGTGTGATGTCCTCAAGGTTCACCCTGTGTAGCCTGTGTCACAAGTTCCTTCCTTTTTAAGGCTGAGTAATGTTCCATTGTGTGTTTAAACCACATTTTGTGTATCCATTCAAATGGATGGACACTTGGGTTGCCTCCACCTTTTTGGTGACTGTGAACGTGGGCGTGTGAGTACCTGTTCCAGTCCCTGCTTTCCTTTCAATTCTTTTGGGTAAATACCCAGAAGTGGTATTGCTAAGTCATATATATGAGAGTTCTATTTTTAGCTTTTTAAGAAACCTCCAGACTGTTTGCCACAGCAGCAAATACATCCCGCCAGCGCACAAGCTTCCAATTTCTCTGCGTCCTCGCCAACCCTTGTTTTGTTTTTTATAGCAGCCGTGCCGATGCATATGAGGTGGTACCTCGATGGGTCTGACTGCATTTCTCAGACTATTGGTGACGGAGGGCGCCTTTGCATGCTCTTTTGGACGCCTGCATGTCTTCCTTAGAGAAACGTCTGAGACTTCTGCCCATTTTCTAACTGGGTTGTTTTTCTGTTGTTGATTTGGAGTCCTCTATATATTCTAGAAACTAGACCCTTTTGAGATTTGTGATTTGGAAATACTTTCTCCTCATAACTTCTAAGAGAAGTTTTCATTAAGTGAAGTAAAATACATACCTAAATTCTGCCGAAACTCAGACTTCAGTCCAATCTGAAGAAGCTGGTTTTCAAACAACACACCATTATTTTTACAGACAAACCTGGGGGACAAGGGACAGCATGTGAGTCACTCAAAGCCACCCACCCACCGAAAATACCAAGATCAGTTTCGAAAAAGGGTTTAAAGAACACGAAGACCAGGAAAACCTCTCTGGGACAGGAGGGAAGGGAAAAGCAGCAAATATTCCGACGAACACCATTAAAAGCGCCCACTAGAGATGGGAGGTAAGTCGAGAGGGTGACACGGCACAAGCAAGGAACGACCACAGTAGCAGGTCGTCTGCCTTCCATGAAGGTGCTGCTCAACCGTGAACAGCTTCCACTGACGCAGGACACGGGCGCCACGGCAAAAGCACACACGTTTGTTCAGGTCGGCCCACAGGCTCGGCCACTTGACACGCGGCACTGGCCTCCAAACGGCCTCCACCGGGGCTGTCCGCAGGCCACGTACACCCACGCCCACACCCAGGCGGCCCTCCCTGCCCCTCCTGTCCTCCCCTCCCCTCTCCCCTGCTCTCCCTTCCCCTGGTGCTGGGAAAACTGGACAGCTACATGGAAAAGCATGAAACTAGAACATCTCACACTGCATATAAAAATAAACTCAAACTGGATTAAAGACCTAAATGTAAGACCTGAAACCACAAAACTCCTAGAAGAGAACATAGGCAGAGCACTCTTTGACACAAACTGCAGCAAATATTTTCTTGGATCTGCTCCTAAGGCAAAGGACACAAATGCAAAGATAAACGAGATCTAATTAAACTTAAAAGCTTTTGCACAGCAAAGGAAATCATCAACAAAACAAAAACACAACCTACTGAATGGGAGAAAATATTTGCAAATGGTAAGACCAATAAGAGGTTTAATTTCCAAAACATATAAACAGCTCATACAACCCAATATCGAAAAACCAAATGACCCAATTAAAAAACGGGCAGAAGACCTGAACAGACATTTTTCCAAAGAAGACATACAGATGCCAACAGGCACATGAAAGATACCGGACATCACTCACCGTCAGGGAAACGGGGATCAAAACCACAAAGAGACAACACCTCACACCTGTCAGAAGGGCCATCATCAAAAAGACCACATGTAACAAATGCTGATGAGAGCGTGAAGAAAAGGGAGCCCTTGCACACTGTTGGTGGGGATGTACGTTGGTGAAACACTGGAAAACAGTATGACGGCTCCTCAAAAGACTAAAAATACAGCTACCACATGATCCAGCAACTCCAGTCCTGGGCATATTCGAGGAGAACGAGGACACTAATTTGAAAAGATACATGCACCCCAATATTCACAGCAGCATTATTTACAAAAGTGAAGATACGAAAGCAACCTAAGTGTCCGTCAGCGGATGCGTCGATAAAGTTGTGGTATAATATACGATGGAACACACACACACACACACACACACACACACACACTCAGCCAATACAAAAATGAAATTCTGTCACTTGCAACATGAATGGACTTGGAGAGCGTCACGCTAAGTGCAATAAGTCAGACAGAGAAGACACATACTGTATATGCTGCCATTCACATGTGGAATCGGAAACATAAACGAACGTCACGAAACAGACACAGACTCGCAGATACAGAGAACAAACCAGTGGTCACCAGCAGGGAGAAGGAAGCGGGGAGAGGGAAGACAGGGTACGGGGGAGTAAGAGGTACAAACTGCTACGCATAAGATAGATAAGCCACAAGGATATATTGTACAGCACAGGGAAATACAGCCACTATTTTGTGATAACTTTAAACGGAATATAACCTAAAAGAGTTGAGTCCCTACGTTGTACACCTGACACTAATATGATGTTGTAAACCAACTAACTATACCTCAGTTTAAGAAAAAGAGTCTGTTTTCCGCCACAGACGGACAACTGGCGGCACTGCAAACCCGCCCTTCCCCAAGTCACTTCCAACAAGCGACAGGAAATACGAGTCAGTGTGCGGGGCGAACCAAGAGAGACTGGAGAAACCAGAAAACCACAAGAACTCTTCCGCGGTCACAAAGACCAAGACGAGCAGCCGCTCCTTGGAGACAACAGAACTCACACCCGCTCTCCTCTCGGAGGGGGAGCCCCGCACCTCCTGGCTGGATCTAGATCAGCAGAGACAGAGGGGCAGACAGCAAGCAGGGAAAAGGGGCAGGATCCGCGCAGCGAAGCGCGGGGAAGAGCAGCCTGGGATTTCGCCTTCAAAGTGGGGGAACGGGGCCAAGTCGACCGCACGCAGGACTCTGCTGGCCCACAGCAGGGGTGTGAACATCGGGACACCGGTCAGACAGAGGTGACAAGGACGGAACAGGTCAGCGGAGGAGCAGGAAGCAGGCTTGGAAGCAGACCCCACAGGACAAAGCAGTGACTGTGAACTGAAGAGCGTTTCTTCAAGAAAAAGCTAGGTGCCTGGAGGGCAGACACGGGGCGTGATTAGAGAGCCCAGGGGCACAGCACGGAGAGCAGAGCACAAGCGTCCTGCAGGGCAAGCGCAGCCCATGGGAGCAGACAGCACACAGGGCGCCCACCACTCCCTCACCTGCCCAGCGCCTGAGCCTCCTCCCTCCCTGGGCGCCCAGGGCGCAGGCCTGGCCGGGCGGGGGGAGCCCCTGTCCTCCGGATGCAGGAGGCAGACTACCTGGCGAAGTTGTCCTCGGAGCCGGGAGCCAGGGGAGCGACCGCGGAGGGTGAGTCTGAGAAAACATCCACGAGCAGCCCGCCGGAGGAGGGTGGAGGTCCCGTGGGGACGGGGGGCGCAGCCCCGAGCCCCAGTAGGTCTGCCGACGGAGAGGGCGTGGACTGGAAGACAGGGAAGGAGAAGGTCAGCGCAGACCCTTCTGGGCACCACGCCAGGCAAGCACAAGGGCCTGCGCCCCACCCACACCCCGAAAAGAAGTGTCTGGTTTCAGAGACAAGACTGTGCGTGTCACTGTCAACCATGTGAAGAAGTCTGGAAAGATGAAAGAAGTACAAGCCAGCAGCTTACTAGGGCACAGCCTTAGTCATCTATGTTCTACTTCGTTACAGAGGAAGAGCAGACAAAATGCCTGCAGAACAGGGTTTTTTTTAAATAATTGCTTTTTTCGTTGTTTTGTTTTGTCTTTATTTTTTTTTATCGAAGTGTAGCTGATGTAGAACGTTGTACCTGAACAGCTGCTTTCTGATCCTAGGCAAAGACAAAGAACACGAGCCAAAGCCCTTCCGAAATCACTCTCCAAGCTCACAGGACACACAACAGTGCAGCTCATCATACGCTCACTCCCCAGGTGTCCCCCCACCAGCTGCACAGAGAGCTGGCGCTGCCCCTGCACGGGTGCACAAGTCCAGAAACGCGCAAGGTCCTGAGGACCGAGAGGTTCCTGTCGCAGCAAGAACCAGGCCTGTGAGAACTCATCTGGAATGACTTTTAAATGTCCCACTGGACGCTCCCGAGGGCAAATATCCACTTACAGTCACCTGAGACTACATCCGAGAGCTGCTTTTCGTCACTGCAGTGAACACCTTGCTCGGATTTACTGAGCACTCACTCATCTTTCCAGGAACGCAGCCACGCCGGCAGCCACGCTGAGAGCCAAAGGAGGCCAACGCCCCTTCTTTCTCAGGAGTGTGGATGCACCCACCCCGGGCACTGGCCAGTCCGCCCTCAGGCCATGCGGAGGACGTACACGTGGGAATCATTACATTAGCATAAATAACTACTTGTTTCCCTTTCATATTTAGAGCACTGCACTGAATTTCTAAAACATCACACGCGTAGGCAGATATCTTCTGTATGGATTCCACGTTGAGACAAAAGAGGCGTTACAGAGCACGTGTCCCGTCCCGCAGAGAGGACGTGGGCCTGAGCGCCGGGCCCTCCTTCCTGGGGCTCCAGGGCAGGCAGCGCGCCAGGCCCACCCTGCGGCCGGAAGCGGCCCGGAAGCGGGCGGCTCCGGGTGAAAGGGGCTCCTGGGTAGAGCTGACAGGCCAGGCCGGGCTCCCCAGAGGAGCTGTCAAGCTTCCTCAGAAGCTTCTGCGCCATTGGGGAGAGTCGATGAAATGGCCACGGGGGCTCCTGGCCCTGCACCTGGGATGACACTCCCGCACACACAGCCCCTCACAACAGCCTCCCGCCAGCGAGGCCATCTTCGGGAGCCCGCCCACCCAAGGTTAGGAGCTGCTCCCGAGGTGGGGGGGGCCCAAGCCTGCTGTGAGTGACGCGAGAAAGGCCTCTGTCTGGGCCACAGAACCCACAGCCTGACGAGGTCACTGCACCTCTGCCACCTACTGCACAATGTCTCCACTGGTTCCCAAAGAACAGTGCAAACGCTTTTTAAAGTAGGCAAACCCTTCTGTCCCATTAAGTCAAACACGGACAGACAAAAGCAAGGCTGCTCCTTCGGGAGGCCCCGCTAAGACGCCTGCTCCCTCCCCAGACCCCACGTGCAGGCTCTACCCTGCAGCACTGGGACCCCCCGCCGCTTCGCCGCCTCCCCCTCTTCTCAGGACTCCGGGAGACCCTCCCCCAGGAGCCGGCCTGGCACCCGGCTCTGCACAGGTTACACCTGCTCGAAGCGCCGCACACCACAGGGCGCAGGGTGGCTCTGGGCTCCTCCGCCAGCCCAGAGCCCCAGGAGGACCGGCAGCCTCCAGACACCCACCCTCAAGGCACACAGACAAGCACCCCAAAGCCACAGCTGAGCCGAGCTCCCAGGAAGGCCACAAAGAAAATCACCTCCTGGCATGACCTGCGACCCTAAATAAAAGGCATTCTGGCCACTACTGCCCAAAGTAAAAGGCATCCCAGGTGTTCTTGTAAGATCCAGACATCTCGATGCCACTTTGCGGCGGGGCCTCCTTTCTGAGTTTGAAGACAGGAGAGAGAAGACACCAGGAGGAGAATCCCAGCCAGGAGGGATCCCAGCCTCTTTCCTGTCCTGCTGCTTCTGCCTCAACTCCCCAGCCCCGTCCAGGCCTTCCCCCGCCCCAGCTCCCTGAGCCGTGAGGACAAACAGGAACTCACATCCACAGGGCCACGAAGGGCGCCCCTGGAGAGAAGGTATCAGGGCTCAGGTGAGAGGTCCTGGCTGTGACGGGGCCCCAAGTCAAGGGCCAGGCCAGGTCTGAGCACAGGCCTCACGGCGGGCCCGAGGCCCCGGGGCACACAAGGAGACGTGGAGCCAGGCAAGCGGCCCCCCAAGGAGCAGCAGGACTCAGACACGAGCACGCTCTGGATGAGCAAACCAGCCGGGCCCCGGGCTGTCCACACGCGGGCACGCGCCACCGGTGGGGCCCGCCCTCACAGAGGCCGCCGCACAGCGTAAGCAGCACCATCCGTGGCGCCGCACCGGCGTCCTGGAGGGGAGACACAGCTCTCCAGGCTGCCTCCCGACGGGCCAAGCATAAAGCCCAAGGTCCTCGGGAGCCGCCTGCAGGGCCGCAGGGGCTGCTGCCCGGCAGGGCTAATGCACCCGCTCCCCGGGCTCCCTCCACTGAGCCGAGAAAGGAAACACAACTCTCAAAACGGCATTTTCCTCGACGAACGTCAAAGGACACATCCTCAGGGCATCGTGCGTGAACAGGACGCTCGCTCTAATGCGCTCACTAGTGAAAAACCTCTGAGGACAGCAGGAGGTGGGTCCACTGGAAACCAGCGAGGGGTGCGGGACTATACGGTAGTCATGCAAGACACGGGTGACCACGTCTTCTAAATCCAAAGCCGAGGGGAGACGTGGGAGCTGACCGCGGACGCCAGACAACCATCCGACAGACACAGTCTGGCTGACAGACACAGGCGTCTGGGTCAGCCTGCCCCCAACGACAACAGTCCAGGGTCACGGATCTCGGGGACCAGGTGCCCCAGGAGCTCACGCAGGGTACGGCCCTCAGGAGGGGACCCACCGCAGCGCTGGCACTGGCCGGGGCGGGCTCGGGGCCCCCATTGACGTCGGCGCTCCTCTCCCGCTTGGCCTCCTCCAGGTCGGTCACCGTGCTGGGGCCCTTCTTCTTCTTGAGCTTGGCCAGGATAGAAGACTCACGTTCTGGAAACGGAGGCATCTCCTCCAGGACAGTCGCCTGGGGGGAAAGGAGCCCTAGGTCAGCGCAGCACGAAGCCCCATGGCCTCCGGCCCCCAGAAAGGGTGGCCGAGGCGAGGCGGGGGCAGTAGAACAGCGTGGCGCACCAGGATGTCGGTGCTGGCGACAGTGCTGAGCCGCAGGTACTCGACGGCGCGCTGCTGCAGCTCCACGTCAGCGTTCTTCAGCTGGCTGTCACTGCGCAGCACATCCTGGATGGTGCCCTTCACCTCCGGGAACAGGTTCACGAACTTGATGTAAGTGGACAGGAGGAGCGCCCTGGTGGGGACGCTGCACAGGTGGAACTTGGAGTGCAGCAGGTGAAACTGGGTCAGGGGGCTGGGGGGCACACATGGGGCACAGCGTCACCTCCACGCTTCACTCCCTGCCTGGAGCACCCCGCCTGAGCCTGACCCCCGTGTGTCCCCACAAGACGGGGAGCGAGCGCGGAGTGACTCGGGGAGATGAGCCCACACTCAGCCAGAACCTGTGCGTTCCAGCTCCAGGCCGAGTCCAGGCTCCCCTCTGAACAGCGCTGGCCATCAGCCATGCCTCCTTTCCCCCCAGAATCCCTGTGTTCTGTACAGTCAACCAGAGTGGATGTCCCCTCGCTACGGGCTGTCCTGGGGAGCCCGGGACATCAGCTGGCCTCTACTAGGCCATCGGGTGTGAACCAGTGGGCACAGGCCCGGCACTGGACACGGGACTCCCGGCCCCTGGGTGACTCACCTGGATCTCGGGTCTCCTGCTATCAAGTTCCCAAACTCCCCTAGGATGTAGCCACCGACTTTGACCAGGTTCTCGTGGCACGCTGGGGCCTGCAGCGCCTACGGAAGAGCACGCGCGGTGAGCCTGGTGCCCAGGCAGAGGTAGCACCAGTAGTGCTCGGCCTCTGGAGAAAGCCACCAAGCCGTGTGACGAGCCAGGAGAGCGGGCTCAGGCTGCCTTCCCAGGGAGCCTGCTCTGCACGCGGCCGCAGCCCCCAAAGCCTCCTGAGCCCCTCCCGAATGCACTCCCCGCCCCATCCTCTCTCCTGGCCACTTCGGCAGAGGGATCAGTAGCAGGGGAGCCCCACGGGCAGGGCCACGGCCGATCCCACCCCTGGAACGAGAGCTGCTCCCAAAAACTGACGCGTGGGCCCTGGGCAGGGGTGGGGGCACACGGCCCTCGCCGACAGAGACCACAAACCCACCGTGGCGGCCCCACACTTGCTCTCGGACACACAGAGGCCAGCCCGAGGCCCCAGCCCGGGCAGCCTGCTCAGGAGGCCACTCGCTGACCGAGAGCCTCCCACCCGGGGTCGCTGTGTTGAAATCAGGGAGAGAGGGCACTGAGACTCCAGCGGAGGCAGGAGCAGTGCCGGAGCCCGGCCTGCGGGAAGGCTGGCAGGGGCGGGGCGGGGCCACACCTCAAACACCGTCTTGGCGGCGTAGCCCTGCACATCGTCCCGGTTGACGACGATCTGGATGACGCGGTACCACACCTCCTCGCTCACGTAGTCTCCAGCGATGCGGATCAGGTTCAGGATAGTGTCCACGTACCACGTGTAGTCCACGGCGTACTTCTCCGCCAGGATGGCGACCTTCAGCACCTGCAGGGCACGGCCACTCAGGGAGGGCCTCAGAAGGGCCTGAACCCACGCCAAAGCAACCCCCACTTGTCAAAGGAGCCCGTAAGTCTAAGGTTCCAGGAGCAGATGTGGAAGGACGTGTCGAGAGAGGCACAGCGAGCCCCGCCCTCCCCCCCCACCCGGCCCGCAGCCCAGGCAGCCCCGCTGGCAAAGCGCCGCCCGCGCTTGCTGGGCCTCCTGCTCCGACAGCCCTTCTCCCAGCTCCCCAGGGCACCTGCTCCGGGCTGCGGAAAGCAGGGCCCACACCTCCCCCGGGTACAGCCTCCCCC
>NW_020173674.1:626679-627158 GCF_003031525.2 Neophocaena asiaeorientalis asiaeorientalis | reverse complement strand
TGGCAAAGCGCCGCCCGCGCTTGCTGGGCCTCCTGCTCCGACAGCCCTTCTCCCAGCTCCCCAGGGCACCTGCTCCGGGCTGCGGAAAGCAGGCCCCTCACCTCCCCCGGGTACAGCCTCCCCCTGCACCGAGCCTGCCCTGAGCAGCATCAGTCGCCAACCTGGAGCCCGGACCCCGTGCTGCCACCCGCACGCCCACCTTCCCCAGAGTGACCTCCTGACCGCGCCCCAGATCCCCCATCCACCTGCTCTGCACACCCTCTGGCCTCCAAGTCGACCCTCCGTAACGACCCCAGAGCGCCGTTCCAGAACACCCACCTCGTCACCGCCCTAGGCTTCGAGTCCTTCAAGCCCAGAGCTGGGCCCAAAGCTGGGCGCTGGGGGCCCCTCACTGCCACACTGGCCTGTGTCCCCGCTGCGCCCACCGCCCACGCACGCCCCGCTCCCTCTGTGCTGAGCACCTGCCTCCCAGGACCTCT
>NW_020173674.1:540174-626507 GCF_003031525.2 Neophocaena asiaeorientalis asiaeorientalis | reverse complement strand
GGGGAGGGCCTCTGCAAAGTGATTCTGGAAGACTGGAAGGCTCCCCTGAAAATGCTGATAAAAAAACTAAAGCAAAGGCCTCTCGTCCAATACGTAGTAGATTCTCAACAAGGCTGCAAGGACGCGCTTCTGTGAGACATACAAGCATCGGTGCCGGTGACGACACACAGGTCGCCAGAACTCACAATCTCTTCTCGGATAGAGTAGTCGGCCGTCTCCAAGTAGCTCAGCATCTCGGCCACGATCTGCTGGGCATTGCTGCGGTCGCACATGGCGTAGAGGAGGTCCACGGCCCGCTGCCGCACGCTCACGTCCCGTTCCGTCTGGGGAACGAGCACAGAGCCAACAGCCACATGAAAGGAGCCTGGGCAGGGGACGGTGGCAGTCCGCTGTGACACGTGCCCTCCCACGGTCCCGAGCCGGGCGGCTCAGGCACCCACCCCCCGCCCCCGTCCCAATGCTCACTCGGAGCTCTGCCCACTCAGCACCCAAATCCAGGAGCCCGAGAGCCCCTCACTTGCCACCCCACTGCCCCCCTCACTCCGGCATTCAGACCCCGCAGCTCTGGACCGGCCACGATCACGATCACACTCCATCCCCAGGGGGTGGGTCAGAGGCCGCCTGCTGTGTGGTCACAGACCGGCCCCTTCCACGTCACCTGAGAGCCTGTCCCCGTGCTGGCTCCCAGCCCCACCCCGGACCCTCAGAAACAAGAACACAGCCGCTCCCCAGCACAGGACAGCATGAGAGGCACTGCCATGGGCCCAGCCACAGGCACGGCAAGAGCAAGTCTTTCTGATCCAGGCAGTGACTGAAAGAGATGCCAAAACCACCCAGGAGGAATTCGAAACACCAGAAAGCGAAATCCCAAGCCTTTGTACGGCCTCTTGTTCAAAACACACACCAAAGATGTCTATTAAATACACGCAAACCCAAAGGAACAGGGTTAGACGTGTTCTCAGCAGTAAGCCCAGGACCAAGACAGTGGGTTCTGTAGCTTCCCCATCTGCCTTCAGTTTTCTAACACGCAGGAACGCAGTGGATGTGGCTGTGTCTGACCCTGAGGAACCAACCCTCATTAGAGCAGAAGACCTCAGCTTGGCTCTTCCAGCTCTGGAATTTCAATTCCCTGACAAAAGCAAATATCCTTCTGCAAGGAGTGAGTTTTCTCGGAGACATGGACAAAATATTTCATCCTTCTACCAAAACGAACAGTTTCTACTGATCCCAATTTTTACTGCGACTCTGCTCACGTGCCAGGCCCAGTGGGAGATGCCCTGTGTGGTCATGGTCTCTCGCGGGCAGAGGGCAGAACCACCTGGGGACGCACGCAGCCGGCCAGATCGCCCGGGGCCCGAGCGCACGACCCCAAGTGACCGCGGGACCCCCCGGTAGCTCACGAGTGACAGCGTGAGTGACACAGGGACAAGGCGCCCCCGTGGCCAGGCAGCCCCAGAAGAGCACACTTGCCTTCAGGGCATTGATGACCGTCTCAATGTGTGTCTTCACAGCCTCGTGGGAGAACTCGGAGCTGGCCAGCGTGCACATGCTCTCCAGAGCCAGGTAGCGCAGGTTGGTCTCCCGGTGCTGCAGGAACTGGCCCAGCTGGTTACAGGCGCGGACCAGCAGGTTTGGCTCGCTGTGCAGACAGGAGAGGTGGGTGGGCAGGGGTCCTCCACTCGGCCTAGGCCGTGCCACGTTCACGGCCACCACGGTCTCCCGGGACGTAAGACCTGACGCTCACTCTAGTTGGTACCACACAAGGACCCGTGCCTTGTGTCCCCCAGAGCATTTCTGAGTGCATCTGCAGAACCCCGGACTCCAGAGGGTCGAGGGCAGCTGAGACCCCCAGCCTCCACGCCAAGCTGGCGGGGCGGGGGCGGCAGGGGGACCCGGCTTTCACCAAGCCTCAGCCAGGGGTCGGCTCTCAGCCAGAGAACCCGCTTGGCCGACAGCTGGACGAAAGCCGCGACACCGAGAGACAGACGCACAGACGGAGATGATATAACAGAGGTTACTGGCCATTTAAGTACCGACTGCGTGAAACTCGGCGTTAAGTCTCTGCTTGCTCTTTACTCTGCCCTCTGAAGAGTTAACAAGGACAGGGAGGCCACTCCAAGAGGGAGAGTCTCGTCACCGGTGCCCAACCCCGTGGACCGCAGAGCTCAGGCAGCTGCACCCGGCGGAAGCGCTGCAGGAAGGCAGGGCCGCGGGAGCACCCCCACCCCCTCCCCTCCCCATGCCACCTCCACACACCTTCCCACCACAGCCTCGGCCCAACAAAGCCCACAGGACACACGTGCGCATGCCGCACTCCCAGGTGGCCCTGGGAGCAGCGGGTCGGGCAGGATGCCCAAGAGAAGCAGGGCAGCCGTCTGGGGGAAGTGAGACCACGGCAGTCACGCTCACGGCGTGGAGGGTCTGAGACCAGAGTGCGTGCGGGGCGGCTCCGAGCACCGTGCCCTCAGGCCCGCCAGGGACCAGGCCGCGGGGGCCCACCTGTCGTGGTGGATGATAAGGCTGATGGCCTCGAAGAGCACGGCGTTCTTGGCGTTGGAGTGCTGCACTTTCTTGGACTTGGGCGGCTCCTGGGCTTTGTTCAGAATCGTCTCCAGGCACTCGGTCAGGCGGCCTCGCACTGCAGGGTCTTCTGGGCGAGACAGACAGACGTTGGCCCGGCTCCCCTTGGCCCACACGGCCGCCCCGCCTGCGTATTGGTACCCTTCATCTCACAACCCCAAAATGAAGGGCGAGGACCCCTACTCAAACCGTGTGGCTGCTTAAAATAAGAGGATCTGCCAGCCAGGGTAACTACACATACATTTTAACACAAATAACACACACAAGTTTTTGCTGAAATATAGACTATATAAGTCAAGGAAAATAAAATCTCAGAGACGTGGACAAAACACATGATGTCAAAGTTTGAGGGAAGGGGGGGCAAAAGGTTTTTTCCTCTCCCTGCTATTACCAATAGAAATAGAGAAAACACCCTGAAGAGCAATAAAATGAGAAAGAAAACTTTTAAGTTCTAGTCAAAGCAGAAGAAAAGAAATAACGCACCAAAAAAAAGACTAAGAAAGCAATAAAAATACCAGGACTCCAGAAACCGCTGCAGCGCATCTAAGGCACCTGCCCAACCACCAGCTGTTCAGGGAAGGCGGGCCCTGCGCACCTGAGCGGACGGAGGGCAGGGCTCCCAAAGCCGCCCCGGGGTTGGGGGCAGGGGGCTGAAAGGAGGAGGAGGGTGATGAGATTCACCCCCATCGGGGGTCGGAGTCGCCCCAGGTCTCGGAATAAAGGAGGCAGAGGTCAGTTCCACAGAGAGAACTACTGCCGCAGGGGAGACAGGGGCAGCCGGTGGGCGGGAGTGGGAGGCAACGGCGGGGTCCCGCTCCCACGCGAGGGCTCTGCCGCAGGGCGTGCGGCTCACGCTTTAGTATAGAACAGACTCAGAATGGAAAGTTACTGGAATTTAACAAAGACGTACCTTGTAGAAACACAAATGAAGATTAAAATGTAAAGGTTACAACAACAAAACCATCTCTGTAGAGGCAATGTGGAAGCATTGAACACAAATTCTCTTGTGCATTCTTCAACCAGGAAATTCTGTTTCTAGATACCTACCATACTAGTCAAATGTAACGTTTTAGAATAAAACACGAACGTGACGACATCCGTGATGTGTACTTTAAGGTTACACAGATTGTTAACAACTTAGGATGTAAGGTTTCAAACAGTTTCCAGAATTATTCATAAAAGCAGAGATCACCCTGAGCCGTACCAAAATTGTGATTTCCCCACCAGCTGCTGGGGAAAGCCAAGAGCCATGGCAGCATCACAGAAAGATCCAGAGGACAAGAGCCAGCACCGGAGAGGACTTTAAAGATAGCAAACGAGAGACCTAACCCTAAAACGCTGCAGTAAACCCCTGCGGAGAGGCCTCTGCTGCATGGCTGTCACCTGGGGGCGGGTAGCACTGCAGCAGCCTCAGAAGTTTGACTGATAGCCAGGGAGCCGGGACGAAATAGTACGTGTAATCCTGGAGATCTGTGGAGGCCGACGTCACGATCTGCAAAACAGCACAGGGGGATGAGACACCACGGGCAGGTGTGCTGAGAGCGTGCGGCACACTTGTCTGTGTCTGAAGGGCAGGAGCACAGGCGCCCAGGCCCCAGGAGGGGCCACTGCGCGATGACGCCCCTCCCCTACAGGACACAAACCCTGGGCGCCCGACCCTCGAGAGCGCAACAGCGACGCTGCACTCAGTACAGAGTTCTCGGAGCCTAGACCGGGAAAGTGCACTAAACGCAGAAGGGAGGCCTTCAGTCATCAGCCCTGCACCCACGCCGCCCCGAGCACAGGCCCTGCCGTGAGCTGCCCAGGCCCGAAAGCAAGCGACCTCCCATCACGCTGCCACCGGCCTGTCCCACGCAGTCTGGGCAGGACAGACACCCCCTCAGCCTCCTGAACACGGGACTGTCCCTTAAGGCAGCACACGCCCACCGACACGCAGCCCGGCACCACCCCATGTCCTGCGTCTGGGAGCTCGGAGCGGCTCCTGTCACAAAGCTCGCAGCGGCGGGCGACACTAGGTCATGAGTGACCTGGGACGCGGCCACTCCTGCAGTGGGTGAACTCCAAGCCGTGTAAAGCACTGACGGGACCAGCAGAAGCAGGTGCGGGCGCACCGAGTGGAAGAAGGACCGCGCCACCGCACGGACACAGCCGGCCTTTTGAACACATCTCATGCAGCTAACACCACACTTAGAGACAGACTTACAGCTTTAAACGCACACAATGAAACAAATACAGAAACAAAAGCATGAAGAGTTCATCTCGAGGGTTCGGAAAGAGACCAGCACATTAACCCAAAGAAAGCAGAGAAAACAACAAAGATATAAGCAGGAAGTAATAAGGTAGAAAAATCAAAACAGGGCCAACAAAGTCCAAAGAAATTCTTACACAGGATTTTACACCTGGTGAGATTCATCAAGCAGAGAATGAAAAGGGCGAATACCCAGCGTCAAAATGGAGAAGGGAGGCCTCACCATGAAGCCCGCACACAGAACAACTTCCAGCCAATGTGTCTGAATATTCACACAAGTTAGCAAATGTCAAGAACTGAATTTGAATCGAATGCATAATTAGAAGTTGTCTCACAAAGAAAACGCTAAATTCAAACGGCTTCACCAGTTAACCAATGATAAAAATGTTAGCAAAGATATAGAAAGGAATTTCCTTAATGTAGCAAAGAGAAGGAACACTGACAAAACCAGCCTAAGTCGTGCTTAACAGTGAAACATCGCAGACCCTCCCTTCGAGAGCAGAAACAAGACACCGATTATCTCTCATATTCAACACTGCAGTGGAGGTCGGGATTGGAGCCGTAAAGCAGAAAGTATAAACAAACATGGCCTGGGAAAGGGAAAAACTGCCACTGTCCACAGACCACATGACGGGGTACAGAGAAGACCCAAAGCAATCCACGTATAAATTACCAAAACTAATAGGTGAGTTTGGCAAAATTGCCAACATCAAGGGCAATATACAAAAACCAACTGTGCAAACCAGCATACACTATTGTATAATAACATTTTTAAGGTACCACTGAGAATAGCATTTTTTAAATGAAGTATATAAAGACAAGTTGAATAAAAAATAAAAGAACCTCTACTCGAGAAGCTGAAACATTTTGGGGAGAAATTAAAGACTAAGTAAATGGAGAGAAACACCATGGTCACAGATTGAAAATCTCAATACTACATAGATTTGAATTCTCCCAAAACTGACCTACAGATTAAAGGCAGCCCCAGTAGGATTCTGTTGAGTGGGGGAACACTGGCCCCACTAAACATCAAATTAGCCCAAAGTCACACCACTGGTGCAAAGATGTACAGAGAAACCAACGGAGTGCAGCACAGACCCGGCCGCTGGTGTGGGACCAAGGGGCAGCGCAGAGTCTGCAGGGAGAAAGCAGCACCACACAGAGACACCTGCCCCAGGTGGATCAGCAACCTGCACGCGAGCCCTCAGAAGAGGGAACAACTTCAGACATTTAAGGACACGAAGACATTAACCATACAGGAAAGGATTAGTAAGTCTGACTATATTAAAATGTGGAATTTCTGACCATAGAAGACTTCATACGAGACTGAAACGGCAAGTTACACAGCAGGACAAGACTTTTAAACACAGAGTAGGCTGAACTACACGAAGCTGGCATCTTTGCAGATCAACAATGATTAAAAGTTGGCAATTTTGTTTGGTTCAACCCAATCTAACCAACAAAGTGCTCATATCTACAATATATAAAGGGGGCTTCCCTGGCAGTCCAGTGGATAAGACTCCTCACTTCCAGCACTTCCACTGCAGGGGGCCCGGGTTCGATCCCTGGTCGAGAACTAAGATCCCACACGCCACATGACGTGGCCAAAAAAATAAGTAAATGTAAAAATAAATACAAGGGGCTTCCCTGGTGGCGCAGTGGTTGAGAGTCCGCCTGCCGATGCAGGGGACACGGGTTCGTGCCCCGGTCCGGGAAGATCCCACATGCCACGGAGCGGCTGGGCCCGTGAGCCATGGCCGCTGAGCCTGCACGTCCGGAGCCTGTGCTCCGCAACGGGAGAGGCCACAACGGTGAGAGGCCCGCATACCAAAAACAAACAAACAAATAAATAAGTACAAAATTAAGGTAAATTAACAAAATAAAGAACTTCTATAAAACAACAAAAAAGACAACGCCATGGGAAAATAGGTGAAAAGACTGAAGAGGCTCTTCACAAAAGAAGGTATTCAAAAAGCTAGCAGACGTGCAAAGCTGCCCCAGCTCGCAGATAATCAGGAAAGCGTAGACCAGATCACAACATGAGGTGGCCCCCGGCGCTGGGCAGGGGGCAGGCCCATCACAGTCACCTCCAGGGGGATGGCTAAGTGCTGGACGAGACGAGGCACAGGCGGGTGGGGCACAGACACTGCACGGCAGCAGGGATCAACCATCGGCACTCGAAACAATTCGCCAACTTCACATGTCGAGCAAAGCAAGCCAATCATACAACAACATATACTGTGTGATCTTGTCACACAAAATTTAAAGCGCAGCGCTGAACGCAGTTTGAGGACGCTCCCTCCCTGTAGTGGGGCCAGGGGCTGAGCTGCTCTGCTCTGTGCACGTGGCCGCGCGAACAGGGCATTTCTGACAAAAAGGTCGAAAGAGAGGGAAGGGTGAGCTGTGAAAAAGTGAGAGAGTGGCATGGACATATGTACACTAGCAAACGTAAAACAGATAGCTAGTGGGAAGCAGCCGCACAGCACAGGGAGATCAGCTCGGTGCTTTGTGACCGCCTAGAGGGGTGGGATGGGGAGGGTGGGAGGGAGGGAGACGCAAGAGGGAAGAGATATGGGGACATATGTATATGTACAACTGATTCACTTTGTTATACAGCAGAAACTAACACACCATTGTAAAGCAATTATACTCCAATAAAGATGTAAAAAAATATATATTAAAAACATTAAAAAAAACTTTTTTTAATTAAAAAATTTTTTTTAAAAAAAGGTCGAAAGAAAAGCCAATCAGCTATGAACCAAGACACATTTCCACCCCTGAACTTACAGACTGACCCAAACATCTTGCATTCCAAAAAGTACATACATCAATTAGAGAAAATAACTAAGACCAAAACCCACCGAGTTCCGTTCCCCTCGACGGACTTACTCTGCTTAACCTGGAGACGGCCAGAGACACAGAGGTTTTAAACTCTTCCGGGTTCTTCTGTGCTAAGGTGGTGATGAGGCTGGCGGCGGCAGTCACCACACCCTGAGAGGAGACACACACACATTTAGACACCAAAGCTCCTGACGACACCCTCTCATTTTAAACTCCTTTTCTAAACAGAACTTTAAATGCAGGAGAACAAACGCAGAGGCAGCCCAGGGCCACCTAGAGCCCACTCTGATCAGCTCTCAATGTGCTCAGAAAGCAAGGTGCACACATAGGTTGTTTTCTTGTTCTAGTGTCTCTCTGAACACTGGGAAATCCAGCACCCCTCTAGCCCAGACCCTGCCTCAGTGAAGGCCAGCGCGGGGCAGCGGCTCCGGGCCCCAGGCTCCACCCGCCCATCGCCTGCCTCTGTGCTCGCTGCCCCGATCTAGATCATTCCGGGTGGACACACCGTGTTCAGACTCACATCAATCTTTACAACCCAAAACTGAGATTGTGTGAAACAGCAACTGAAAAGCCCATTGTTCCCCATTTTGAAGGGTCGTCCAAGCCATGTCTCTGCCCTCTGTCCTGAAAGCACCACCGGGCCTGGACGAGACCTGACCCTCCCCACGGAGCCCCGCGGAACCCTGGCCTCAGCACACGGGGACCTTCCACGCAGCCCAGGGGAGTCTCTACCGTCATCCTGGGACACTAGTATTTACTCCCAGTAACTCATGTCTCCTGGAGGGAAACAATGGTTAGGTAGAGAAGGTCTCTTGCAAATATAAGAAAGAAAAGACAAAACGAATGACACCCATTGACAAAAACGGGTGTAAAGATGCAAAGCTCCCTCGAATCATCACATAATTCCTCCAGCCCTTCCCCCACCCCCACTCCTGAGCAGGCGGGAGAAGGTGGCAGAGTTTCTGCAGCCGAGGCGGGGTCAGGTCCAGCACCACAGCGACCTCATCAGAGGCCACCGCTGTGCTGTTCTTTCGTCTTTCTGATGGAAACGCGAAAGCCACGCTAAAGAAACGGGTCTAACTGGCCTCACTGTCCACATCTCAGTGGGCGATAAGGGCCAAACACAGAGCTTTAACAAACAGGCGTTTACAACACGCAGATTCCGAAGGGCAGAGTCTCTTTCACCGTGGCTTCTGAGTGTTTGGGACACAGCCTGCTTCCCCAGGAAGATTCACCTGCGGGATGAATCAGGAAACATTCTGACAGAAGTCAGTTGGGGCTGGTTGGCTCCCGAGGTACAGCTTCTCACCTTCCCTGCGCGCCCGCAGGGTCTCTGCAGGAAGGCGGTGTGAGGAGAGGGCTGGGGGGCCCACGCAGCCGTGGCTCTGCCGGGCCCCAGCCCCCAACCCCCGACCCGGGCCGCCTCCTCTCCCCCCTCGGGACACCACTCGGGCCGCACACGACTAAGGGAGGGCCAGGCCTGGCGCAGGGCTCTGCACATCACAGCCCTCCCGCCTCTTCCGCTGCTCTCGGAAGGGCTTGCTCCCTCTGAGTGGGCAAGTGACACTCTTCCTGAGGTTTCCTGACCTTGAGACCAAAGAAGCCAAATCTCACACCTTTGGTGGCAAAGTCAGGAGGTGTGCGACAAGAAGCCGCAGCCCCGCAGAGGGCAGAGAGCAGGTGCAGAGAGCAGCAGAGGTGAAGGGAGAGCTGGCCGGTGGACGCGGCCTCACCCTGGGCTGGCTGAGACGCCCCTCCACCTCGCCCAACGCAAGCTGGGCTCCTGTGGCCTAGAACCACAAAGGCGCCAAGCAGTGCACCTGGCAACAGAGCCGGGTACGTGAAAATACAAAAGCGAACCAAACAGCCGGGCACAGAAGCGTCCAAGGAGGAGAGCCTCCTGGCCGGCAAGACACGGCTCCACCACCCTGGAAAGCGCTCGGTGTGGGCGTCGCTGGCCTTGGGCCTCGGCACCTGTCGGCATGTGGCTGCAGAAAGCTCCCCCGACAAGGCAGGAGTGATGACAACTCCTGGTAAAATGCCACGAACCATAACCAATTACGCCTGCTCAGAGCACTGGGCCGCGTCCCCGCCACACCTGGGCTCTGGACGACCCTGCCCCGGCCCTGCCTTGCCGTCGGCTCCGGGTTCAAGCCCGGACCTGTGTGACGCCGTCCAACCTCTCTGAGCCTCAGTTTCCTCGTCTGCAAAACTGGAAAACGCCCCACGGCCTCCAGCCTGGCCGCCTGACTCCACGGCAGGGCCTGAACCCGAAGAGGTGGAGCATGGCCCGGCACGCGAGGCCCGCAGGTGAACGCTGCGGCCCGAGGCCCCCGCCCCCGCAGCACGGCCTGCAGACACCCCCTCCCCTCCGAGGAAGGGCTGCCCTATGCAGACTCGAACGTTCCTGGTAAGTGTGGGAAACGACGGAGGGCCAGCTCGCCGGGCAGCCCAAAAGGCAAGCCGCCCAACCACCAGCTCTCGTCTCTGAGTCTACATATGCCGATGGCTTACTTTTCATTTAATCTTTAAGGGAAATTTCTCTTCTGGGAAACAATGGAGTAACCAGCTAATGTGCTAACACCTATGAGCTCAGCAGGAAGTTCTGTGTGGAACCTCGATTCTCTCGTTCGTACAGCGGGATTCCGGCAGGACAAGGCCACTCTGTCCAGCATCGTTTCCTACTCGGCCCCGCCTCCCGGTGTCAGCGTGGACAAGGGCCCATGACTCACGGCCAACCACAGCCAGCGAATCACTCCACATCTCCCTGCCCTGGCCTGTGACACGGGGAGGGCTCGGGCCTGGCTCGTGCACCAGCTATGTGCCTTAGGCAGCCTGCACGCCAGAGCCTGGGGGGCTACAGGACAGCCCTCTGACAGCCTTGAACAGGGTGAAGACAGGCACGCCTTGTGAAGCCCTCAGTGGACGCAGTGTTTCCAGAAGATGCTGGGCTGTGCCTTGTTCGTCCCTGCAGCCGGCAAGCTGGAGACCCTCCAACGCCTGGTGACAGGGTGAGCCAGAGACCCTGTCTAGTCCACCCTGTCCCCAGGGCAGGGGCTCCCGACCCCTAACCACAGGCGCTCCCAGGCTCGATGGACGGGTCGTGGACGTCGCCCCAAGCATCCCGGAAGTCACACACAGCTGCTCGCACTGCACTGGCCTGAAAGAGGCTGCTCCACGGGAGGGGCTGCATACTGGCCCAGAGGCACCTACCAAATGCTGGTCGTTGAGGAGGTGCACCACGCGGGACGTCCAGTCGCCCATGGGGACGAGGTCAGGAGATGTCCTGTACAAGCGCAGCAGGCACAGGGCGGCGCTCTGCTTCACGCTGTCCATGGTGTCTCTGAAAGACAGACGGCAGTCACTCCTGGGCACAGCGGCGAGCCCGGCCCAGAGCCCACGGACAATACCCCAGAGTCACCACAGAAGCAGAGGTGCACCCGTGCGGGGGCTGGAGGGACACTCAGGACAAGGCCGCTTCAAGCTCTCCACGCAACAAGCTCAGGCCCACCTCTCGCGAAGGGTCTTGGTGGGGACCACGCCTGCACAGTGACAGGCAGCATCTGCTCGAGGGGCCACCTCCACGGACGTCGCCCTGAGCACGGTGGACGGGAAGGGGTCCCGCCACCGCTAACCTGCTCCTCGTCAAAGCAGCAATTCCCAAGTGCCGTGCACAACCTCAGCTACGCAGGCTGACAGCTAACGTTCCAATAACTAAGAACTGAATTTCAGTATTTTTTTTTCATTCCTTTTTTAGTTATTTTTATTTTTGGCTGTGTTGGGTCTTTGTTGCTGCACGCAGGCTTTCTCTGGTTTCGGAGAGCGGGGGCTACTCTTCATTGCAGTGTGCCGGCTTCTTATTGTGGTGGCTTCTCTTGTTGCGGAGCATGGGCTCTAGGTGTGCGGGCTTCAGTAGTTGTGGCAAGTGGGCTCAGTAGTTGTGGCTCGTGGGCTCTAGAGCACAGGCTCAGTAGTTGCGGCGCACAGGCTTAGCTGCTCCGTGGCATGTGGGATCTTCCCGGACCAGGGCTCAAACCCGTGTCCCCTGCATTGGCAGGCGGATTCTTAACCACTACGCCACCAGGGAAGCCCCCAATTGCAGTATTTTTTAAGCTCACTTAATAACACAGAGTCCAAAGGGGAGAGGATCAGAGAGCCTTGCACGGCCATGGCGCCCCGTGTCCACCTAGAGATCTCCTCCCCTACACACCCTGCGGGCGCCTGGGGAACAACCACAGCCACGCCGGGCAAGGGGCGTCTGGAGGGCTCCTGTCCTGGTTTTCGTGCTGACCGAGGACAGCGACGGTCCCAACGCTGTTTACCCCTCCTCCTCCTCCCAGACCCTAGCCAAACGCTGCCATGCGGCCGGGCAAGCGGCAGGCCCACCGACGAGCGTTCCAGAGGAGGCCACCAAAACACGTCTGAGAAGAACCTGTCCACGCCCCCTAAGTGCTGACAGAAGCAGTGGGGTTCCCGTTCCGTGGAGGGAAGAGCAGGGTTTGGGGGCTGTCCTTACCATTTACCTCCTTTTAGCTTTTTTATTTCTAAATAACTCCCAACGGGTATGACAAACCCCTAAACTGCCCCCCATTCCATGCCAAAGACAAATTACTTCAGTAAAAGTTTCTCTCTTGGATGTAAACCCTCTGGGGAGCAGGGGCAGATGCCTGTGCCTCGCTCTGGCCCTGCGCTGCATGCTCCAGGAGCGGCAGGCAGCAGCAACCTCCAGGCCTCACGGCCTCCTGGGTGTCTGCCGTCTGCGCCCACACACTGCGGCTGAAAGAAGCCGGCCGGTTTCTACCGCGGGGCCTACCGGCTGGCAGCCCACCCTACCCGTACAGCCGCTGCTGGTGGGAACACCGGAGGACGGTGCGAAGCAAGGAGACCGCTGTCCCCTGAACTTCAACTCTGTCTCCGGTCAAGGCCCAGAGCTCAGTCCCGGCCTGGAGGGCGCCCCATCGTCCCTCCCTCCCCGACCTCCCGGCTCTGCCCCGCCGCCCTCAGCCTTGCAGCTCCACGCCCAGGCACCTCCGTCCCCACAACTCCACTCTGAGTCTATTTGGTCGCTGGATTTCAAGCGTTGGTCATTTGTTTCAAGGAGGGCTCGCAGGTCCACACAACCTGAGCTTCTGGGGCGAGAGCGGCTGCCTGTGATGCTGACACTGAGAGAACGAGGCTCCCCGCACACCCCTCAGCAATCTTCCTGCTGCAGGCTCTCTTCTCCACCTTGGGTTCCGCCCCTCCAGGCTGTGTCTCAGCACACACCCTTCTGTGTCCTTTCAACCTGCAGTGCAATCCACCCTTTACTTCAGGGAAGTGTTCTGGAATTATCTGAACACTTTCAGAGATTACCTCTATTTCACATTCCACTCATCCAACAGGTATTTATTGAGCGCTTACTATATACCAGGCATTGTTCAAAATGCTAGAAAGAAGGCAACAGTCACAGTGAGCAAAAGCTCTGACCCCAGGGAGCTTGCTTCTGAAAGCAGAGACCGGCAACCCGCAGCCAGGTTAACTGTGCACCGGGCAGGGGCGGGGCTGGAGGAGGGGGTCAGGACCCTGAGGCACAGCTGCCCCCTGACTGGCTCCAACCTCCAGCCCCGCCTGCCCCTCCGGCCCACTCTGATCATACCACGTCTTTCTCCCACCTCGGTGACTTGATTCTCGGGGCACCCGCCATGTTCTCTGCGTCTTCCGGTTCACAGGTGTGTAACGGTGTCACCTTGGTTCTCCACGTGCTTCCAATCAGCTCCGCCACCCCTCCCCTGTGCTCGTGCTACTGTGGGTCCACCACCTCTGAGCTCTCACATTCGGGACCGCTTTTTCCATCAGGCAGTTCCGTGACCTCTCTTCCAGCCTGGCTCCTCCGTCTGACTGGTGTGACACCCCGGTGGCACTCCTCCAGGCCTGCAGCCACACACCCGACACTCCCCGGGCCTGTGGCCACCCTGCCACTGCACTGCTTCTTGCTCACGGCCAAGGTGCTCCGTCTGGCACAGCTGCCACCTCGGGCTGATCATTCTCTGTGCAGCGTAGGGGGTGTAGCTGCATGCCTGGCCTCCACCCATGAGATGCCAGGAAAACACCCTTTGTGGTGACAACCAAACGTGCTGGGACAACACCACTCATTGAGAACCAGGCGTCTACACCCACGTGCTCTGGTGAGGTGTGGGGCGCTTCCCGACAGCCTCCCAGCCTCTCCACTGCGCTGTCTGAGGGTCATTCCCACTCCCCCGCGGCCCCACCCCCCGCGGCCAGAGGAGCTGGAGTTGCCGAGTCCTGCTCCACCTGCTCGCTGGTTGTCCCAGAGAACCCAGTCCCCTGAGTCCTGACGAGCCCCCTGGGCTGGGACCCTATTCAGCCAGCCGTGCTGCCCAGGTGTGGGCTGTGTCACCTTCCCAAGGTGCAGCGCGTCCTGGAACAGGAGGGGGGCCCGCCTCCGCCACGCCCCGTGGCCCAGCCCGGCACAGCTGGAAACTCTTCCAGACCTGCCTGCTCAGCCCCACTCAGCTCCCCTCCAGACGGGACAGGGTGGGGGTGTGGGGTGCTGGGAAGTCTCAGGATTGGGGTGTGTGAACGCTTCTGCGAAAGGGCGAGAAGGGGCCCCGTGCCCGCAGGACGGCCGCGCTCCCTCTGCCTGGACGGAAGGTTCACCTGGCCTCCCCGTCTCCCCACCACGTAAGACGTGAGACGTGGAGGTTAGCTCACTCCATAAATCCTTCAGCAGTCACACAGCTGATCTGTTTAACGTGAGAGATGGCCACAGTCTCAGCAGCAGGGCACCGGACACATACCCGGCTACGAGGATTTTAGGGATCTCCCCCGCGAACGCCTCGGCCATCTCCCGGCTGCCCACGTTGGCGATGCAGTGCAGGGCCAGGCCCGTGAAGGTGGGGTTGCGGCTGCCCAGGTCGTTCTTGACGGCGTTGTTGACCAGGCGGATCAGCTCCGAGTTGGAGTTCACCAGCACCGAGATGAACAGGTAGCCCTGGGTTCCAGAGGGGCGAGAGAGCACAGCGCTCGTGACAAGCCGAGTGCCTCAGACAACGGGCAGACGTGCTCGGCCGTCGGCAAGCCCCAGCACCATCTCATCTGCTCGGGGCGCTGCGGCCGTCAGGCCACGGGGGACCCAGCTGCCTTCTGCTGAAAATGCCAGTTCTGTCCCCGGATTCCGCTGTGAACGATTCTGTGGGACGCACCCAAGAGGCACTGTCCCCAGCGGCATCAGACACCTTGGTGCCCCCCATCCCACTCACTCATCCATGGGCACCTGTGCTCAGCACGGACTGAAAAGGATGGAAAGGCCCCGCCTCAGCTGGAATGGGGCCACTACGGCGATTTCCAGCAACCCGGCCGACTGCCGCTGTCCCCTCTCTCCACTCTGTCTCCGGGCCCCAGCTTCCGCTTACCACCAGGCCCAATTCCAGCCCCTTGTCACCCCCGCTGTCCACGCCCTCCCCACGCAGGGACACGCTGACCTCTCGGCCCCCGTCGGTCTCAGAAGGAGCTCACCGTCTTCCCTCCCGCGTACGCGCCTTGACTGGTGCCGCAGCTCTGTCCACCCTGGTCCCCGGTGCCCCCTTGGCCTCAGTCTCATCTCAGGATGCCCCCCGGAAGCCCCCCCTATTAGCCACCCGCTTCTCAGGGTCTGGAGGGTTCTACACGCCTCTTTCACTGGGCACTGCCCACAGCTCTATTCTCTTGTGTACAGGGCTGTCTGATGCCATCTCCCCCCTGGAACAGAGCAGGGTCCACATCTGCTTATGGTCATATGTCTCCAGGGACCCCCAGCACACTGCTGGGTCCGTGGCAGACACTCGATAAATTCCTGTTGAGTAAATACCAATACTTAACAGAACTCCTGGGGCATCTAGGGTATTTTTTCACTTTCTGTAAGTTAAATTTTTGGACAAGAGGAAAATGTTATTTTGTAACACTCAAGAAAACACACAAATAAGGTTACTCCAAGAGAATGCAGGGCTACAATTACAAAGCCTGGGGTGGGCAGGGCCCAGGCACTGGGCCAGCTGGGAGCAAGGCGAGGCCCGCCACCTGCGCTTGGCTTCTTAAACCACGTGGGTGTGGGGCCTGGTTCAGAAACAGGCAGTGGCCGGAGGGGCCACTGGGTGAACTCATCTGTGACACGCGTCAGCAAGGCACTGAGGAAATGCTCTTCCCTGCCCTCTAAGGCGGACCCATGGGAAACGGCACCCCTCGCGTCGAACAGGGGTTTGGTGCAGCTCCCACTGGAACCCACGGGAAATCCCCAGACTAGATGGAAGGTGCAGAGAAAAAGCAGGACACTCAGCGGCCATCTGATGAGAAGAATGCCCCGCCCCGCGCACTCACGATCTGCTTCTCGGTGTATCTGTTGGAGCTGAGCAGGTTCACGGCCTCCATGTGCCCGAAGTCGATGTCGTGGCCCAGCAGGAAGATGAAGAGCAGCTTGCACACATACTTCTTCTTGCTGTAGCCGTCCAGGGCCTTGTCGCCTGCGGAATGGAGGCGGGGGCAGGGCAGAAACAAGACAGCGGGACATGAGGGGCCGGCCTCCAGGAGGCCAGGGTCGTGAGCGCGCGGTGTTGCTAAACCAGGCGCCGCACGTCGGAATCCTAATGTCCGGCTTCCCTGACGAAACAGAAGCCGGAACCCCTGCCTTCCCAGGACGGCCCCAGGGCCTCGTTCCCACTGGCCACAACCTTGCCGGGGCCGCCCTGTCTTAACCAGCAACTTAATCTTTTAAACATGTTTATTAATTTAGGCAGGCGAACACATTCTAAATAATCTTTCATTACACCCAGTTTTAGAACAAATCACCCACCCTAAAAGGACCAGAAGGGCTTCTGTGTCTTCACCCTAATCACAGCGCGACTACGCCTCCCACAGGAGATCACGGCAAGGCACCTTCAAGACGTGTCGCTGGCAGAGTATAAGATGCCATTTTAAAAAGGACCACTAAACCCTGCCATTTTAAATACCCGAGGTTCTTATTTCCCCTGAGAAGTGTAAAACGCTCCTTAGCAGATTACAAAGATGACAGCCAGAAAGGCTGCCGTCTTCCGAGCTGGGCATCACAGTGACGCCACTGCCACACTGTCAAGGGCCGGACATGGGAGCCAGGAAGACAATGACAGCAACGCTCCTCATGGTACGGGGGTCAGGTCACTCGTGCTCCAGGGACAAGCGCTGGCCGGCCTCAAAGCGTTGTCTAGAAGAAAGAGCCACCCCACCAAGATTCCCCAGGGTGACAGTGATCACGAGTCGGCCAGCCAGCTGGACACCTGGCACTGGGGAGCTCTGAGAAACCCTCCCTCCTTCTGAGCAGCAGACCGGCATATGATTCAATGACCAAACAACATAATGTCAGACCAGGTCGGGCTCCCACCCCCACCCCCACTCGCTCATCTGCCCGCTGCACCCGAGGAGCCCAGCTCTGTCACTTCCTGGCTGGGACCCGTCCCCGTCTCCGTGGGAAAGCATCTGCAGACGCAGGACACGCAGCCCACGGCAAGCAGCAGCCCCCATCTCCTACCCGCCCGGCCACCCCTCAAGGACCAGCCTGAATTCCATCACCTCTGAAAGCCTCCTTCGACAAGCAAGCCAAGAGTGCCGCCCCCTCCTCTCACCCCCTGGAGAGTGGTCCCTGCCACTCAGAGCCCAGGGAACAGCCAGCCAGACTGTGTGCTGGATGCTGCCTGGAGGCCAAAGGGGCTTTCTCTGCTGCTTCAGGACATGGACCCAGCGTCCCTCCCACAGCCCTGCCCAACGCTGGGAGACTTACAGACGCACACACTTGAAAGCCAAGCACACAAGAAGGTGAGGGCCACAGCGCAGGCAAGGACAGTCAAGGGTCTCGGCCCCGGTGCTGCCGCGACACGGGATAAGAGCCAGTGTCTCTAGGGAAACGCATCTGAGCCCTGGTGACCGAATCCTTCTGGAGGACTTTTGACTGTGATCCTTTTTCACCCTTTCTCTCACTGAGACTGGCGTTCAACCCTGACCCTAACCCTCAACGAGTATCTTCTTATGTTCAAAGAAGTAAAAAGACTAAGATGCCAAGGATGGACAAGGAGGGCGCCCCTGTCGTCTTCTGGAGCTCAGTTAAAGCACGCTGCGGGCTGTGAGATGCTTCAGAACTGCTGGCACCAGGGTATTAACTCTTCCCTCCCCAGCATCCCCACAGACCTGGGGTATCTTCTTCATTCTCCATAGCACTTAACTGAATTCAACTGTTAAAAAAGGGAAATGCAAATTAAAACCACAGTAAGGTGTCACTGCACACCCACTAGAAACACCAAGATTTAAAAGATTAACCATACCACGTGCTGGTAAGAACGTGGAGGGACTGGGAACTCACACACGGCTGGCGGGGGCACAAAATGATGCAGCCACTCTGGAAAACGTGTGGCAGGTTCTTAAAAGGTTAAACATCCACCTCCCACGCGGCCCGGCCACTCCATCCCCAGGTACCTTCCCAATGGGAACGACACCAGGCGTCCACACAAGGCCCACACACCAGGACTCACAGCAGCTCCACGCCTAGCCGTCAGCACAGGAACAAACCCAGACGCCCACCCTGGTGAGCCAGCACACCGTGAGGCAACCCACCACGACGCGGGCAAACCCCAAACGCAAACGTAAGTCACAGCAAGCAGACCAGAGGCCTCACACTGCCCGATTCCCTTCATGTGAAATTTCTAGGAAGAGCAGAAGTGCGGTGACAGAAGGAAGACCAGGGGCTGCTGGGGGCTGGGAAGGGTGTTAGGTGCAAAGGGACACGAGGGAACATTTTGGGGGGTGGGAATGTTCTCTGCTGTGTCTGTGGGGGTGGGTGCACGAACACGTGCATTTTTGCCAAAATTCAAAGCGCACGCTTAAAACAAGTGAACTTTATTGGGAGCAAATTGTATCTCAGAAAACCAATTTTTTAAAAATTACTCTGTCAAAATATCCCAGGAAAAAAAGAAGAGCAAAAGATGAAAGAAGACGGGCAAGGGGCTTCCCTGGTGGCGCAGTGGTTAAGAATCCACCTGCCAATGAAGGAGACACGGGTTCGAGCCCTGGTCTGGGAGGATCCCACATGCCGCGAAGCAGCTGGCCCCGTGCGCCACAACTACAGAGCCTGCGCTCTAGAGCCCGCGAGCCACAACTACTGAGCCTGCGAGCCGCAACTACTGAAGCCCGCACGCCTAGAGCCCGTGCTCCGCAACAAGAGAAGCCACCGCAATGAGAAGCCCACGCACTGCAGAAAAGAGTGGCCCCCACTCGCCACAACTAAAGAAAGCCTGTGCGCAGCAACGAAGACCCAACGCAGCCAAAACTAAATAAATAAATAAATTTATTTAAAAAAAAAAAAGAACACGGGCAAAATGACAGCAAGTGGTGAAGCCAGGTGACGGCCGCCAGGCGGGGAAGGGAACAGCGCCCCCCCATACGTATACGTTCATGTTCCCTCGATAAAATGGGGTGGCTTTTTCAAGTCTTTCTTTACCTGTAAAAACATACATTCTTTACAGAAACGCTTTTTATTCATCTTTCTACCCCGGCACCTGGGACTGAGTGAGCGCCCAGCAGTGAATGAGCAAATGAGCGTGTGTTACCTGGTAAACCTCCGAAGGCCACCAGCCAGAAGACATTTTCCCACCTCTGGGCAGGACAACACAACAGCTGTTTTCTAGAGGTTCCAAGGTTGAGGGCAGGCCCACTACGGCCCTAATGACCTCCCATTCGGTGGCTTCCACAAGCAGGCTGGCGGGTGTGCAGGGCAGGGCAGGGTGGGCGCCCCACCTACAAGGGGCTCTGGGCCTGCCCGGGGAGACGAGCTTAGGCTAGAAGGTGGCGCCATGTCCTCCCTCAGTGGTCGACAGCGCACATGAGGGCATGGCCCGGCTCTGTCAAGGGCAAGGCTTTCACACGGGCACTGCCCTGAGGCCCCGGGCCCTGCCCGAGCATCACCACCTCTGTGTGTCTGCCGCCAAGGACTCCACCAGATGCCATGGCCACCGGCAGCCTGTACACTCACCTGCACGCCCACCTCACCTTTCCTCCATCTGCGTCCAGGACCATTTGTCTCTGGTCCGAAGCACATCCTTTAGACTCTCCTTCAGCACAGGCCTTCTGATGGGAAACTCTCCTTTTTTGTCTGGCAAAGGTCTTTTTTAGCTTCATTCTTTTTTTTCTTCTTTTTTTTTTGCAGTACGCAGGCCTCTCACTGCTGTGACCTCTCCCGTTGTAGAGCACAGGCTCCGGACGCGCAGGCTCAGCAGCCATGGCTCACGGGCCCAGCCGCTCCGCGGCATGTGGGATCTTCCCGGACCGAGGCACGAACCCGTGTCCCCTGCATCGGCAGGCGGACTCTCAACCACTGTGCCACCAGGGAAGCCCCTTAACTTCATTCTTAAAGGACATTGTTAGCCAGCTGTTACTGTCCAGCACTTTGGGACCATCCTCCGCTCCGCTGCCCCCATCCCTGTGACAAGTCGGCTTCCACAAGGACCCTGTGAAGACGGCCCATCTCTTCCCCCTCTGGCAACTTCAAAGATTTCCTGTCTTGGGTTTCTGCATTTTCACAATAGTGCGTCTAGGTGTAGATTTCATCTTATTTATTTATTGTAACTGTGTTTATTGAGTCTGAGGTTTAGTGCATTTCATGAATTCTGGAAAGTTCTGTCACACCAGCTCCCCTTTCCTCCCAGGAGGTCACTTAACCCTGCAGGCCTTTGAACCGCACACCTATGTCTCTCACCCACTCTGCTGCTTTGCATTCAGGACGGGCTGTTTCCTCACCCATCTTTCAGAACGTGCCTGTGGCTATATCCACCCGAGTTCTTCATTTTAGTTCTGCATCTTTCGGTTCTAGGATTTCCATTTGGTCTTATTTCAAAATCTGCTATGTCACTTTTTATACTTCCCAAGCTTCCCACTGAAATTTTCAAGTTCGTCTTTTATTTCTTTAAAAACAGTAAACCTAGTTCTTCATTGTAATCTGAATCTGGTCTCGGAGGCCTCCGTGATTCTGTTTCTGTTTTCTGTGCTGGTTCTTGCTGTGCAGTCTTGATTCTTTGTGTGCCTCATTATCTGTGACTAGGTGCTGGACAACATCCTTGAGAAGTTACCTGGAGGAATCACTCAGCCTGTGATGGTAACCTCTTCCTCCAGAGGACTGCGTGTGAAGTCCCGCTGCAGGCCTGCGGCAGGACGGGCTCACTCCCGGGTCACTCCTGCCCTAAGGGCAGCCGCCTTTAGGGCCTCAGTTTAAAATGGAAGAAGGCCTCACACTGGGGGCTCTGGGATGACCCTCCTCCTAGACCCCAGCTGCTCAACCTCAGCACTGGGCCTCCTCAGGCCAGGTGGTTCTGGGGGGCTGTCCTCTGTGCAGTGGGGTGTCTGGCGGCCTCCCTGGCCTCCACCCACTAGATGGCAGTAGCACGCCCATCCCCAGTCCCTACGGCCTTTGTCCCCTGGGGGCAAAATCACCCCGACTGACAACCGCCCCTCTAGACACTGAAGGTCACCCAAACCAGGCTCTGTTTCAGGGCTGCTCCTCTGGGGTTAGCAAACTCCCTCCCAGCACAGAGAGATGAGTGCTCTGCTTGCTTTCGTGGGCCAGGAGTTCTCTTCTCTTCTTGCTCTGTGATGCTTTCAAGATTGTTTTAATACTGTGTCTCTTTTTAAGCCGCTTCCAGTGGAAGAGTTGGTTGAGATGTGCGCTAGCCGATGTGGCGGCTTCGGCCACATGGGGTTACTGAGTACTTGGCCTGCACTGGTCTGAACTGCATGTGTTCCACGTGGTACCTTCCAAAGACTGGGCATGAAAAACATGTAAAACATCTCAATAACCTTTGCTACTGACTACAAGCTGCAATGATAATATTTTAGGTACACTAAATCAAATAAAATATATTAAATGTAGCTTCATCTGCTTCTTCTTACTCTTTTCTAATGTTGCTACCAGCCGATTGAGAATTCAGCACGTGCCCGCGTTTCCGGTGGACAGCACGGATGGAGAAGTGCAAGTGCAGCCCCCAGAGCACATACTCCTGAGAACAAGGAGTAGGTTTTCCCTTGTCTGCTGCCACTCAGGGCACACACCCTCCATAAATGCCAACTGGTTAACAGAGAAGAGCGAGCCTCCTTCCCTACCCAGAAGGGCTCAGCTGAGACAGGCTCGGGGGCAGAAGAAACTACAGAAGTCTTGTTTGTCCCCAGATATTTAAAGACAGTTTGAAGATTCACCCTCTTCTAACCACATGGTGAACATCTCTTAGGCACTGCGTTCCTCCCCAGGAATGCGCCTGTGTTTCCACACACACGCACACAGTTGCAGCAGCAGACATCATCCGCCCCTTCGACGAAGGCCTGGAGGTGCCAGGAGTGGGTCAGCTCTGTCGGGGTCAGGATCTGCCTGCCTCGGCTTACGAGCCATGGCCAAGCGACGTCCCCAGCCCATGCCAGACCCTCTACCAGACAGTCTGCACGCCGAAGCTCCCTCGAGGGCTAGTGACAACGCTGACAGACCAACGCCTCTAACTGCGGCCTCCTCTGCCCCCAGCCAACCTGCTTCCTCTGTTTATATTCCGTGGTGTCACTCTCTCGTCAATCTTCCGTCCTCCAACCCCATCACAGGGTCTGCTTCACAGAGAACCCAGCCTGAGGCCAGCAGCACCCCATTTAAAGGCGCAGAGGGGTAAGTCACTCAACAGGGTAACCCAGCTAGTAACTGGCTATCAGAGCAAGTGCCAGCTGGGGGTAGTCAGGGCAGCCTAGCTCTCATCACCACATTATACGCTCCCTTTTAGGAAGTAGTGGACGTTCCAGACCCCTCATCAGAGAAGATATACAGATGGCAAATGAACACATGAAAGAATGCTCCACACCACGTGTCATCAGGGAAACGCATATGATAAAATAGCAACGAGATCCCTCTACTACCATCGCAGCAGCTCAGATCCAGACACCGACAACACCAAATGCAGTGAGGACGTGGGGCACAGGGACCCTCACCCGGCTCCGGTGGGGATGCGAATGGCGCAGCCACCGTGGGGGACAGCTGGGCGGTTTCTTACAAAACTGCACATACCCTCACCACGTGATGGGCAATCATGCTCCTTGGTATTTACCCAAAGGAGTTGAAAACTTATGTCCACACTAAAACCTGCACACTGATGTTTTTAGCAATTTCATCATAATTGCCAAAACTTGAGAACAACCAAGACGTCCTTCAATAGGTGGATGGATAAAGAAACTGGTACATTGGACGGTGGCATATTATCCAGCTAAAAAGAAATGAGCTGTCAGGCCACTAAAAGACAGGAAGGAACCTTAAATGTGTATAACTAAGTGAAAGAAGGCAACGGGGAAAGGCCATATAACCATATGCTTCGAACCCTATGACATTCTGGAAAAGGCAAAACCACCACGACAGTAAAGAGATTAGTGGTTGCCAGGGGTCGAAGGGAGGGAGAGATGAATAGGAGAGCAAAGAGGATTCTTAGGGCAGTGAAAGTGCTCTGTGTGAGACTATAACGCTGGGCACTGTCAGGATACGTCCGTCCACACGCACAGAATGCACAGCAAGAATGAACCCTAACGTGAGGTATCGATTCGGGCTGACGATGACGTGCCCATGTAGGTTCACTGTGACCAATGAACCGCTCTGGTAGGGAAGCAGATAATGGGGAGGCTGTGCATGTGTGGGGACAGGATGGGTACAAGAAATCTCTGTACCTTCCTCTCAATTTTGCTGGGAACCTAAAACTGCTCTACAAAAAGTTAAGTCTAAATCTAAAAAAATTTTTTAAGCAATGAAAGTTATAGACACCCCCCCACATACACACATACACACACACACACACACACACACACACACACACACACACACAAATACATATAACCAAACCATTTCACATACGATTTCAGAGTTTCACAGACCTTCTTAGCGGATCCTTGGGCCTGGTTAACAGTAAAGCATAACACCTTCCGAGGGCTCAGCAGGGGATACATGTTGGTAACAACTCAAATTCCACGAGTGTTCGCATCATCTGATCACACAGGATGTCCATTCTCAAACCCTGAAAAAGCTCCGACCCCAGAAATCCTGTCTTCTCCTGCCCCCAGTCCCCTGGGTCTCGGTCCTGGCCCCCTCCTCTACTCATTTTTTCTGGGCAATTTCAGCCACTCCCGTGGCTAACGTCTGCTCAGAGACTTGAACGAGGTCTCAAATCTGTAAAACTCAACTGAAAACTTAAGGCTTAAGGGATTAACTGGTCTTTCATAAACATGTCCCAAGACTGAAAATCTACACTTGACAATTCCTCAAAATGAGGATGCTCAGGGGAGGTGTCCGCCCCAAAACCTGGCTCGCAGAGAGGCTGTCTCCCTGAGTGGATTAGACAACATGGTGCGTTATTCACTAACGCAGAGGAAGACACGTCCACGTTGGAAGAGCTCAGGTGACCGTGCAGGACTTCTACGCAGAGCAGTTCCCCACCCGAGACGCACACTGTATCAGGTCCACTGGCTCACGAGCTCCCGCACCCTGCGGAGCAGAGTCCAGGGCCGGGGGTGGGGAGACAGCTGCTCTAGACAAGCATCCTTCCAGCTCCAGGAAAAGGCTGGTCACAGGAGGGGACCCGCTATCTGATCAATTCTACACAAACCATCAAACGACTCCAGAATAACCACTGGCTTGACTTTAAACACCAACAAAGCCAGGACAGTAACTGTACTGAGACCTTAACTTTGGTTTGAAGTGAAAAAAAATAAAGATGAGATTAAGTCCCTACTTTATAAAATTTACAAAAGAACATCTCATGACAAAGATTAAAGACTTACCTTTAAACTTTGATCTAATGTTTGCCAGCTCTTTGTTTATTCTCTTTATTTCTGCTTCTTTACTTTTACCTAAAAAAAGAGAACACAAATGCATCTTGCTTTAAACTGATCTCTAAACAAACACCCACTCCCTGACAAAACTGACACATCAGAATTAAATGCAGAATCACGGCTCTTAGGATCCCAAGGAAAGAAGCAACCGGCCTCCAACTGAAGCCAGGCAGGAGGTGGGTGAGGCAGAAGCCGGGCTCTGACACAGTCTGGTGCGGCTGCTCCCCATCAGGACCGGCAAGTCCACGAAGCCCCCGGGAGAGAGGGGAGTCGCCACCCCACATCACATGTTTAGCTCTGCCTTTTCGCCACCGTCCTGGACCTGGAAACTCTCAAAGCAGTGCTAGCTATCATCAGCAGCTAATAGTTTACTCCTAAAATTGACTTTTACTGCCACAGATAATTTTAAAAATTATAAAGGTTTAACTACTGTAGGCTTTGAATTTTCTTTCTTTATGAAATGCACCAACCTACAAAATCTGATAGGTCCACTTTTATAATATCCAATGAAGTTTGGGAATCATCCAATATATTAAAAAAGGATGGAAGGTACATTAAAGAAACACATGACAGTCCCACTTCCCCTACATCCTGCAACTAGTGCTAAATCGGCCTTCCTTCAACAAGCGTCGGCATGTGTGTTCAGCTTCAGTCCACCTTGACTAGGTGTGGAAACAGGCCTAGAGAGCAGAGACGACTTTTCCAGGGCCACACATCCTAACAAGTACTGTAAACATATAAGAAGCCGTTCGTCACACAGGGCAGGTGAGTTGTATCGTCACACAGGGCAGGTGAGTTGTAAGTTCGCACTTGAGTAAATTTCCATCGCTTCTGGCAAGCAGGAATTAAGTTCACTATTAAAGGCCCTCCCCAGGCTAGTCCCTGGCTCGGTGACTCTATTCCCAGGGGAAGGAAAGGCTGCCACAGCAACCGCCCGCACTGAAGCACTGCCGGGCTGGGGCCTCACAGGTGCCCACACGCTGGGCTCACCAGGCCGTCCTGCAGACTCGCTGCCCACCCGCCCAGCCTCCGTCACTGCCACTCTTGGAGCTTATCTCACCTCGCAGTGAGGCAGCCTCCCACTCCCCAGGGCACTCCCACAGCACCAGTTATCTTTCACGACTAACTCGCTAATAAGCAGGGTTTAACATCTGCCTGAGTGTAACGGAACCCTCCTTTGAGCCACTCCTACCCTAGAAAGCCCCTGGCCCAGACAGGGCACAGAGGCAGGCTACCCCCCAGATGCTGTTCAAGGTGCCAGGACTTAGGTTAAAACAACACATCCTGCCCTCAGGAGCTGCCGTTCCAAGTGGGGGGAGGGGGGGTTACAGAACTTTAACAATACAAGCCCGGCAGGCGGATCTGGGGAACCAGGGGAGATCAGGGGGTCAGGGAGGGGATCCTGACCCTCCTTCTCAGCCCTGAGTGCACTGCGGGGAGGCAGCTCCCAGCTGTGCCAGCTTCATCATCTGGAAGAGGTGCCCCAAGAACCCAAGGGGGCACCATGTAGAGCAGCAGGCCTGATGCCCCGGAGCGGCGGGTTAAGGGCAAATTTTTTCTTAAGTTTTCCTGAAAAAGTAACACCTTTGCTGAAGTAGGCTTTTCTGACCTGACTGAAAGGGCCACGAAAACAAGGTCATGGGCACCTTCTGCCCACAGCCTGGCTTGAGTGTGGACAGAGCATGGCGCATTCTGGGGCCCACGTGTGTGTGCAAGTGTGCGTGCCCGCGTGTATGCATTTGTGTGCGTGTGTGCTTCTCACAAGGGTGCAGGAACCTGTGTGTCTGTGCTGCTCTCCGGTACTCGCACTTTGCTCTACCCGCCCACGCCCAAGGGAAACAGAGACCCCTGCATGGCAGGAACTTGTGTTGTTCAGAGTCAAGACGGGTCAGAACCAGAGCAGAAATCATAAAAAGATTAGGAGGTACTGGATAGGGGGCAACATGCTAAACAAACTACGGGGATCTATAGCTACTACCCCAGACGGGTAAATCACAAAATAAAACCAAAAGCATGTAGTTTGGAGTTTAGGTGTAGCCAGCAGAAGAAACAGAAGCGAATGGATGAGCTGCACCCCCTCTGGGCAACAAGACCGGGGCTGGGGCAAGAAGCTAGGGCTTTCCAGCCAAAGCTGTTTTAAAATCAGCCAATTTATAGCAAACACACACACACTTGTTTCAATCAGGGGAGGTCAGGCTCCCCCAGAGGAGAGGCACAGGGGTCCAAGGACAAAAGCAGACTCTGATTCACTCTGCAACCAAGGGGAAATTACTCCGCATCTCTGAGCACAGTTCCCTCAAAAGGGAAACTACTAAAAGCCACAAGACCTCACAGCAATACACCTGGGCAAGGGGAGGTAGAAGGGAGAGCCCCAAAGAGACCCTGGGGACTACACGGGGCGGAGCGTGACCGGGGGCTGGCACAGTGACGAGGGACAGGGAGGGCCACAGAGATCGGTGGACAGGGCCCAGGAAAGCCTGGAAGCACCGCCTGGTGAAGACGGTGGAGGAGGGAGTCTGTGCGACAGGAAAGCCACCTTGGACCTTGCCCCCCAACCCTGCCACAGCCCAGAGGACGAACTCCACGTAAGACAAGCAAGTTACACTCCACACAGAGACGACAAGGAAGGGGAGAAAGAGTAAAACAACACCCGGCAGACAGGCAGCGCACAGACCACAGCAACACTGGAGCCTCTATCTCCAAACAAGCTGGAGAACAGTAAGAAAAACAGGGAAGACACTTAAAAACCCACAGAAAAACTCAGACGTTAGTTAAGAGAAACCAGGTAAATTAGAAATTTAAAAAATCATTTCAAAAATGAAGAATAAGAGGGACTTCCCTGGTGGTCCAGTGGTTAGGACTCTGTGCTCTCACTACTAAGGGCCCAGGTTCAATCCCTGGTCGGAGAACTAAGATTCCACAAGTTGCGTGGCACATCAAAAAAAAAAAAAAAAAATGAGGAATAAGAAACAGAAGGAGGGCTCCCCTGGTGGCTCAGTCATTAAGAATCCACCTGCCAATGCAGGGGACATGGGTTCGAGCCCTGGTCCGGGAAGATCCCACATGCCGCAGAGCAACTAAGCCCGTGCGCCACAACTACTGAACCTGCACTCTAGAGCTCGCGAGCCACAACTACTGAGCCCGTGTGCCACAACTACTGAAGCCCACGTGCCTAGAGCCTGTGCTCCACAACAAGAGAAGCCACCGCAATGAGAAGCCCGCACACAAGAGTAGCCCCCGCTCGCCGCAGCTAGAGAAAAAACCCGCGCGCAGCAACGAAGACCCAATGCAGCCAAAAATAAATAAATTTTTAAAATAAATAAATTAAGAAACGGAACAGAAGAACAAATATACACAACAGAGGTCTGGAGAGAAACAGAAGATGAAAAGAATGAAAAGAAACAAAATGAGTTAAAGCAAAAAGAAATGAATAAAGAGATAAAGGATACAGGAGAAAGTAGCAAATACTGAAAATGGACAAAGATGCAGCATATGGACAGTAAGAGTCCCTGAGGAAGACAGCCAACTGGGCAGTGGAACGGCCTAAAGCGCGCCATTTGAAAAAGCTTTCCTGAAATTAAACAAAGTAAAGAAAAGATTTAAAACCACATAAAAAACCACACCACATACCTGGGAACACCGACCCCAAATAACACACACCAAAACATATTCTAATAAAACCACTGGACTTTAAAGAAAAAAAAAAAATCCTGGGAACTCCCTGGCAGTCCAGTGGTTAGGACTCTGCGCTCTCACTGCCAAGGTCCAGGTTCAATCCCTGGACGGGGATCTAAGATCCCACAAGCCACACAGCACGGCCAAAAAAAAGAAGAAGAAAGAACTCTTTCGAACATCTGGGGAAAAAAGCAGCTGATACAAGGAAGAAAATCAGACTTCCTCAAACCTCAGACTCGGGCAGGCTCAGGTGTGGGCTGGACACCTGGTCCACTGACTGGACTGAGTGCCCTCATCACACAGGGAAACAAGACCTCGGGGGCCAAGGACACAAGCGCACAAACGCTGGCCCTTGCTGGCTGGTGGTGGTGCTTCCACCCGACGGGGCAAGGCTGTGCCTGAGCGGCAGCCCTGGGAACACCCTTGGGAATTGCTCCAGTTCCCACACTCCTGTCCAAGGTGAGGCTTTAAAGAAAGTCGAGTATGGCCGTGGGGGACTGACACCACACACAGATCAACGCGTTCAAATCAAACTTATGCCCAAAATTTACCGAACTGCCATCCTCCTCCAGGTGGTGAGGACACCTGGGAGAAACGCACGCGCTGGGGCCCTGGGGGCCTTCCCCACCCCCAGTTCATGCTCACTCAAGCTGCACTTCCCTCCCGACAGAAGCCCAGCCACCCCACACTGCTGGCAGCAGATGTAGCGATAAATCCGATCTTTCTAGATGCAGCATCAGCTCTGGGAGAACGGGAGAGGTCACTGCCCTACCCTGACTTCTGAAGCCCATTCTAACAGGGTGAAGCATCGGCCAGTGTAGCTGGGACGCGGTGACAAGCCTCGCCATGCCTGCAGCTAGATCTCCGTTCCACAGTGAAGAGGTTCTGGTCTCTGCCACCCTGTGCTGTCTCCACCTAAAACGCAGCAGGTCTGTCAGCCACAGAAAATACCAAGCTTCTAACAGGCAATTCCCACAGTGGATGTCGGCGCTCTGGTAGCTAATGAGTAACCTAGACTGTCCCACAACCACTGCCAAAAACAAGCTACAATTTGCGTCCAGTAAATAGCAAAGAACGCACTCTAGGGGGACAAGCTTTGAAAAAAGCCCTTGGATTTCTAGAATTACCGCCCCTGGTCGTTCTTCCGGAATAACATGCTGGTTGACGATTTCTTCTTGCCTGCAAGCTGAGCTCATCAACTGACAGTGCTAGTGTTCTGGGAACAGCCTGATTCCAGACAAAGAGCACAGGGGCCTATCACAGCTTATTATAACTAACACACCAAACCACCAAAATCGCACGGCAGGAAGTCTGAAATTTACAATAAAATTTGGTCGAAATAAAGTTTGGTCTCTATGTAAAATGATTTCACTGAGTAAGCCAAAAGCTCAAAATTGAGCAAACAAAAGCCTATTTTTGAAGGACGGTATCACTGTTAAAATGATACTGAAGGCGGTCAGCACAGCAGGAAGCAGAGCGCACTCTGGAAGCAAGCCTGCCCTGGAATGCCATTCCATGTGCCCAGGCCAGCAACCTAACCTCGCTGAGCCTCAGTTCTCCTTCGTCACATGAGACACCACAAAGTGCTGTGATGAGGGCTGCACAGATGACCATCAAAAAGCACACACAGGGCTTCCCCGGTGGCGCAGTGGCTGAGAGTCCGCCTGCCGATGCAGGGGACACGGGTTCGTGCCCCGGTCCGGGAAGATCCCACGTGCCGCGGAGCGGCTGGGCCCGTGAGCCGTGGCCGCTGAGCCTGCGCGTCCGGAGCCTGTGCTCCGCAACGGGAGAGGCCACAGCAGTGAGAGGCCCGTGTACCGCAAAAAAAAAACAAAAAGCATACACAGAGCAGCCGCCTGCCCACGGGAGACTGTCATGAACACCATCAGGACTAGTCTCTATGTTCTCTCTTTGTGCACAGGAAGGGTGGGCCTCCAAAGAAAGCCTCAACAACAGCAGACTGGAACAAAAGATTTCAAGGAAATTAAAAGTTGCTATGCCACAGAAGATAAAACCACGTTTGACCCTGACAAATGTTAACAGGTATATCTTATTTTAACAGCTTTAGTGTGATATAATTCACGTATCAAACCATTCACTCATTTAAAGCATGTAACTCAATGACTTTGAGTATATTCAGAGTTCTGCATCCATCACCACTATCTAATTCTGGAAAATTTTCATCTCCCCCAAAAGAAACACCACACCCAACGGCAGTCATGCACCAACACCTCCCTCCTCAGCCCCTAATCTCCTTTCCACCTCCACAGACTTACCTCCTCTAAACATTTCATATAAATACAATCTTTATATGTTCTTTTGTGATTGGCTTCTTTCACCACTTACAAAAGATAGCGTGATTTTTTTTTTAATATTTATTTATTTATTTGGCTGCGTGGGGTCTTAGTTGCCACATTCGGGGTCTTAGTTGCCACATTCGGGATCTTCATTGCCGTGTGTGGGTTCTTTAGTTGTGGCATTCAGGATCTTCAGTTGCGGCATGTGGGATCTAGTTCCCTGTTCAGGGATCGAGCCCGGGCCCCCTGCATTGGGAGCTCGGAGTCTTAACCACTGGACCACCAGGGAATTCCCAATGATTGTTTTCAAGGTAGCATGAATCAGTACCTCATCCCTTTTCTCTGTTGAATAATATCACATTATATGGATACACCAGAGTTTGTTATCTATCCATCACCTGATGAACTGGGGGCTCTTATGAATAATGTTGCTATGAACGTTCGTGTGCGAGTCTCTGTGTCAACGCACACTTTCATTTCTCTGGAGTGGACGGACACCTAGGAGCAGAAATGCTGGGTCGTACGACAATTCTATGTCTAACACTGTGAGGAACTGACGAGATGTTTTCCCAAAAGGCAGCACCATGTTACATCACCACTATCAAAGCGCGAGGGTTCCAATTTCTCCACTTGCTATTGTCCATCACTTTTATTCTAGCCATCCTAGTTAGTGTGTGTGAAGTGGGATGTCACTGTGGGTTGTTTGGTTTGTTTTTTTTTTTTTGACTGCACCACACAGCTTGCGGGGATCTTAGTTCCCTGACCAGGGATCGAACCCGGGCCCTTAGCAGTGAAAGTGCAGAGTCCTAACCACTGGACCGCCAGCGAAGTCCCTGGTGTGTTGTGATTTTATTTTCATTTATTTTTTTAATCTCCCTTGTGTTTTTACCTTTCACCCACTGGTTATTTAGGAGGGTGTTTGATTTCCACATATTTGTGAATTTCCCAAATTTCCTCCTGTTACTGATTTCTAACTTCATTCCATTGTGGTTGGCGAACACACTTCGTATGATTTCAATCTTTTTAAATTTACTGAGGCTTTTTTTATGGCTTAACATACAGTCTATTCTGAAGAAGGTTCCATATGCACTTGAGAAAAACGTGTATATTCTGCACTTGTTGGGTGAAGCAGTCTATAGATGTCTGTTAGGTCTAGTTGACTTAGTGTTCAAGTCTTCTATTCATTGCTGAGTTTCTGTCTACTTGTATCTCTTACTGAAAGCAGGGTATTGAAGTCTCCAATTATTATTGTTGAAGTGTCTATTTCTCCCTTCAATTCTACATGTATTTTTTTAATTTATTTTTATTTATTTTTGGCTGTGTTGGGTCTTCGTTGCTGTGCGCGGGCTTTCTCTAGTTGCAGCGAGCGGGGGCTACTCTTCATTTCAGTGCACGGGCTTCTCACTGCGGTGGCTTCTCTTCTTGCGGAGCGTTGGCTCTAGGCGCGCGGGCTTCAGTAGTTGCGGCACGCGGGCTCAGCAGTTGTGGCTCGCGGGCTCTAGAGCGCAGGCTCAGCAGTTGTGGCGCACGGGCTTAGTTGCTCCGCAGCAATGTGGGATCTTCCTGGACCAGGGCTCGAACCTGTGTCCCCCGCATTGGCAGGTGGATTCTTAACCACTGCGCCACCAGGGAAGTCCCTCTTCATGTATTTTGCTTCATGTATTTTGAGCTCTGTTATTAGGTATGAATATGTTCAGAATTGGGAATTCCCTGGTAGTCCAGTGGGTAGGACTCGTCGCTTTCACTGTCATGGGCCCGGATTCAATCCCTGGTCGGGAAACTAAGATCCCGCAAGTCTTGAGGCTAGGCCAAAAAAAGAAAGAATTGATATATCTTCTTGAGGGCCTGACGCTTTACCACAGTAAAATGTTCTATAACTCTAATAACAATTTTTGTCTTAAAGTCTATTTTGTCTGATACTAGTATAGTCACTCCGCCTCTCTTCTGGTTACTATTTGCAAGGCACATCATTTTTCTTCCTTTCACTAGTATCTTTTGTTTGTATCTTTTGATCTATAGTGTCTTTCGAAGAAAGCATTTAGTTGGATCATGTTTTTTTTAACCCATTCTGCCAATCCTGCCTTTTAACTTGAGGGTTTAATCCATTTACATTTAAGTTAGTTTCTGATAAGGTAGGGCTTACATCTGCCACTTTGCTGTTTTCTATATATGTCTTCTGTCATGTTCCTGCATTCTTCCATCACCGTCTTCTTTTGCATTAAGAAGTATTTTTCAGTGCACCATTTCAATTCACTTGTTTCTTTTACTTTTTTTTTTAGTTACTTTCCTAGTAATCGCCTGGGGATTATAATCAACACTTAACTTAAAACAATCTAGCTTGATACAAACTTAATTTTAGGGAATTCCCTGGCAGTCCAGTGGTTAGGACTTGGTGCCTTCACTGCTGTGGCCTGGGTTCAATCCCTGGTCAGGGAACTAAGATCCTGCAAGCCGTGTGGCGCGTCCCAAAAACAAAAAATTTTTTTTCCTTTGTCTTTCAACAGTTTGACTATGATGTGTCTAAGTATTGATCTCCTTGAGTGTATCCTATTTGGAAGTCATCTTGGATATGTAGATTAATGTTTGTCACCAAATTTGGGGAGTTTATGTCTTCAAATATTCTTTCTGCATCTTTCTCCTACTTCTTTCTTTATGGGACTCCAGTTATGGGTATATCAGTATACTTGATGGTGTTCCACAGGTCTCCGAGGCTCTGTTCATTTTTCTTCATTCTTTTTACTTTCTGTTCCTCAGATTGGATCTGTACTTACCTTAATAGAGATCTTAACTTAACTTTATTAACAAACCTATTCCCAAATTCACTGATTTCTTTCTTCTATCAGTTCAAATCTACTGCTGAGCCCCTCTAGTGAATTTTTCATTTTTTCATAGTTATTTTATTTTTCATAGTTATTGTATTTTCAACTCCAGAATTTCTATTTGGTGTTTTTTTAAAAATAATTTCTACCTTTTTATTGAGAGCTTCTACTTGGTGAGATACATACATTAATTATTTAGACAGTTTCTTTTAGTTCTTAGAACATACTTACAGTAGCCAATTTAAAGCCCTTGTCTGGTATTATTAAGTCCAACATCTGGACCCTTTCAAGGATAGTTTCTATTGACTACTTTTTTCCTGTGTATAGACCATATTTTCCTGTTTCTTTGTGCATCTCACAAGTTCTTACTGAAAACGAGTATTTCAGGTAATACACTGTGGCAACCCTGGAATTCAGACTGCCCCTTTCCCAGGGACTGTTACTGCTATAGTTATTTGTTTAGTGACTTTACTGGACTAGTTCTGTAAAGTCTACAATTCCCTATAGTTTACAGTTACTATAAGTCTTTGCTCAGTTAGCTCAGTGGTCAGTTAATGATTGGTCAGGAATTTCTTTGAAAGTGTTGAACTAATAAGTGTCCCAGACACCAAGAAACTGTGCGACTGCTGAGGCACACCTTCGGTACTCAGGGAGCTATAACTCTGCCTTTGCCTTCACTTCTTATTTGTGGAGGGGCTCGAGATTAGACAGAGGTGAGAGACTAGGGCCCTCTCAAATCTCTCCTAGACGTATACACAGTCCCGCCTCTGTGCAGCCTTCGAGATCCACAGGAGTCTATCAGAGCTTTTCAAAGCCCCCAATAGCATGTCATTCTTCGTATCTTTCTTCTAAGATTTTGGCCAGACTCTTGTTTGCCCCCAACTGTGATATTAACTGCCACTGATCGTTTGCCACAAAGACACTAAGGGTAGTGCTCTTCCCAGCGAGTGAGATCAAATAATGACAGCTCTGCAAATGGGGCTTTTCCAGAAAGCTGCAAGGCCAGTCAAGAGTAACAACACTCTGAGAAGAGGACTTTTGAGGGGCTTCAAATCTCATCTGTCCCTTCCAATGGCTGCAAGGCTGCTGGTTTTCACAGTTACCATGGCTGCAAGGCTGCTGGTTTTCACAGTTACCATGGCTGCAAGGCTGATGGCTTTCAATGCTACCACAGATCATGGGAGAGGAGAATGACAGTAGGTCAAGTTGGAGGTTCAGCAGTTTTTCCTGAATAAATCTTCCTGAGATTATGTCAATTTTTGGTTCATTTCCAGAGTTCCAACAAAGTTTATTTTGACCATTTTTACCAGTGTTTTCACTGCTTTTATGGAGGAGTAGATTTACAGAGGTCCTCACTCTACCATTCTTACTAAATGGCATTTCTGCTATACAGTCAAAGCAACTATGAGTAAAGAGTACTTTACCCATTCGTCCCTCCTGTCAATTATGATTTCTGTATCTCCAAAATCCACCCCTACCTTTCCACTCCTACTGCCTTGACTCAGACCCTTGCTATCTCCTCTAGACCAGAGCAATCAATCTTTCCCTAAGTGGCTTTCCTGCCTTTAAACCTAGTCTAAAATCCATCCTTCGCATTCAAAATTACTATTCTACTAATAAAAAAATAAACTGTATAGTGTCACTCTCCTGTTTAAGATATGTCCATGGTCCACGTCCCACAGAGAACTTCCCCATGATCTGGCTATGGCCTGCTCCTCCCACCTTGTCCTCCTGCCACATCTCCCAACCCACCAGGCACTACTCATTCCAGGAACCACCCACAACTCCTTGAGTGCGTCCCGCTGCCACTCATGTCACTCCGCAGGGTGATGCCTGACGCTCCCCCCTCTCACGGATCACCCCCTACACCCTATCAGCTCAGCAGACCTGACCCAGGCATCATCCCACGTTACCACGCCTGCCCACCCTCTCCCGACCGTCTGCAGCTCACCCTGCCGAGCTGATCATCCCTCATTTTCACCATTCATCCCCCACACTTACCACTCTGCGTTACAAGGGCTTGAGCTACTCTGAGGAGAGAGATCATGTCTCATTATCTTCAGTGTTTGGCATGTGAGAAGAAAACAGCCACGACCTCTACAATGCGCTACACGGGCCCTGTGACCCCTGTCTCCCCACCTCCAATACCCCCGACCTAACCTTCTACCTAACCTCCTTCTTGGCTCCCTATTGCAGACACACGGCCTCCTACTATTTCCTCCACACACTGGTTGTCTCTCCCCCCAGTGAAGGCCTTTGTACCTGCTGCTCCCTCTATCTAAGATGTACCCCCCCCTGCAATTTCTACATGACCCAGTGCCTTCAAGTCTTTTGCTCAGCTGTTACCTTTAAAGCAAGACCAATCCCGGTCACCCTCTTTGAAGATGAAAACCCACAGCCCCAATGTTCCCCATCACCTTCGCTCCTTAATGTTTCTCTCTTGTACTTACTGTCTTCTAACATATGATACGACTTTCTTTTTATTGTCTAGCTCCGTCCACCAGAACGTAGGCTCCACAGGAGCCGGCAGTTCTGTGTGTTTTATTCACCACTATGGCCCCTGGCATTTAATAGGTGCTCAATAGATATCCGGCGAGGAATGCACACCCAGTGTAGAGTGTGTGCTCAATGACAGCAGCAGACATCTGAGTACCTGTGCTAAAAACTGCCCCAAGAGCTCTTATGCAGTTGAGCTAGGAAACAGCTAACATTTACTGAGCACCAGAATTGCCACCTATGCGGGTGACGTTTTCACCTCCAACAGAAAACTCTCGAGGCCCTCCCTCTCCCTCACATCCATCCATCAAGGAGTCTTGTCCATTTTTCCTCCAGAAAAATACACTATTCTCATCATCTCCACTGCCACCAACGTCTCTTGTATGGACTGTAACAACTTTCACCTTCCGCTCTGGCCTCCTCCGATCTACTTCCTCACAGGAGCCAGGGTGATCTTCATATACAGGTGTACCTGTCACTCAGCTGATCCTCTTCAGACGCCTCCTCCAGGACACCTAAGAGGAACTCAGACTTCCTGCCAGGGAAGGGCCTCCAAGGCCCAGCAATCTGGCTCCTTTCTGCTCCTCTCCCTCTCACTCATGACGCTCCAGCTGCACCTGGCTTTCGGGTCCTGAAGCAGAACTAGCCCTAGACTACCGCAAGCCCTTCTCCCCTCAGGACCCAGCTCACATACTGCGTCCTCAGAGAGGCCCTGTATGAATACCCTACCTAAGGCAGTCTCCCTTTCATCCTCCACCATGATGAAGTATATTCTAAAAATATTTCTGTTTTTAAAAGTTTCAGTTCAGGGTTTAAAGTAACTCTTCGGAAAAGTCAGGTATCCAAACTCTCCTGGATTGACTCATCATTACCCATAAAAGAATCCACTGACTTCACCACAGAAACAAATTTCCATTTACTATATTCCACTACCGGCAAGAAACTGCCTCATTAACACAGACCACGTCTATGAAACAAAATCCTATGAGACGCCTATCTCCCCTGCTTTGATTTCTGGGTCTCAGAGCCTTATAAACTGAACCATGAGAAGTAGGTGTGCAGAAGTACAGCCGGCAGTGTTCTGTTAGCGGAGAACAAGGCCCACCCTGCCTGCCTTCGTCAAGGAAGAAGTTAGTGCCACAGAGTCACAGGTTCTCTTTAAAGTTCTGCTTAGAAACTCGTGCCAAACAAACTGCATAGTGAGAACCACCCGCCCAAATTAACTTAGTAATAAAAGGTATTATTGTTCCACTTAGGCAGTAGAAGGTAAAAGTGCAGAAAGTGAAACTATTCTCTCCCAAGACCTTCCCTCAAGGAGTGGTTAATCCAAAGTAGTATAAATCCAAAGGTTATGAAGGTCTGCACGGTTGGGGGGTGTGTGTGTGTGTGTGTGTGTGTGTAACATATAAAATTAGTCAAAAACTTATTTAAAAGGAGAAAACTGTATGACAAGAGTGCAAGAGCAGTCACCACAACAGCTGTGGACACTGGAAGGAGATGGCCAAGTGGTTAACTGACTCAGCCTGACACAGCAAACTGGGACCCGGTCGCCCGCAAGAGGGAGAACCAGTAAAAAGCAAACCCTGTCCGTCACAGAACCTGACGCCAGGTGCCTCGGGAGGGGGCTATCAGGAAGACGAGCTGGAAGTCTACGTAAGGAGCCACAGGCCCCTCCACCAGACCCCAGGGCCAGGCCACCTATACCCCTAATCCCAGCAGAAGACAACAGGCCTACTCGCTGGAAAAGCAGGAACACAGGAGCTCTAGGCCTGGTGACACCACCACGTGCTAGGGTGAGACCCCACACTCAGAAAAACACAAGTGAGCGACAGACTCCCTGCACGGTGGGACACCCACACCCAGAACAACGGCAGCCACACCCCCCACACTCCCTGACCCCACCGAGCAGGAGAGGAGCCCGGAACTGCTTCCAAAGAATACATCTGACACACAGCTTCCCTCCGTGAGACAGAGACCCCTCACCCATCACCACACAGTGAGGCCTCCACCAAAGCCCTACCCATGCTGGCTGACACTGGTCCACGTGAGAGGACAGACACTGACCACCAGACATCCAGGATGGTCTCACAGCACGAGCCAGAGACCAAAACAGACCTACAGGAAAAGAACTCAGAGTAAAGAGGCTATGTAGAGAAGGAAACTCCAAAACAATCAATATTCTTATAAACAAAAGAAAACACAGCTTTAAGAACCAGATGCCACCAAAAAGGGAGCACTCAGACAATAATAAAGCCCTCGGGGGGGCAGGGAGGGATAAATTAGGAGTTTGGGATCAACATATACACGCTACTATATACAAAACAGAAAACCAACAGGACCTACTCTATAGCACAGGGAGCGCTACTCAATATTTTGCAATAACCTATAAGAAAAAGAATCTTTTAAAAAATAGATATATGTGTATGTATAACTAAATCACTTTGCCGTACACCTGAAACTAACACAACATTGTAAATCAACTAGACTTCAATTAAAAAAAAGAGAGAGAGAAAGCCCTCAAAATGTGGAGAAAAGGGGGACTTCCCTGGCGGTCCGGTGGTTAAGACTCCACACTTCCAATGCAGGGAGCACAGGTTCAATACCTGGTCCCCCGGTCGAGGAATTAAGATCCCACATGCCACACGTGGGGCCAAAAAAAAAAAAATATATATGGAGCAAAGAGAACCCTCTTCCACTGCTGATGGGAATGTAAATGGGTGCAGCCACTATGGAGAACAGCTATCACATGATCCAACAATCATACTCCTGGGCATATACCCAGAGAAAACTCTAATTCAAAAAGATACACGCACCCCAATGTTCACAGCAGCTCTGTTTACAATAGCCAGGACATGGAATAACCCAAGTGTCCATCAACAGAGGTACGGATATACATATGGTACATATATACAATGGAATACTACTCAGCCATGAAAAAGAGTGAAATAATGCTATTTGCAGCAACGTGGACAGATTTAGAGATGATCATACTAAGCGAAGTAAGTCAGACAGAGAAAGACAAATATTAATGGTACCACTTGTATGCGGAATCTAAAATATGATACAAACGAACTTATTTACAAAAAAAAAAAACAGACTCACAGACGTAGAGAACAGACTTACAATTACCAAAGGGGAAGGGCAGGAAGGGGAGGGATAAATTAGGAGTCTGGGATTAGCAGATACAAACTACTATATACAAAATAGATAAGCAACAAGGTCCTACTGTATAGCACAGGGAACTATATTCAATATCTTGTAATATCCTATGTTGGAGAAGAATATGAAAAAGAATATATATGTATAACTGAATCACTTTGCTGTACACCAGAAACTAACACAACATTGTAAATCAACTATAATTCAATAAAAAAAAAGAAAGCCCTCAAATTGTAAAAGTGACAGGAGAAAGAAAAATTCAGAAGGGCCGGAGTCACAGAAAACAGAATACCACAAAGACAAAGAGATGGAAGACGAGAGATAAGACAGTAAGAAAATGTAAGCCAAGAGGTCCACATTTCAACTATTATTAGAGGATTACTGAAAAAGGAGAAAGTGAAAAGAAATTATCAAAGAAATAAAACAAAAACATTTCCCCCAACCCGAAGGACATGAATTACCAGAATGAATAAAGCCACTGATGCCACACCCGGGCACAGCATGTCAACATTTCAAACCACTAGGAACTAAGAGTAGAGCCATGCCTTCAAAACTGAGGAAAAGGGCTTCCCTGGTGGCGCAGTGGTTGAGAGTCCGCCTGCCGATGCAGGGGACACGGGTTCGTGCCCCGGTCCGGGAGGATCCCACATGCCGCGGAACAGCTGGGCCCGTGAGCCGTGGCCGCTGAGCCTGCGCGTCCGGAGCCTGTGCTCCGCAACGGGAGAGGCCACAGCAGTGAGAGGCCCGCGTACCGCAAAAAAAAAAAAAAAAAAAAAAGAGAGAAAGACAAATACCGTATGATATCACTTATATTTGGAACCTAAAATACAACACAAATGAACTTATTTACGAAACAGAGTCACAAAAAGAACAGACTTGTGGTTGCCAAGAGGCAGGGGGGTTGGGGAGGGATGGACTGGGAGTTTGGGATTAGCAGATACAAACTATTATATATAGAATGAATAAACACCAACGGCCTACTGTATAGCCCAGGGAACTATATTCAATATCCTGTAATAAACCATAATGGAAAAGAATATGAAAAAGAATATATATGTATGACGGAATCACTTTTGCTGTATAGCAGAAATTAACACAACATTGTAAATCAAATATAGTTCAATTAGAGAAAGAGTCAAACCGTTATTCTCAGCTAAGAAGAATATTTTCAGACATTAATTAAATGTTACAGATTAGTTAGATAAAATATTGTGACCTACTAGACAATGGGAAAAGGAAAGCTTAGCTAAGTTAAATCCTCATCTTCCACAGTAAGAAGTTAATAAATAATGACTAAATGGGGAAAAACACCCATGAATGGTATGTAATTTAGAATAATCACATTTTTTTAAAGTAAATATTAGAAGAGATGGATAAAAATGAAAATAACTGACTCCGAGGTTAGGAATGGGGGAATGAGGTGAGGGTCAAGTGTTTTATAATTAACTTCTTAAACTACATTCTTGATTTTCATTTTTTTAAACATTTAATTGAGGACAAGAAAATAGCAAAAATGAATATAATTCGGAAGACCTGCCCAAGCACCTACTATAACCCTAGCCCTCTCCCTGCCATTCCAAGATGAACGACCCCCAAACCCACTAGCCCTGATCTTGGCTCCTCAGAAGATCTGGCCCCGCCAGGGCCACCGCGCCAACCGTCACCCTCCCCACGCTCCACTGCAGGGACCCCACAGCCCGTCCTTTCAGCTCACTACATCAGGTAAGCAAACTCTGAACCCAACTGCGCCCCCAGGACTTACGACCCTCTCTCTCTCTGTCCCTCTCCCCGTCCTCACGCCCTCTTACCAGCCTCAATCCCATCACATAAACCAAGCCCCGACACTTCTCCTCCATCTAAGCACTTGCTGGCCAAACCCCTCCCTGCTGAGTCCAATTCATGGTCAACTGGCAGGTGAGCCTGGAGATCTGAGCGTGCCTGGTGACACACCCCCCAGCTCTGCTGGGCTGGCCTCACATGTGAAGCCCAGGGAGGCCCTGGTCAGCTCTTCCCAGGGGCCCCCTCACAGCTTCTCCTCCAACACCTCCTCCCTCCCCCATCACTGGTGGCTGGGGCGCCTGTTCCCTCACCAGCACCACCTCCCCCTGCACCTCTGCCCCTCCACTTTCCCCCTGGCCCTTGTCATTCCCATCAGCTAACAAACACGGTCTACCTCCCACCTCCTAGCAGGTCCTCACCTTTCTTGCCTGGTTCAGAGCCTCCTAACCGGTCTCCCCTGCTCTTCTCAACCCAGCAGTCAGGAGTTCTCCCCAGAGGTAAGTCCCGCCTCTGCTCACCCTGCACTGGCTCGGCCTGTCACACAGGGTGAAAGCCAGAGTTCTCCTAACCGGCTCCAAGATCCCCACCATGCACCTCTCCCCGTCCCCCGGCTCTGAAGTCCAGCCCCTGTGGCCTCCCCACCTGCCCACCAGCACTCCAGGGACACCTGACCCCCAGCTTCCCTATCTGAATTGCAACCCCCTTTTATTTTTCCCTTTATTCTCCCCTTAATATAGTATGCGATGCACTGCACATTGTACTTATTTATAGTGTCTGCCTCGCTAGAACGTAAGCCACATGGCAGTACTCTTATCTGTTTTTTTGCTCACTGTGTAAAACAGGAACCCAGTAATTTGCTGAGCAAATGAATTAATCTTAAAAAAGCGTTCCTGTCCCCACTGTGATAGGAAGTATGCCCCCCAAAGACACCCACACCCCAATACTAGGATCCCGTGAGCTACCTTCCAGGGCAAAAGGAACTCTGCAGATGTCACGAAGACTGGGGAATGACCCGGGTCATGCAAGCAGCCCAGTCTACTCGCAACAGCCCTCCGAGCGGAGGCTCTCCCTGCCTGGAGGGAGAGGTCAGGGAGATCCAAATCTGGAGAGGGACTCCCCTGAGGGGTCCGGGGAGGGGCCGCGAGAGAAGGCGTGCGGGACCGAGTGGAAGCAGCGTCACCCAGTCTCCAGAAGGGACCCTGGTTTCAGCCTGGGAGACAGGCAGAGCACCCCGCTGCCAGGCCGTGCCCACTTCTGATGCGCAGAACACGAGTTGTTACAGGGGTGCTGCTGAGCGCTGCTAAAAGCATGCTCCAGTGTCAGGGCAGCAACAGGGGCCAACCTGCCCTCTACCCTCTGCGTCACCACCTCTTTACAGCAAAGCTCCGGGAGAGCTGAGACTCTCATTTCCCAATTCTTCTCTTGTAAACCACCCCGTCGGGCTCAGCCCTGCGCAGTCCTCTCCTGTGACCCACCTGACCAGCCCTCCTCGCTGGCCCAGGCTGCCCAGCTGCTTAGGGCTGGCACGTTGGGAGCTCTGGCCGTCCGCCTGGAGAGCTGGCCCAGCACTGTGGTTCAGAGGAAAGACCTGGAGCCCAGCAGCTTGGGTCTGGGTCCTCGCTCAACCACTCCAGAGACAGGGCCTTGGGCTCCTGGGCCTCGGCTCCCTCCTCCATGAAACAGGAAGGAACTTAGTGCCTGCTATACAGTATCATCATGAAGATCCGATGTGTAAACAAAGGTAAAGTGCCTGTGATACTTCCACCCCCTCGGTCAGCTTCCCAGGTCGGCTTCCCAGTCTCCTGGTATCAAAAGCCACCTATAAACAATGCAGCTGTAGTCTTACCTCTAGCTCAGACCTTGCCTCTGAATTCGTCTTGGCTATCTAACTCCCCAAAACCTACTGGCCAGAAACAGGGATAGGATTTACCCTCCCACCTTAGGCAACTAAAAACCTGAACAAAATTATATGAAACAATAGTTTTCAGACACTGGACAACAGACTATGGAAAACAGCGGTCACTGAGAGTCAGGAAACAAACAAGAGGAGCCTTACGACTGCCCGGCTCACTGCCTAGGGACAGGGGACCCAAATGGAGCCCAGAGGTGTCACTGAAGTGAGGAGACGGACACAGGAGGCTAGAACGCACATTCTTGTGAGAGCGGACAAAGTAAACGAGAAAAACCCATCTTGTCATTTATTCTGTCTACTCCCACAAGAATTTAAGTTTCTGAAAGTACAGGGATTTTGTCCATTTGGTTAAGCACTGAATCCCCGGTGCCTAGAATAATGCCAGCACACAATGGGCACCCAAAAGATTTCTCGAATGAATGAATTAAACAATTATGTCAAAAAATAGAATCCAGAAAAATAAAGAAATAAATTTTGAAATACACACCTTCAAAACACCCTTCACTCTTGGGGTTGTATCAAAATTATAGCAAAACAACAAGAACATAATATGAAAAGCAATGTTTCCTTGGCTACTTACAAAGCAGATTTATATTGGATCTACAGCAAATGCTACATCAGAGAATGCACATCAGACAGACATCAGCTCCAACAAAAGAGCATCTCCTCCCTCTGTGACCAGCTTTCCCGTAAGACAGTTCAGGAAGCCATAGACGCAAGGGACCTACGGCCCCACCCCATGGACGACAACCTCAGAAAAGCCAAGCCTCGGGAACTGAACCACTCAGCACCAACGGACCCTCAGACAATCACCCTCCCACCTCCCTCTGCCTCCACGTTCTCAGTGCTGGGAAAGCTGGCTGTGCTACTCCAGGCAAGGACGACTCAAACTGTAGCAAAGTAATGAGGCGATGGAAGTTTGAACCCGGGAATGAACTGAACAGAAGCTGCAAGCTAACTGACAGAAGTCCCTGAGACTGTGAGAAATGTGCTCCAGGGAAGGAGGGCTTATGCAGACTACCTGGCCCAAGTCAGCACGCGCTCCATCCCAGGAGACTCTCGCTCTCACAGGCACAGTGAGGTTCAAAAGAAGGTTCTGATCTGGTTGTACCTTACAAGACTCCCTCCCCCCCAAAACAGCTACTGAACTGCATTTTTCCATAGCAATAAATGCAATCCAGAAGTATTCCAAAATACTCATTTTCTTGCTCTATTTTTCCTACTGTGCTTTAAAAAACTGTTCAACATCAACATAGTGCCCTTTTTCAATGCTGTTCAAACGGCAATAGAAACACATAACTGCCCTCTCAACCCCATCACACAAAGGAAGGCCGGCCACGGAAAAAGCAAAACACAAATCCCCACAGTACTGCCCGCCCTAAGGAGCTCAAGGTGCTCTAAGTACACAAAATAACTAATCCTCACGTCGCCCTTCTGTTGCCGGCAGAAAGGATTTTAAAGGAAAGAAAACTGACCTTGCAATGCAAAATACAAGCCAAGCAACCCAATTTGGATTCTGGTCTCCACGCTTTTAAGCAATCCTGCAGATGGGGGTAGGTGGAAAGAACCGCACACGGGAAACATCCCGAATACAAGAAGAGGGCTGAACGCAAAACCCCTGCAAGTCTCACTGGGGGGTTTTTGTTTGTCTGTTTGTTTGTTATGGCTGCGCTGCATGGCTTGCAGGATCTTAGTTCCCCGACCAGGGCTCAAATCTGGGCCCTCGTCAGTGAAAGCACTGGACTGCCAGGGAATTCCCTCACTGGGTTTAAATGTCGGGCAAAATGAAGACTCCAGGCTGTCTAGGGCCACAATTTGCAAAAGTGAGAAAGAAAAAGGGACAGAATCAGGATCTGACCCAAACCACTGGCCAGAAGTTTCTGCCTTAATGAACACATCCAGCAGTCAGCCAGCCACTCCCTGTTTCCTGAGGTACCAGGAGGCTAAGGGAGCTACACGGGGCCAGAACCGCGCCAGGGAAGAGGGTGTCAGCCTCCCTGCATAGGGGTTCCTCTCTTTCTTGGGCACAGGGCAGCTGCAGGCACATCACCGCCCTCCTTAATCCGTCGCACCCCGACTCACACAAACTGCAAGGGCCAGACCACGGGCCCACCCCACAGCTGTGTGTCTCCCGCCGTCCCAGCAGAAGCCTCGGTGGCCCCGCCTCCCTCGCTCTCATCTAGGTGGTCACGAGCCCTGGCCCTCCTCCGCTGCCCTGCCGACAGTGCTGCGCAGAGGCTGTGCCCAGTGGGCAGTGACAGCGCCTGGGGCTAGGCTGGGCCTCGCCTCTCCCTTGCTGGCACCCCACAGCGCCATCCCCATACCCTTCTAGGTCCTCTTCCCAAGTCGGTCTCCAAGGCCCCGTTTTAAAACAGGGCCGCTTCCTCCTTACAAGGTCTTTATTCAACGCACCTTGGCTGAACCCTTACAACCCTCTCTCCAGCACAGAGGGCGAGAGCTTATCTCTTCACACAGCCTCAGCTCCCACCTCCACGAGGGAATGCCCACTGGAACCTATCCTGCAATTCTCCTCCTAATAAAATGACACGTTTCAACTGTGTCAACCTTCATACCAAAGTCAGGACGATTCTGCAGAGGGAAAACGCCAAGATCAGTAAATACAGTTTTGTAATCCAACATTTTAGGCGTCACGTGGCCTAGTGGAAATTGCTCATTTCTGTTTTGCAGTGAGTATCATCCCGTCTACCGTGCTGAGCTGGCAGCGAAGTCATTTAACTTACTCCGCGCTGCAGCCGCCAGAGGCTGACAGAGGCATGGACATTGTAGCTCCCAATGCGGCGTCCGTGTCCAACGCCCGTGCTGACCAGAGGGAGGGCAGGACGGGAGGGGTGCGTGCCTGTCGCAGGAGTCCTGAGCACAGGAGGTGCTCGATACACACGGACGTGCTGGCAGGAACTCACCTCCCACCCTGTCTGTCTGTCTGTCTGCAAGCACCTCAGGAGACCAGGGCTGCGTGCTCCATTTCTCAGAACCCCAGCAGCATTTCCACAACAAGCCCAGATGCCACCCATTATCCAAAACCTGAGGCCCCACCTTGTCCCGGAACTCAGAACCGCTCAGCCTTTCGGAGGAAGCACAGCATGTGACCGTGGGCCCCCAGGGCGTCCCGGAGGCCAGCTCACGGGGAAGGGACCACACAGTTTCGTGGCAGCGCAGCGCCAGACAAGTCTGCCACAGACTCACAGAAAGACTTTCCATCCTTGGCAGCTTAGAAGTTTTGAAATCTGAGCTCTGGGAGGCCGGCCTTGTGCCCAAGAACCTGCAAGTGACATTCAAGGAACACAGAGCCCCTCCTGCTCAGAGCTCCCGCCAGAGCCCCTCTCTCTGGTCACAGTAACGCAAAACGCCTTTTCCCACGGCATTCCGGAATCTTACCCTCGGGTCTATTAGATTTTTTTAAAGCCCAGAAATGCCTTTTAATCCCACAAAGATAGCCTTTCCAATAATTCCGCAACTACAAAATCCTGACACGTGTCGGTGCCAAAGAAAACAGAGCGAAATCATTTTAAGAGGAAAGAAAAGTAATGCTGAGTATGTGGCATGAGAACACTTATCACCAGGACATTTCAACGTCTCGTAAGAGAAGCAGTGACCCACCCCCACCCCTTCAGAAGAGCCAGAAGGGAAACACAGGGAAGAATACACAGGTATTTCCTAGAAGCAGCAACCACCAGCCTTGGCAGAAACATTCAACCAGACCAAAGCCTTCCTTCCTCCCCCAGCCTGGTGGTCCGTCCCTCCCAGGAGCCTCGTCACATACTTCCTAAATCGGTTTCTAAGGAATGTAAATTATGCAGAAGAGTGCAAAAGAAAATATGCAAGAAGAGCAATTTTTTCAAAAAGTCAGCATTTTTTAAATGTACAGACAAGAAAGAGCAAAATGAACCTTAATTTTTTTTTTGGGGGGGGGGCTGCATTGGGTCTTCGTTGCTGTGCGTGGGCTTTCTCTAGTTGTGGCAAGCGGGGGCTACTCTTCGTTGCGGTGCGCGGGCTTCTCATTGCGGTGGCTTCTCTTGTTGCGGAGCATGGGCTCTAGGTGTGCGGGCTTCAGTAGTTGTGGCTCACGGGCTTAGTTGCTCCGCGGCATGTGGGATCTTCCCGGACCAGGGCCTGAACCCGTGTCCCCTGCATTGGCAGGCAGATTCTTAACCACTGTGCCACCAGGGAAGTCCCCAAGTTAATTTTGGGGGCACTGAATTGGTTCTCTACCTGAGCCACAAAGCTCCACGGAACACGAGGACACGGGCACCTCTCAAATCCTGGGGCACAGTCACTGCCACCAGCGCAAAGAGGCGCAGCCCTCCAAGCCCGTCTACCGCAGCGGATCCCAAAGGGAGGCACAACCCGAGGCAGAGCTCACTCCTAAGGGGTACATTTAAGAGACTACGTTGTGCAGAAAGGGAAAAGGGAGCTGCGATTTTAGAGCTGAAATGCTTCAGTGATACTTCAGCTCCAAACCCACCCGTCCGTGTCAGTGGAGGAAACCGAGCTCCGTGGCCAGGGCCCCGGCTGCCCTCTCCCCACAGAACCCGGCCACCTGGCTCACCCTCACAACAGGGAAGCAGAGCCGGCTGGGCAGGGGGCAGCAGGGACCCCTCTCCCCGCTACTAAGGGCTCGGCTCGGGGCAGCTCCCACCAGGGCTCGCTGTCAGATCCCACCTCCAGCCAGACCTGCTCCTCCTCCCTGCCGTGGGCACACCCTCCGGCCTCGGCCGGCGATGCCCTTCGGCCAGAGCAGGCCCCAGCTGGGCGCTGTCTCCTCATCCACTGGGTGTCGTCTCACGCCACACTGCCAGCCGGGAAGAGTGATGTGGTGGGCCAGACAGACGTGGCCCCCACCCCGTGGGACTTCCACTGTGGGGTGGGGGCAGGCCACGGGGCCACGAGCTGCTGACGCTGCTCTGAGGGGAGAGGACAGCGCCGCTGCTGATGAGGGGCTAACAGGACGGCGAGGAAAGCTGGCTCTGAGGAGGGGCCGTATTAAACAGCTGCCCCCCCCCCCACGCCCTCCAAGGGATTAGGCGCATCTTCTTGCAGAAGCTCTGTCAAGGAAGACACTGTCTTATTCATGGGTCTACACCAGGGGCTCAGGCTGGGCGTGGCGGGGGCAGGGGTTGTGCCCTGCAGGGTAATAGCTGGAAACATTTTTGGTTGTCACAACTGAAGCATTTAGGCGGTAGAGACCAGGGATGCTGCAGAGCACAGGACAGCACCGCACGAGTCATCAGCCCCAAATGCCACCGTGCGGGGTGGAGAAAGTCTGTCTACACTCAGTCAACAGCCAAGTCTCCACTATGTGGCAGACCCAGCACAGAACACATCTAGTTTGTAGATGATCACTTGTCCAAGAAAATGGGTTTCAATCTCAATGACCTGCCCAATGCAATTTTCTTCCAAAATGGAAGGACAGATGTGATGGCTAATTTAAGGCGGCTAAGCTTTGGCCCAAGGGGTCTCCTGAAGCAGTAGCACACCCACACTTAGCTTTCCAAGACGCATTACGATTACAAATATTACTGTCTATGAAATCACATTACACAGCAAAGAAAGAGAGAAAGGATACTGCCCGACTTGTAAAAGCACAGACCTCAGGGTGTGTTTCCACACCGATTTCTTGCAGAGAAAGGGAAGGGACAGAAAATCTAACCTTCCACAGTCTGGGTCCTCCATTCCAGTCTAAGGAGATGACGGGATCAAGGGAGGGTTCAGGACAACAGCATTTACCAGTAGATGAAGTCACAAGCATTCTTTAAAATATACCGAAACCTCAGGTGTTGAAATCCACAAACGTCTGGTGGATAACAAACAAGAAATAAAACCAGACAGGAAGCTGGCTTTGTGTCTATTTTTTTAACTAGATAAAGGGGACAGCTACCTGAAAAGCAACAGGAGTTTCTGCGCACCAAAGTCAAATGTATCGGTGGACCAACAGTGCACCCACCGGCCACCCGGCCGTTGCACTTTTTGGGGTGGATTTTTCCACTCAGAGGGGACACATGTCGTTAAGAACCCTGTCCCTGATGGAAGACAGCGAGCAGAGCAGCAGTTCCCCTAAGCCATCCCAACCCCCCACCGCCCGGTGTCCAGATTCCCTCGGGAACGAGTCATTTTAATCAGGGCCTAATAAGCCGCCAGAACCCAGGTCAAGGAGCTGCTTCCCCGGCAAGACGCGGGTTTCGCTAGTCCCACTCCCAGGGAAAAGCCACGCTGTTTTGGAAATCGCTGGGTTAAATGCTCCATTGCTAGAAAGACGGGCCGACTGCTCGAGATGACATCATGCTGGGGAGGGGCGCCTTCGCCAGAAGCCCCTCGGCGGTGCCACAGACCCGGCTTTTTTTTTTCTCTTGCCCCGGGCCACCGACGCCCCGACCCCGCCCACCAGGCTCCACCGAGCCGGATCCCCAGTACCCTGACTCCCAGCAGACACCTCAGCGCCCGACCCCTGACCGGGACGCACCGCCGCCCTGACCCCACCGCCCTGCCCAGCCGAGGTCCTGGGGCAGCTTGCTGCCGGCCTCGGGGGACCAGTCTCCATCAGAGCTCTGCCGGCCTGCTGCACATCACCTGGGCTGTGCAGAGCCAGCCCCTTTCTTTACAGAGGGCGAGCCGAGAAAACTCTCCACCGCCATCCCTTGACAGCACCAGGTGACCAGGGCCCAGTCTTGAATCCGATTCCTCACTGACCTACCACACCCTTTGCCACTGTTGGCACCACGAACCTCTGCAGCCTGGGGAGGTGGCGGTGAGGACGGCCACTGCGGCCCACCTGCAGCACACTGCAGGGCCCTAGGCAGGCACAGAATCCAGGGAGTTTGTTTGGAGAGCAAGGGGCCCTGCCGAGCTCTCCTTCATGAAGCAGAATGGCTTTGAAGAGGATCCTTCCTCATCTGGTATCACCCAGGCCGTGTACCTGGAACCAGCCCAGACCCACCCTGGCTCACTTCCTCAGCTCCCGCTGAGAGGCCAGGCCCGGGTGGACCCTGGCCAGGAGGACGAAGCACCCAGGCTCTGGTCCTTTGGGACCCCTGGGGGGAGCCAGAAGCCATGGGGACCGGAATCCTTATAAGGCAGCAACTTCACCACCTTCCAAGACCCTCCAAAGGGCTGGCCAGCAGAGGGCTTCCTGAGGGAGAGACCCCTAGGGCCAGCATCCCCAGGCCGGGAGATTATCCTACCACAGCCAGGCCAGGGGACTCAGAGGAGGAGACTGTGACCCACCCCTGGCAGCCACTCACAGGGCAGGGCGATGCAGAGAGGCTGCAGGGGCTCATGCGGGGCATGGACAGAGGGCAAGCTCAGCCCAGGGTGCAGGGGCTTCTGGGAGGAGGGGCTTGGAGATGGGCAGGCATCCCACCTCCTCTCACTGCTGACCCTGGGCTTCCCAAGCCTCCTGGGATTGCTTCCCACCAGCGTGTGTGTATGTTGTGGGGTGGTCCCAGAGCCTGGTGAGACACACAGCTGGCTGTGCGAAAGCCCCCAGCCTCCTGCCTCCTGCCCCGCCTTCACTGCCCTGCAGATCACTTAGTCGTCAGGCTTCGGGCCTAAGTCGATGCGGCCCTCCCTGACCACGGTCACTCCTCAGCGAGGGACAGGTCACTTTCGGCAGCATGCAGTGCTTCGTTTCTTGGGGTGTGTGAACTGGACATGTGTCCCATTGTAGCCATTGCTGGTTCCCAGGCTCCCCTTCCGTGTCTAGCGGGAGGGGAGGGCCCCAACACTTGCATCGTAAAGGAGAAGAAATGAAAGCCAGGGAGGCCAGAGCCCGGAGCCATGGTGTCCAGGGGGCTCCTGTGACGTTAGCTGGCTGTGTCTCCACTTGTACCTGGGCCTGTCAGTTTTATGAGTGACCCAGTTTCCTTCCCATAATCTCTGGAGTGCGTTGCAGACAATAACCTTCCAGAAAATTGGGGTTGGCAGCCTGGTCCAGGCGTGGCTAGAGGCCCTGAGCAGCCATGCATGTTCAGGGACAGGATGTGGCGTCCTGGGGCCCCAGTGGCTACCTGTGTTGACCAGGAATGATATGCCAATGATACGAACTCTGTGGTGGGTGGGGACTTCGAAGGAAGCCCAACCACCTGGCAGACAGGGACGGGCTCAAGCCCCTGACCGCTCACCTTAGGGAGGTGGGAACCTGCCTATGACAGCAGGTCTCCTCTCTCGCAGCCATAAAACTGAGCCCAGAGCCACACACGGCAGATTCGGATTGTTACAAAAGAGACGCAGATGGCACGGTGGTTAAGAATCCACCTGCCAATGCAGGGCACACGGGTTCGAGCCCTGGTCCGGGAAGATCCCACATGCTGCGGAGCAACTAAGCCCACGAGCCCTAACTACTTAGCCTGTGTGCTGCAACTACTGAAGTCCATGTACCTAGAGCCCACGCTCTGCATCAAGAGAAGCCACCACAATGAGAAGCCTGCACACCACAACAAAGACCCAACACAACCAAAAATAAATAAATAAGTAAATAAATTTATTAAAAAAAAGAGAGAGACACAGAAGGTGAATCTATGGCCTCCCCGGCTGCGCTCAGTAAAAGCTGGCACGCTAGTGGGGCCCAGAGAAGGGGGGTAGGGGGAATATGGCAGATCAGGGGACCCTAACCCCTACTTTCCAGGAGCCCCCATCACCCTTCACAGCCCCTTTCCCCTCTCTGGGCAAAGTTGTCCCCACACTTGAAGACCACGTCATGACATCCCTTGAAGGGGTTACTTTGTAAGAGAAAAGTCAGCTCCCCGCAAAGCTCCCTGGCCCGGCTCCATCCCTTACGACCTGGGAGAGTCAAGTCCCAATACAAAGTCAAACCCGGGGACTTCCCTGGTGGCACCATGGTTAAGAATCCGCCTGCCAATGCAGGTGACATGGGTTCAAGCCCTGGTCTGGGAAGATCCCACATGCCACAGAGCAACTAAGCTTGTGTGCCACAACTACTGAGCCCATGTGCCACAACTACTGAGCCTACGTGCCACAACTACTGAAGCCTGCATGCCTAAAGCCCGTGCTCCGCAACAAAAGAAGCCACCGCAATGAGAAGCCCACACACTGCAACAAAGAGTCAAAGAGTAACCCCTGCGCACAGCAACGAAGACCCAACCCAGCCAAAAATACATACATACGTACATACATAAATAAATAAATTTATTTATTTATTTATTAAAATGAAAAAAAGTCAGACCCGGATTGGAAAGGCTTAGCTGCCAGGAGAACTGCAGAAAGTTGAGTTTCTGTTGACCGAACTCTGCAGAATGTGTGTAGGATGGATTCTGAGAGAGTGGACCAGTCCCACAGGGCACCCAGCGATCTGGGTCAGCTGAGTCTGCCTGGGCAGCCGACTGCCTGGAAGCTGGACTCAGTGGCCCTGTGTTAAAACAAGGTTGAGATGCCAGAAATTCCTGCTTATGATGTAGAGAAAGGAATTCAGAGATGTATTATCTCCCAGTTCTGGAGGCTGGAAGTTGTTGATCAAGGTGTCCTCAGGGCTGGTTCCTTCTGAGGCTGTAACTGAGGATCTGACCCAGACCTCTGTCCTCGGCTTGTAGACGGCCGTCTTTGCCCTGTGTCTCTTCACACCATCTTCCCTCGATGCATGTCTCTCTCTGTGTCCAAATTTCCCCTTTTAACAAAGACACCAGTCATGTTGGACCCGGGGCCCATCTTACCCAGCAGGAACTCATCTGAATTAATTACATTGCAACGACCCCAAATAAGGTCCCATTCTGAGTTCAACATGTGAACTTTCAGGGGACACAATTCAACCCAAAACACACGTTTGGTGACATGCTTTTGAACCCTTGCCCCTCCTTTTCCATCCTACCTACTTGGAGCACGGTTCTGATGGCTGGAGCTCCATTTTGGACCACACCCTGCACTGCGCTAGCTCGCAAGCTGCCCGTGTTTGTGCCACAGTGGCTGGGGGCTCTGCTACACCGGCCGAACCTAGATACTAATTAACACCTATTCCCATGCCCGAGGGTTCTGTGTCATTGGGGTTTCTGGTGCTCTGGGGGCCTAGGACATGTCGGGATGCACCCCACCATCCCGTCCTGTGGCTTGTCATCAAGACCACTTCACGTCCGTTCCCCTGTCAGCCATCCGCCTCAGGAGCAACGCAGCTGATGACGCCAACCAGGGGAGGGGTGGAGCATCCCCCCAGGATGCTGCCAGTTCAGGCATCCTGCTCACCCCCAGAGCAGGGAACCATGACCTCCAGTCTCCCTAAGGTACCCCTTGACCTTAAAGGCCGGATCAGCCATGCTGGCAGCCAGCCAGCCAGCACTGAATGGGCCTCATATTGTAGGGTGTTCTGTGGCATCTCAGGCCGACATTCACCCACTGCAGCTCCTTCCTCTAAGGGCCCGGCCAGGGTGGGCTGATGGAATATAACCCAATTTTAAGATTAGCCTGAGAAAAACAACTTCAAGAAAGAAAACATACCTAAAATATATCAGTTCAGGCCTTTCAGCACCACTAGAGTAGTTTCCTGCAGCTGCTCTAAGAGATAACCACGAAGCTGATGGTTTAGGAACAGCAGAAATGGATTCTCTCACGGTTCTAGAGGCCGGAAGTCCAAGATCAAGATGTGTGCAGGGTTGGTGCCCCTGGAGGCTCTGAGGGGGACTCCATTTCCCGCCTCATCTAGCTTCTGGTGGCTGCGGGACCACTCAGCCCGTGGCCTTCTCCCCTGCGCCTGTATCTTGGACCTTCCTCTCTCTCCTCTTATAAGGATCCCAGTCGTTGGACTGAGGTCTCACCCTAAATCCAAGACGAACTCCTCCCGAGATCCTAAGTCACATCCGCAGAGACTCTATTTCCAAAAAAGGTCACCATCACAGGTGCTGTGGCAGGGACGTGGACAGCCTCCCAGGGTCCACCATTCCACGTGCCCCGTGACAGCCACCGAGAAACTCTGCCCATTTGGCTTCGTTGACACACGTACCACCCCTCCCCTTCATTATGGGGCATTTGCACGTGGGGTGTGGGATGACGAGAAGCATTAAAACCCATGACTGACACCACAGAGCACGCAGCCCTGTGCATGGCCACTTGCCCATCGCAGAAGCCTACCTCGGAGTTTAGCACCTGCCCGGCCACTGACTGGACACCTACACGCCAGATAGCACAAGATGCCCAAGTCCCAGCAGTCACCCCGGTCCCGGCCAGATGGGCTGGTGGGGGTGGGACACAGCAGATCTGCTGTGCTGGCTCTGGAGCCATATCTGGAAGCTTCCGCTGCACGTGACACGCCCTGCTCCCTCTCCCTTCTTGCTCTGGACTTTGCTTATCCCAGCACCAAGGGAGGGTGTCTCCATCCACGAGCTGGAGAAGGGCTCGGCAGCAGGAAATCCTTGCATGCGTCCCTCTTCCTGGCCCTCCGGCCTCAAAGCTGAATGTTTCTTGGCCCAGGAGTGATAGGACAGTGATAGTGGCTTGGGCCCTGCCCTTGGCGTGACCCCCAGCCAAGCCTTCCCCATTAAAATAGGACAAGTCACGGGTGGCCCCTGCCAGGAAAACAACTTACCTTGTGCTGACTTGGCAAATGAAGAGGGGCTCAGGGCTGCCCACGGGGCCAGGGACCCCATCCTCGCCCTACCCGGGAGCACTGGCCACCCCAGGGAAGACACAGGCCTGACCCCAGAAGCCCCATGGCCACCGGGCACCTCCAGCAACAAGGTATGAGTGCTCTTGGGGTGTCGACCAGGTACTGGGCTCCCCATAGTAAGACAGAGATGCCCTCCAGGCCCTCCTGGAGAGGCAGCCTCAGACTGGGGATCCTCGGCTGGCCGGGTGCCCCCGAAGTGGGGTGCTCTGGCCCTGCAGGTGTCCCCAGAACATGGGGGAGGGACCCAGTGGCAGCAGGAGAGCTTGGCTCTGAAGGCCTCTCCACGGGGCCTGTATCTGCCCTTGCGTGTCCTCTGGTGCCCACTGCGACAGGCGGGGGACAAGGAGGAGGATGGAGCAAGCGTGGGCCAGACCTGGGCTCGCAGCGCAGAGCGTGGACCTGGCAGGGCAGGCAGCTCCTCAGGCTGCCAGGGCCTGAGGAAGGGCCAGGGATGGGGGCTGAGGGTCAGGGTTTCGGGCCTGAGCAAGGAGTTTATACTCAGATTTACATTAAATTTAAATAATTAGGATTCGACTTATTAAAGTTATAATTTCAAAACCTAATTTTTTAACCTGCTAAGTTCCGTTTTACAAGCCCTTATTCCCTTCATAAGCCTAGCAGATTTTATGGTTGTTTTTAAGGGGCCTCTGCATAACATTTTGTGCCATCGACATACTCAAGCATTTTCGGCATTTCAAACCGAATTTATAAATTAAGTATCTTTCACTTCCATTTATGTACTCTAGCTTGTCTGAACTGACAACAAAATCTCGGGTGCTTCAAGAACTCATACACTCAATAGATTAAATATTTAAAATGGTGAACCCCAAGTTGTCCCAAATGTTCCAGGAACACGCACTACCAAATGTGTTCAAGTTTCACTTCACCTGTAGATGCTAACACTTTGGTTCGGATTCTCTTAACCCTTCCTATGCCTCATTCTAAATCTTCCTGTGGCTGGACCCATTTAAAGAAGTCAGCTTTCAACCGAGGTGCTGGGGCCCCTTGGCACCAGCTCTGCCAGCTGGGAGGCTGACAGCTCTGTGCTCACAACTCCAAAGACCCCCAAACCCTGCCCAGTGGGGGCTCTGAAGAGGGGGTCTGGCGCCAGGTTCGCTGTCCCTCCTTCCTGCCTGCTCTCGGGGTCTGCCGTGCAGGACCAGAGTGAACCCTGAGTGGATTTTGCAATTCTTTTTTTATTTTTTTAAATTTTTATCTATTTATTTATTTTTGACTGCCCTGAGTCTTCGTAGCTGCACTTGGGCTTTCTCCAGTTGCGGCGAGTGAAGGCTACTGTTCGTTGAGGTGCACGGGCTTCTCATTGCGATGGCTTCTCTTGTTGCGGAACACAGGCTCTGGGCGCGCGGGCTTCAGTAATTGTGGCGCATAGGCTTAGTTGCTCCGTGGCATGTGGGATCTTCCCAGACCAGGGCTCGAACCCGTGTCCCCTGCATTGGCAGGTGGATTCTTAACCACTGGACCACCAGGGAAGTCCAACTTTGCAGTCCTTTAGCTCCAAATATCTCTGCTCTCAAGGGATCCTAAGGCAACTAAATATCTTCCTCACTAAGAGAACTTTGCCCTTGCTGGGATCTCCTTGGCATTCCTAGGGCTGCATCCAGCATTGCCTCCTGGGGCTCTCTCCAGAGCTCTGCCTGACCTGGGGTCACTACCCACAGGTCAGGCCTCAGGGCTGAGCTGGGTGCCAGGAACGCAGAGATGCCCAGTGACACTTGACGGTTGGTACGTGACATGCCTCATCACACCCACCAGCCCCCAGCCCCTGGGAAGACCGTGGGGGTCGTCTGGTAGAAATAGGGGGAAGAGAAAGAAGGAAACCTGAGTAGGAAGAAAGAGAACGAAGTTCAGTTCGGGGAGTAACCAACCTGAGGAGCAGAAATGGGGAAACAGCCGTGCAGCAAGTCCCAGGGCTGGCCGAGCAGGGACGGGCTATGCGGTTTTCTGCAGGAAACTGCCGGGAACAGCTAGGGATGGGTGGAGGATCTGTCAGCATGTATCAAGTGTAAAATGCCTTGTGATTAAAACCGCTGGCCACTGTGCCCTCAATCTGTCCCAGAGGCGCACTGACTCCCCTTGCTGGGGCTGAAAGGTTGGGGGACGGGGGCGGTTACTGTTAGCCTCTGGAGGGTTCCAGATTTGTGGGATTTGCATGTGAGAAGTGCCACAGTTCCTGGAAGCAAGGACAGAGAGAGCACTGACTCTAGAATATGTGGGATTTACGATGTTCAGGGGCCATCCAGAGGGCCTGGAGCACGTGTCCCTGCTCCAGACAGCGTTGTGGGCACCACCATCCCCTGGATGGTGCCCAAAACCAAAGAGTGAGAAGAGCTCACCCAGGGCGACACGGGGGCTGACAGAGGAGGGCTAGGCTGGCGGGCGGCCACCAGGCGGTAGGAGGAAAGCCTGGAGAGGCGATTCCCGCGTTCAAGAGAGAACGTGGAATTCCGGATGTCTAACCTGCGCCGCCCTCCGGGCCACCTGCGGCCCTGGAACCCACGGCGCGCCCTCGTGGTCACCCACGTGGTCGCAACGCGGACGTCGCACCGGGAGGCCAGCCCTCCACCGAGCGTGCGCTGCCGAGGCGTGGGGACCGCGCGCTCCCCCGAACCCAGACCCCCGCGCCAGCTGTCGAGCGAGGGCGTTAGGTTCCCGGGCGAGTCCGGGTCCCGCGGAAGGCCGGGGTCGGCGCGCGCGACCGCCTCTAGATCCTCCCATCGCCCAAGTCTGGACCCCACCCGCCCCGGGCGGGTCTCCTCCTCTTCGCCCGCTTCCCCGCCCTGCCCAGTCCGGCCCACCCCGCCCCTTTCCGCCCACATCATCAGCCCCGCCCTGTCCACCAGGCTCCGCCCCGCCCCGGTTCCGCCCCTCGACCTCGCTCCGCCCCCATTCCCGCCCCTCTGCCTCGGCCCCGCCCTCCCCGTCTAGGCTCCTCCCCTCGGCTCCCCCCAACCCTCCCTCTCGGCCCCGCCCCCAGCGTGTCTTGCGTGGCGGCGGCCCGGAAGCTGGCGTGGCGCGGCGGCGGCGGCATGCGGGCTTTCTGAGGCGGGACTTCCGACGGCGTTCGCGAGCGTCCGGTCTCCGGGACATGAAGGTGAGCGCCGCGGCGCCGGCTGGCCGGGGTGGTGTCCGCGTCCCGCGTTCCGGCGTCTGCTTCCCCGCCTCCTACGGCCTCCGTTCCTCTCCGCGGAGTGAGCGCGCGGGGGGTGCGTGTGAGAGCGGGAGGCGCGGCACGAGGGAGAACGGGTGTGACAGCGGTGTGGACGAGGGAGTGGTATGAGCGGGTGTGAGGGAGTGTGACAGTGGGTGTGACAGCGGGTGTGGACGAGAAAGGGGTGTGACAGCAGGTGTGGACGAGAGGCGGTGTGTGAGTGGGTGTGACAGCGGGAGTGGACGAGAGGGGATGTGAGAGCGGGTGTGAGTGAGTGCGTGTAAGAGCGGGTGTGGACGAAGGACGCGGGGCGGGAGCTTGCGGGCGCGAGCGGCAGCACGTGGCGTGGCCGGCGTGGGGCCGGGACCCGGGGCACGATGGGCCGCACCGGGCTGGCTCCTTCTTGACCTCGACCCGCTAGTATCCTCCGCTCCCCGCTCCCCCTGCGCAGGGCAGGCTGCCTCAGGGTTCCTCCGCTGAGGGAACAAGACGGTGGCCCACAGTGTGGACAGAACCCGAGGTTAACGTCCGCCGGGGCTGGGGTCTTCCTGCTCTTACGACGCCTTCACTTCCAAGTGCACTCGGCCCTCCCCGCAGGAACACAGCTAGCTCCAAAATTTGTGCTCACGGGCGAGAATCTGTGACGGACCTTACCCGCGCTGTGGGGACGGCAGCATTCTGTTCACGGGACAGTCGGCTCGGGGTCCTGCCAGGTGTTGGTGATGGTCGCTCAGGGCACGGTGGTCAGCATTTCTCAAATTGCACATCACTGAGCAGAGACAGGTTTGATGGATTAAAACCAGTATCTTAAGAATGAAGTGGAGGGCTTCCCTGGTGGCGCAGTGGTTAAGAATCCGCTTGCCAACGCAGGGGACACGGGTTGGAGCCCTGGTCCGGGAAGATCCCACATGCTGCAGAGCAGCTGGGCCCGTGCGCCACAGCTACTGAGCCCGCGTGCCACAACTACTGAAGCCCATGCGCCTAGAGCCCGTGCTCCGCAACAAGAGAAGCCACCGCAATGAGAAGCCCGCACACCGCAACAAAGAGCAGCCCCTAGTCGCCGCAGCTAGAGAAAGCCTGCGCACAGCACCGAAGACCCAACGCAGCCATAAATTTATAATAAGACAGGACCCCGCTGTGCGTGTGCACTTTGTGACGATTGTACTAGGGGTCATGAGCACCGTGGTGCCCTCTGTATTCTGGCGTCTGGGAGTGCAGGGTATTAAACAGCGCTGCAGTGAGCATCTGGGAGCGTTTTCGACATAAGTGGGATGTCCCCCAAAGTGGGATTTTTGAAAAAAAAGAAACACATGTTGGAAAGTATAATATTTGTGACCACGTTGTCACCGAGAAGGTCTGATCAACATGAATTCTCAGGAACAGCTCTGAGAGTGAAGCTGCCCCAGGTCCTCAGGTCGCATCAATCTGTTAGTCCTTGCCAATGCCTGGGGGTGGGGGGGACCAAAACGCACAGCTCGCTGTCTTACCTCAGCGTCCGTTCCTTTGGTTGCTGGTGATGGTGGAGGTGGGGTCTGTGTGTTAGGGGGGGGGTCTGTATCATGGGGTGTCTCTGTGTGACACCTTTTCACGTCCTTTCTGTATTTTATAGTGGGGCATTTTTTATTGGAGTGTTTTATTTTCAGTTTGTAAGAGTTCTTTGCGTGTCACGTGTAGATGAGGAATAGAAATTCATTGTCAAGTACGTTCCAAGTATTTTCTTGTTTTGCGTATTATTTCTTTAAATTTGCTTTTCATTGGGACTTCCCCAGTGGTCCAGTGGGTAAGACTCCGTGCTCCCTGTGCCGCGGCCCGGGTTCGATGGCTGGTCAGGGAACTAGATCCCACATGCCTCAACTAAGAAGTCCACATGCTGCCACTAAAAGGTCCCACGTGCCGCAACGAAGGCCGTGCACAACCTAAATAAATATTTTTTAAAGCAAATAAATAAAAAATAAATAAATTTGCTTTTTGTTTCCTAAGTGAAAGCTTCACGTTTTTACGTAGTAAACTCTATTGATGTTTCCTATCATGACCTTTACTGTTGCTGACCTAGGTGGAAAAGCCTCCCCTCTCCAGCCCCTGTCCCTGAGTCTACGTACACAGGCTCCCAAGTTTTCTTCTAGTCCTTTCCATAGCTCTGTTATTTTGCACTTAAGCCAGTAGCTCGTAGCCAGAATATTTTTGGGTTTGAGGAGGGTGGAGAGCCAATCTTTTCCTAGTTGGCCGGCTGTGGTTAGGGCGGCCCCGAGGCAGTGGGGCAGGGCTCACCGGCCTGCAGCAAGGAAGGCCCTTGCTGGGTGTCTGAGGGATGCCAAGGCCCAGCGGTGGACTCTGGCCATTGGGGCTGGCTCAGTGCCCAGCTTAGGGCTGGGAGGCCCCAGGCACCACTAGGACCATTGCTGCAGTAGGCAGAGGGGACACCCTTCCTGCTGGGGGTCTCCACGGGCTCTGCTTTCTCTGCAGCCCCCTGGACCCCGAGGTTGGACCCTGCTGTGACACGCCCACCATGCAGGTGCTCCTCGGCACACTCTGGCTTGCCCTGGCCTGCGGCTCTGTTCACGCCACCCTGTCGAAGTCAGATGCCAAAAAGGCTGCCTCGAAGACGCTGCTGGAGAAGGTAAGGGCAGTCTGGAGATGGGCCAGAGGGCTGAGCCATCGCGCCTCCTTGCCCGCTGGGGCTGTGAGCCGAGAGCTTGGCCTCTGGGCAGCCTGCGCTGTGCTGCCCCAGGGCTCTGGCCGGCTGGCCTTGGCGGGAGCAGCTTCTGGTGCTGGGGCCCGAGGGTGCGCCTGCCCCCGCTGGGCCGACCTTCTGTGACGTGCCACGTTTCCGCCCTCACCCTGCCTCGACCCCTGCGCTCTTCCCTGCTTCACTGAGCAGATCAGACAGGAGCCACGCCGGGTTTGGCTGTGTCTTTGTGCCTTTTTTCTGGGGCAGCCCTGGGGAGGCAGAATGAGTCTTCGGGGCCTGTCAGCTCCTCAAGGCAGGCCTTTCCCTGCGGTCTCCTGCTCAGCAGCTCCGTGTTGATCCTGGGACACACCCCTGCTGAACAAGAGGACTGCTGCTGTCCCTGGGCTTCTGCCTGGGGACGAACCCTCACAGCTTTCTCCCTGCTCCTTCTGTTTCAGACTCAGTTTTCCAGCAAGCCCGTCCACGAGCGGGGTCTGGTGGTGACAGACCTCAGAGCCGAGGATGTGGTTCTCGAGCATCGCAGCTACTGCCCAGCGAGGGCCCACAGAAGGCATTTTGCTGGGGACATCCTGGGCTACGTCACGCCAGTAAGCCGGGCCCTGGGGTGGGCAGGGAGGTCCCAAGGGCAAGGTGGCTGCTCAAGTCTGTCTGCGTTCTCACCTCCCCTGGCCGCTGCCGCCACAGGGGTGTGGCGGGAGCCATGCCTCCCAGAGACGTGGCCGGGATCGCGCCAAGCGTCCTGTTCCCCGTGGTGCGGGCCGCCTTGCGGTGCCCCCATCCCAAGGCGGCTCTCAGGCCCTCTGCCCCAGCTGCAAGCAGGCTCACCCATTCTCCGTTCTCTGCCAGTGGAACAGGCACGGCTACGATGTCGCCAAGATCTTCGGGGGCAAGTTCACCCACGTCGCGCCCGTGTGGCTGCAGCTGAAGAGGCACGGCCGTGAGATGTTTGAGGTCACGGGCCTTGACGACGTGGACCAAGGTGCTCGCCCTGCTGCTCGTCTGCGCTCACCCCAGGGGTCTGGGAGGGTGTGAGTGTGTGCGAGCGTGGTGACTACCTGGCATCGACCCACATCCCTGTTGCCCTTGGGGGTTTGTACACAGCGTCCAGGGAGGAGGCGTCCAAGACAGTGTCCAGGAGGGCGCGAGGCCTGGCTGTCCTGACAGCCATGTTTTGCACCTGTGTTTGCACAGATGTCCTCCCTTTGGTTCAGAGAGAGGAGGTGTTAGCTGGTGGGGGGGCTCCCCGAGCTGGGAGGGCAGTGTGTTGGAGGACACGGCCGGGCAGCGTTGGTGCCTGGCCCCTGGATTCCCCTCGGCTCTGAGAGATGGTCCCAGGCGCCTCGGAGTCGTTGCCCCCGGAGCAGCCACTTGCCCCTGGCCCTGGCGGTCCTGCAGGGGGAGGAGGGGCAGTGCAGGGCCCGCAGACTCTCCCCTGCCCCCCTCCCTTTGTTCTCCTCCTGGCGGGTAGGGCAAGTCTTCACATGGGCAGGCGGCTGTGTCCCCACATTGACTGGCTTCTCCACGTCCCACAGGGTGGATGCGGGCAGTCAGGAAGCAGGCCAGGGGCCTGCGTGTGGGTGAGTCCAGTGGGCCTGCGGGGTCAGGGCTGTGGGCCCTTAGGCCATACGCCACGGGTGGAGGTCCTGGAGCCCCCTGTGGGTGGGTCAGTGGCCCCGGGGTCTTCACACCTGCCTGCCTGGTAACCCAGGCTGAGCTGCCTGGCACGTCGGTCACTCTCCCGACGGCTCAGAAGTGAGGCCGCCCCAGCCCGGCATTCATGGCCCTCAGTCCGGCCAGAGCCCTGTGGCCCTCCCGCCCACCCAGCTCAGCCTGCCAAGGCCAGCCCGCCTTCGCCTCTGGTCCTGCCCTCCCATCGCTTCATTCACCCAGGAGTGTTTATCGAGGGCACCTGGGGGCTGCGCCCAAGGGTGACGCTCACCCTGCCCTGCCCATCCTGGAGCTCGTGGCTGGCGAGGAAGGGACCCATTGCAAAGTGCAGTGGGGCTGGGGAGGGAGGCTTGGGGGTCTAGGGGCACATAACAGCTGAGCAGGAGGAAGGGGGCCTGCAGCTGGGCCAGCGGGGAGCCAGCGGAGGCTGGTCCAGCCGGAGGCAGGCAGGAGGCGGCGGGCGGGCCAGCATCCGGGTACTCGGGGGCCTGGTGTGCCGGGAGGAGAGGGTGCGCACCTCCGTCCTTCCCCAGCGCCCCCTGGTGCCCCTCCCTCACCCAGCCACCTTGCACTGGGATGACCTCACTGGGTGCCTGGCTGTGGTCACTCCGCTCTGGAGGCCAAGGGCCAGCCTGTGGGCAGGGCCGGCACAGAGGGTCACAGTCTCTGCGGGTCTGTCCCCAGTGCCTCGGCTCCGGTTCGAGGACTGGACGTACGAGGACTTTCAGAATGTCCTGGACAGCGAGGACGAGATAGAGGAGCTCAGCAGGACCGTCGTCCAGGTGGCCAAGGTGACGCCCGGTGCCTGCACAGCCACCACCGGCTGCCGTGGGCTCCCTCTGGCCACCGTGCATCTCGGGGGCAGGGGCTTCCCCTGGGCAATGCCCAGCTGCCGGCTACCCTCCTGGGAGGGAACCCATCCTGGTAGCTGGTGCTGGGCTGCGGGGAGGGGAGAACCCTTCAGGACCCTGGGGTCAGGTTTGGGGGAGGCACGCCAGTGGACAGGGCCCACGAGAGCCCCAGCTCCTCTGCTCCTGGCTCCTCTGGGGACGCCCACACCGCCACCTTCAAAGAGGGGCTTCCAGGCCTGCAGCTGGCCCTCGGGCTGAGGCCTGGTTGGGTGGGAGGAAGCGGGGCTGGCTCTGCGCCTCCCTCCCACCCCTTCCTCCTGGGGCCCTCCTCACCAGCCCCCATTCCTCTCAGAGCCAGCACTTTGACGGCCTGGTGGTGGAGGTCTGGGACCAGCTGCTGATCCAGAAACACGCGTGAGTGGGCTGTGGGCAGCGTGCGGGCCCCCGGGTGTCAGGAAGAGGCTGGAGGAAGGATGTGGGGGGACCTCGTGTGGGAGGAGGGCCTGCTTCCCACAGTCTGCACCTGGGGGTGGGGATGGCACCCCGAGAAAGTCGGACAGTGGCTCTAAGAGGCCCGGGGGCAGCTGCGGGCAGGTGGCCAGCTGAGACACCCACATGGTTGGCCTGATGGAGCCTCCAGGGGACTTTGAGAAGAGGTGGCCGTGCAGGGCCAGGGGCCCTTGGAGCAGGTGGCCACAGAGTCCTCTGGGAAAGGGACCTGCCGCCCAGGCCCACAGGCTTTGCATCAGCCGGCCTGGGAGGATGGTCCCCTCGAAGCAGCATCCACCCTGCGCATGAGGCTCACGGCCGGAGTGACCCGGCAGGGCGGGAGAGGGGCAGGTCCCCTGCAGGAGCCGCTGCCCCTGGTTCTGTACGTGTGCCGAACCCTGGGGGTAGCCCTGGGCAGGGCTCCTCTTCTGCCCTCCCGCAGCTGCAGGCGGTGCTCTGCTCCAGGACAGCGTCCGTGGGGTCTCCTGCCTCTCAGTGCAGGGGGAGGCGCATTGTCAAGGGGTCTGTGCAGGGGGACAGGCCTCCTGCCCGAGGCCCAGAGGAAGCTGCACGTGGAGCCAGGCGTGCCGGGGCCTCTCTGCCTGGGTGGGGGTAGGGAGACTCCACTATTGGCCTCGGGAACGGGGGTGGCCTGGACCCAGGCCCCCGGCCACGGTGCCTGCTTCTCGGTGCTCAGACCCCCGCCCCGGTGGGTGCTTCTGAAAGGCTCCCTCTCTGTCCACTTCTGCCCTGGGAGGGCCCCAAGGCTGGAGCTCAGGAGGTGGATGGGTGGAGACAGCCAGGCTGAGAGCATGGGGGATACCCACGTCTGTTGGGAGCCGACGCGGCACCTGCACGTTGGGGGCCCTGGCTTTTGGCCGAGAGACAATGCCCCCACCCCCTCGGCTCTGCCTCCGTCCTTGCTGGGTGGTGGCCCTGCTGAGGAGGCCTTACGGCGCCTTCTGAGGAGGGGGTACAGCTGGGCAAGGAGGTGCCGGAGCAGCCGGCAGCGCCTCCATACCCCGGGGGCTCCTGGCGGGGGGCCCGGAGGAGGGCGGAGGCTGGCCAGCCTGGTAGATGGCTTTGGACACTGCTGCCTGGGAGCTGCTTCCGAGGACAGGCCTGGCCGTGGCGGGCATGACAGGGACGTCCATGCTCCTGTGCCCACCTGTCACCCTCTTTAGGCTTCTGTTTCCTACCCAAAGCGCCAGGTCACCCTGGGAAGGCCTGTTTGGTGTGATGCGAGGCAATGGCACCTTGTCCACGTGCCACCCTGGGCTGCGGGTCCCCCAGGCCCTCCCGTGAAAGCCTCCCGGGGAGGAGCGTGCAGGGCTGCCCGGCGCTGGCGAGAGGCCCGTCTCCTGCATTCACACCCGGCGAGCGGGCGGGCGGGCAGCCGAGGGGAAACCCCAGGGACTCTGTCCCAGCAGACTGCCCCCGGTCCCTGCCGAGCAGGTGCTTCCCCTGGGCCATGAAGCCACCTCCCGCCTCTCACAGAGAGGCAATCCCCTGGGTGGTCCCAGAAGCCAGGAAGGCACCCAGCAGTGACAGGTGCTGACAGCTTCTGGCCTCAGGGAGGTGCCGGCCCCCTCCAGCCCGTGTGCTCCCCCGAGGGTGCCCCTGACAACCTACAGTCAAAGCCAGGGTGGAGTGACCGGGATCGCTCCCGCTGAGTAGGGGCCACCTGGGAGGCTCTGAGAGGCTGCCACAGTCCAGTGGTCAGTGCGCACCAGGCCCCATGGCAGCCTTGGCAGCACGACCGGCAGCTGTGCTTGCCCCACCCCCCTTGCTCTTTGCAGACTTGCTCTGGGGCTGGGGGCCGGGGCAGCCCCTCTGACCTTCCTGCACTTGGTGGTGGCGGGGGGCACTTGCTGCCTGTTCTCCAGACGGAGGTGGCTCCTGAGGGGCTGCAGCGAAGGACCCAGGTCGGTCACTGGACCCACAGCCTCCCAGGCACGGTGACGGTGGCCTCCGGGACTGACAAGTGCTCCCAGGCTGTGCCAGAGCCACTGTCCTGCCGGACGTGCTGCCCGCCAGCTCTGAGATACTGCCACCTACCACACGCCTAGGGTCCAGGCGACCCCGTGACACTGCTGTCTCCTCTGCCCCCTGCCTGGTGGCCCGCTGCCCGCATAGATGCTCCCCCGCCTCCAGGCACTCCCGGTCGAGCACACGCCAGCGCCCCCTCCTTATTTCCCCCTGGGGCCAAGGCACACAGAGTTCTGCATCCCGGTGTGTGCAGGGCCGGGGGTGGCTGTACGAGGGGGCTGGGCCGGCCGCCACCCTGGGGTGGGAGGTCAGGGCCCCCTGGGCACAAGGCCTCATCAGTGGAGCCGCCCCAAAGTCCTCATCTCAAGGCACCTCCCGGGTGCAGCAGGGCTCTCAGCTGAGGCGTTTCGTGGCCCAGGCTGACCTGGCCACCAGCAGGCCAGCATGCCAGGTCCACATGGGTCCTTCCTGACTCCCTGCCCGGCTGTGTGTCTGGGAGGGTCCAGAGGTGATGGGGCACCACACCGATCCCTCTCTGCTCTCCACCCTACTCTTGTGGGGACGGAGGGGGCTTGAGTGTGAGGAGGGATGGGGGCTGGGCAGGCAGTTTAGGTGGAGGGCGATCCCCGCGGTGTCTTCCAGGCCCCCCGGTGCATGCACCCAGGAGCCCGTATCTCCCAAGGCAGAACGTGGCCGTGAGGGGCGTCTGCCTGCAGCGGGTCTTGGCCCAGCTGCCCCTGACCTGTCCTCTTTCTTTGCAGGGGCCTCATTCACCTGCTCACCCACATGGCCGAGGCACTGCACCAGGCCCGGCTGCTAGCCTTCTTGGTCATCCCGCCGGCTGTTGCCCCTGGGTAAGTGCCGTGCTTGCTTGGCCAGGGGAGGCCCTTCCTGGTCACTGCCCAGCCCCGTCCAGGTACACGCTGGCCACCGCATGTGCGGACAGGGACCCTCAGTACACTCGGACACCTCGGTGGCCTCAGCGCCCTCATGTCAGCGGGTCAAGGCTGCATCCTTACACCTGAGCGCTTGAAACCGTGTCGTTTAGACTCGCTCCCCGCCCCCGCTGGTCCCTGGCGAGGCCCCCGGCACTGCGGTGCAGGGCCTGTGCCGCTTCAGGCCCCAGGAGGTCACGGCTCCCACCGCTGAGCCCAGCTGCTCATATCCTGCCTTGAGATGAGGGCTTGGGGGCGGCTCCACCGATGAGGCCTTGTGCCCAGGGGGCCCTGACCTCCCACCCCAGGGCGGCAGCCGGCCCGGCCCCCTCGCACAGGCACCCCCGGCCCTGCACACACCGGGACGCAGAGCCCGGTGAGGCAGCTCTTCCAGAACCCCTGGGACAGGGAGGTGCGGGGCCCGAGTGCCAAGTCAGGTGGCCTGGCTCCCACGTCCAGCCTGTGCTGGGCGCGGAGGAGGCCAGATCGCACAGTGAGGACTGAGGGCAGCTCAGAGCCAAGTGGCAGATCGATGGCGCACAGAGGCCCAGGGGTGCTGCCTGCGCTCTGCCTGGTCTCCGCTGGCTCCCAGGGCAGCCTGGGCCCTCAGTGCGCTGCTCTGGAAGGACCGCTGTCCGTGCATCTTGTCACCCCGGCTGTCGGCTCGCTCTGCAGCGCAGGCCGGTTAACAGGAGCAGGTGGGCAGCTCTGGGACCCGAGCTACCTGGCGACCCTGACGCTCACAGGCCGATAGCCCCGCACAGGAGCCTGCGGGCGCACCAAGGCCAAGGCCGCGGCCACCACAGCAGGCACCTGCCGCTCCCAGGTTGGCTGCCCGCCCTTTGCTTGGCCCTCGTGCCCCCAGAGTCCCCACGCGTCACCAGAGGCCTGGGCGATGGTCCCACCCAAGCCCAAGGGCCTTGGCCTCCCTCCCGACTCTTCTCCCCATCTTTCCGGGGCCCTCAGCCTCGTGTGTGCTCCCGTGTGCAACACGCGCGTGTGATAGGCTGGCGGCAGCAGGGGCCGCCGGTCCTCCTAGGATGGGGGGCCCGTTCTGGAAGAGCCAGGGGTGGCAGACACTCACAGAGCCTGTGGGCTCGGCTGCAGGTGTGGGCACCCGTTTCCGGGGTCTGCTGGTTTCTGTGATGGTTCGGGGTGGGGTGCTGTGGCCGGTGGAGCCCCGGTTGCCCTTTGTAGTCAGGGGCCGTCGGCAGAGACAAGCTCCTCGGAAGCTGGGGCAGCCCTTCAGTCTCGGCTGGGGAGAGGTTGGTTGCCTGGCTGGGGGTGGGACCCAGGGGCCTTGCTTGCAGCCCCTCCCTGCTGACACCCCGCCACTCCCCAGAGCCTCGGGCCTCGCAGCTTCTGACGGGTGCAGAGAGCAGACTCCCAGACCATGTGCTGGATGGAGAGTGTGTGTGTGTTGAGGGGGGTGACTGGGCCAGACGCCCATGGAGGGGCTGCTCTCTGGGCTTGGCCTGGAAGGGCGGGAGGGCTTGGGGCAGGGTGGGGAGCAGCTTTCCGACTGGCGCCCTCTCTGCCCAGGCGTCTAGCCTGAGCTCCTGTCCCCTAGGCAGGAAGTAGATGGTGTGAGCCAGGGCCGCTCTCTCACCCTGCGGTGACCAGGGGAGGAAGTGCCCTCCACCTGGCAGCCGAGGAGGTGACCAGAGGGAGGAGACCGTGGCCAGGGCTGGAGGCATGGGTCCTGGGCACTGCCGCTGAGCTGTGGCCTAGTCTGGCCTGCCCCTGCTGGCAGCCAGGGGTGTGTCTGGGGGGGCTCGGGCCTGGGCTGCACGCCCCCGGCTGGCGAGCAAGCCCTGTTCTCTCCAGAGGCTCTGGCGGCCTCGGAATTTGTCTCATCGTTGACTTGTTCTGCCATGCTTCTGGATAGCAGCCCCAGCAGAGGAGCCTGGGAGCCGTAAACAGTCTTTCTGGGGTTTTCTGCAGCATCAGTCGCCTCACAAAGGCTGCGCTGCCCCCCACGGGAACAGCCGCCCCAGGAGGGGCTCTGTGTGCGGTGCCAGGGCCGGCGTGCCTTTGCTGCTGTGCGCCTTGGTCTGGGGCCTCCCTCCAGGGGCTGCTGGCACAGCGGCCATTCTGACCTTGAGCCCTGCTCCCGAGGTTGCGGCTCGGCCCCTATTGACGTTCCAGCACCAGTCAGCTGGTTTAATCAGAGCCCTGGGCCGTCCTCGCTCCGGAGGGGGCTCTGAGTTAGTTCTCACCCCGGCTTCTCAGGCTGTATCTTCTGAGAATCCAGCACTCCCGGAACCCTCAGGAAAGTACTGGCCTCAGGCATGGAGGGCTGGCTTCCTTCCCAGGACCTGCCCTGCGGTGAGCTCGCATCCTCACGGGCAGGTGCCCACCTTGACGGGTGCTGCAGCCACCCCCGTAGTTTCCCATGGTTTCGGGCAGGCCATCTCCCCACAGTCAGGAAGGAGATGGGTGGGGTCCTTCTCTGGGCGAGCCTCCTCGTGTCTGGGGGGAAACTGTCTAGAGCAGCAGTCCCCAACCTTCTTGGCACCAGGGACCGGTTTCGTGGAAGACAGTTTTTGCACGGGCAGGGGGCGGGGGTGGCTCAGGCGGTAGTGGGAGCGACGGGGAGTGGCGGATGAAGCTCCGCTCACTTGCCCACTGCTCGCCTCCTGCTGTGTGGCCCGATCCTGACAGGCCGCGGACCAGTGGCACTCCGAGGACCGGGGGTTGAGGACCCCTGGTCTATAGGCCACGCCATGTCCATTGTCCGTGACCACGTGGAGAGGGGAGGCCAGGCCACACGACGTCTACCAGGGCCACCTCATCCTGCAACGCCCCGAGGAGACACGGGTGCTGCCCTAGCCCCGCCTCTGGCAGCTTCAGGGTCTTGGGGGACAGGATCCCGTGGGGCAGGCGGGCCTTCTGGAGGGGAGGGGTGCCTGCAGTCAGACGGGTAGTAACTCAGCGAGAAGCACCTGGCAGCCCCGGGTGCCCAGACACGAGGCGTGGCCAGAGGCCATGAGGTGGTCAGAGCCTTGGGAAGCAGAGGGGCTGGTGGGCCAGGGCGGCCCCTGCAGCCCTTTGGACCGCGCACTTGATGTCGGCAGGAGCCGCGGCCCCCAGCACAGTGGGCGCAGGCTGCACAGAGCAGAGCCTGCCTTTGACGGGGCTGCAGCTGAAACCAGCAAAGGTGACGGCTCGGGGAGTCATGTGGGATGGGGGCCTGCACCAGGCTCCTCCCCGAGCAGCGGACTTCTTGGAACAGTGTGACTGGGAGAAGGGGCTTGGAAAACTCCGTTCTCTCTGACCCCCGTGGCCGTTGTTGAGAGTGTTTGTCTAAGAAATAATCGGCCAGTGAAAGTGAGGCTGTTTGCTGTGCTGAGCAGGTTTGAGCAGAAGGGTTTCTTTTTATGGGGTGAGTGAGGCCAGCAGGGTAGCAGGCCTCCTGGTGCCCACCCCCCCGCTGAGTTCGTTGCTTCTGCCCCTCTGCCTGCCTTAGTCCTGTCCCTCGCCGGCCTCCCCTTCACACCTGGTACCAGCGCTTCCAGGACCCCTGGGGGTGGGATCCCCTCTCCCAGTTGAGCAGGGAATGTCTCCTGGAAGGCCCCGGTGCTGCAGTGACCAGGACGTGAGACACAGGGGCATACTCCCTGCCGGGCCACTGAACTGCTCCGCTCGCAACCCTGCCTCCCCTTGTGAGCCATCGAATCCAGAAACGGTAGGGCTGGGTGTCCGTGGGTTCCTGAGCGAACGTCCACCTGGGGACGGGTGAGCTTTTGAATTGTGGAAACATCTTCCTGGAGCTGATGGCATCCGCTCTTTGTGGGGTGCGCCAGGCCCCGAGGTGCCAGGCCCTCCTCACACAGGCCCGTCTCCATCTCTGGGGCTGAGCCGGGAGGAAAACGCTGCCTGCCGGGCCTGGCGCCTTCTAGCTGACTTTAGAGGGCTGGTCTGGAGTGTGGCCACAGGGAGCATGGCTGTCACCGCCCGGTGGAGCATCTGCGCCCCAGGTGTGTCCCCGAGCTCCCTGCCGCGGCAGGTGCCCACCACTGAGTGTCGCTTTGGGGTCCTGGGGTCGTTGGCTGGTGCTGCTGGTCCTCAGGTCCCACAGGTGCCTCATGTCTCGGGGGGGCCTGGGCCGGGCTGCCTGGACCCTGTGGAACCAGTGACCATGGCTGAGGTCCACACGGTGGGCCACCCCTGCCCCTGCCCAGGGATTGGAGGTGCTGGCTGAGAAGAGGGATTCTCTCTCTGCTCACATGTTGGGGGGAGCAGAGGGCCCCGACCCCCTGGGACAAGGTTGCAGTCCTAGGGGCTGCTGCAGGCAGAGCGGGTGGGCTAGCAGACCAGGTGTGTCCAGCAGACAGGCCACCTGGGCTCCCGCCTGCCCCAGGCCTGAGGCTTTGGGAGGGAGGGCGCTCTGCTCATAGCACCGTGCTCGCAGCTGAGATGAAGCGGGGCGGGCCTGGGGCACCTGTGCCCACGTATGGATGGGCCCTCCCGGAGCTGGGCTAATCGCAGTCTCCAGTGCACTGGGCAGGAGGGGAGCCGGGTCTCTGCTGGACCTCCAGCATCAGGCTCTGCCCGTCAGGACCCAGCTGCGGGCCATCCCCTGTAACCGAGCGCTGGGCCACTCTGCAGGGAAAGTGACCTGAGGTGTCTTCCTGGCGTGGGGGAGGAAGGCGCGTGAGCTGGGAGCCCACACGGCCGGCTTGCCGTGCCGTCTGCTGAGCCCAGGTGTCAGCTGGGGCGGGGCTGGACGGGCTGTGCGAGCTGGGTGTGGTGACCGCGCCGTCTCACTGCAGGACCAACAAGCTGGGCATGTTCACACACAAGGAGATTGAGCAGCTGGCCCCTGTGCTGGATGGCTTCAGCCTCATGACCTATGACTACTCCACGGCACAGCAGTGAGTGGGGGCACCCCGGGGCCCCGTGCGCTCTGGCTTGGCGCAGAGATGCTCCCACGACCGGGGGCCTGGACGCTCAGGCAAAGTCCAGCTTCCCACAAGCCTGCTCAGGGCCACGCTTTGTCAGCTCTCGGTTCCAGGCACATGAAGGGCCCGGTCTCGTCGTCCCAAAGCCCACGATTGGCCTTGCATTGGGCGACCTCCTTTTTGGAGCCGCGTGACACAGGGCAGCGGGCACCCCCATGGGAACGCCACCCCGGGTGTCCATCCACGCCTGTGCGGTCCTGGCCGCCACGTGGTGGCTGTGGTGCCGGGCCTGCCTCGCTGCCCAGGAGAAGGTGCTCCCGTGGCCGGGGCGCCGTGCTGCTGCCTCTGTCCGACTCAGCTTCACCTGAGCCTCTCAGCTGACTGCAGGGGCCTGCCTGTCTGCTGCCGTCCTTCCCACTCCGTGTGTGGGCCCCACCCCAACCTGGGGCGCCCTGAGGCCTCTGCCTGCCGCTGAACCCACTTCTCCTTGGCCCCGCAGGGCCGGCCCCAGCGCACCGCTGTCCTGGGTGCGAGCCTGCGTCCAGGTCCTGGACCCCAAGTCCAAGTGGCGGAGCAAGATCCTGCTGGGACTCAACTTCTACGGCATGGACTACTCGGCCTCCAAGGACATCCGCGAGCCTGTCATCGGGGCCAGGTGAGCCGGCGGCTGCCCCATGCCAGGTGGCTTCCTGTGCCGTCTGCCACGGCACTCTTGTGTCAGGTGTGTGTCTCCCAGAAGTGGGGGTGCGGTGAGGAGGAGGCCTGGCAGGGTCTGACCACGTACCAGGCGCCTGCAGGGTGCCCTCTCTTCCCCTGGGTCGGCAGGGGTGTGGCCCCCATCTGGCCCGAGCAGCACACGGCCCCCCGGCCGCCTCTCCGTCAGCCTGAAGGACGCCCTTCGTGTTGCTTGCTATGCATTTCTACCAGTGTTGAATCCTCTTCCGTTTTATCTTGCTGGGTTTTGGGGAGATGTTTGTGCCGGATGTGGGGTTCTGGGTTGCCAGCTTGTTCCAGGACCTCGGTGGTGTTGCTTCGCCATCTTCCCGTGCATTCTGTCCCACGAGACACGCGTCACCCGGTTACTCCACACGTATCACCACCAAGCACCCCTGCGCTCTGATTGCCAGGTGCCTCTACATAGGCTTCTTTACATTTTTTCCATCTGGTTTCCGTTGAGTTTTTAGATTTGTGTATTTATCCTTTTCATCATACGTGGGAAGGTTATAGTCTATTTTTTCTAGTATATTTCTTGTCCCTCCCTTTCTCTCCTCTTCTTCCGGGCCCGTGAGTACTCGTGTGTTAGGCCAGTCTGTTTGTCCCCCCATCCGCTGACACTCATTTTATTTTTTTGGCTTCTGTTTTCTTCTGTTCAGTTTTCCTTGCTGTCTTCAAGCCCACAGACCGTTTCTTGGTCGCGTCTCGTCCGGGCTTTTCCTTCCCACGTGTCGTAGTAGCTCTCTTGTCAGGCAGTGCGTTTGGGGCTTAGCCTTTGCGTGTCCTCTTAGCACTGCGTGAGGATGGTTGCCTGGCGTTGGGCCCGCCTGGGGTCCAGTCAGCACTGTCCCCTTCCCGTGGTCCCGTCGAGCCAGCTCTCTGTGGGCCTCTGCCCCGGGCTGGACGCTGTGAGTTTCGTTCTCTTGGCTAGGTGTTGGGCATCTGGGGTTCCTGACCCTCTGCTTTCACTCTGGGTGCCGTTACGTCCCCTGGACACCAAGAGTTGTACGCTTCTCTGAGGGACCTGGTTCCGTCAGCAGAGATGGTCCCGAGGCTGTGACCTGAGCGCGTGTGCCCACTGCTCCCCACTGTTTGCAGGGTCACCTGCAGGCTTGCTTGCCGCAGGGACACGCGTGTCAGCCCAGGCAGGGGTCAGGTGCCGAATGCCAGCTGCCCACCGGGCTGTCCGCGCCCGTCGTCCACAGTGACTCCCTCAGGTCTGCCCTGGGGGAGAGACAGAGGCTGCTGGGTTGGCCCGTGCCTGGACTCGTGGGTCCTGGAGGGCTGCTCCCGGCCTGCCCCCGCAGTGGGGCGGGGCTCCCGTTTCCTGGGTCCCTTTTGTGCTGGAGGCAGGGCCTCCAGGACGAGGAGAAGCGGATTGGGCCCCTCCAGGGGTGGGACGTCGGAGTCAGCCGTGCCTCCCCGACCCTGCCCGGTGCGCACAGCTGGTGCTAGGGCCTGGGCTCCAGCGCAGGCCTGGGAGCCCCTCCTCCCTGGGGCCTGCCCCTCTGCTGGGGGAGCCCTGTGGACGGCGGGAGCCGGGCTGGCAGGCGCTGCCCTGGAGCAGCCCAAGCCTACCCCATGTCCCTGCAGCAGAGGGGCTCTCGGCCCCCGGCGCCTGTGCCTTGGATCCGCTCCGCCCATCTGTCCTCCCTGTCATTGCTGCTGTCTGTTCCTTGTGTGCTGCCCCGTCCCCACCACAGCCTTTCCAGACGTGGGGCTCCTGGCAGCGTCCCTGACAGGGTGCCCGGCTCGGGGGGCATCGGGCAGAGCTGCGTCTGGAGCTTGGGCTCCCAGCACCAGGCCCTAGGGCTTCAGGAGCTGGAGTAGGAGGGCATTTTCTCCTGCTGCAGAGGTGGGGTCAGTAGCCAGGGTCGCCCACGTGAGGCAGAGCCAGAGGGACCCGGCGCCCCACCTCTGCTCCAGCCCCCGGCTTTGCTGGCCCGGGCCTACGGGCAGGGCAGGAGGTGTTGGGGCCTACAGGCAGGGCAGGAGGTGCCACCCACCTCTGCTCAGGCCGCCACACAGGTACCACGGCCGGGCTTGAGCCACAGAAGTGTCGTCTCCAGCCCTGGAGGCTGGAGTCTCAGACCCAGGTGTGGGCAGGGCTGGTGCTCCTGAGGCCTCTCTCCTCGGCGTGTAGACAGCCGTCTCCTCCCTGTGTCCTCACGGGGTCGTTGCTCTGTGTATGTCTGTCTCCTGACTTCCTCTTATAAGCACACAGTCCTGTGGGGTTAGGGCCACCCCAGGGTACCTCAGTCATCTTACATTAAACATTTCTTTAAAGGCCCTACCTCCAATTATAGTCACATTCTGAGGTTCTGGGGGTTAGGACGCAACATATGAATTGGGGGGACACGGTTCATCTCTAACACCGCCTGAGGAGTGAAGAGCTGTAATTTCCTTACTAAACGTGTAGCTCACGAGGTGGAGTTTTTGCAGCCATTAACCCAGCTCATGGGGCCCGGCGACAAAGGCAGCACGCGGCCCTTGCCAGTTCTGAGGAGGGGCTGGGAGGCAGAGGGGGGGTCTGGTTATGAAGGTGTGTGTTTAGCGAGAGCACAGGTGCGCACGTACACACACGCATACAGGCTGCCCCCAGCCAGGGACGGAAGGCTGCATCGCCCCATCCGGGCCCCACCCCAGCTGGGCGTGTCCCCCCACCAGACGTGCCCCCACTGATGACAGCCAGGCCTGGAGGCAGAGGAGGGAGGTGGGCCTGTGCCGGGGCGGTGGAGAGGCTTCCCCCAGGCCCGGGGGCATGGCTGGGCTGTGTGTCAGGGACCGCCCAGCCCAGACCTCCTGGAGGCCGCCACCCACCTCACCTGGACCAAGCAGGTGCCGGCTCAGCAGGGCCGCCCAAGGGGCCAAGCAGGCTGAGTGCCGGCGGCAGGGCTGCGGCTCCCCCCCTCAGGGGCACATGGAGGTCAGGCAGCGGCGCCTGCTTGGGTCCTACCCGGTGAATTTGTCCTGTGGAGGGGCTGAGGGGGGCCCGGGTGGAGTCGACAGGCCTGTGAAGGGCTGACTGCTGTCTCCGGGGGTCGCGTCGGCGTCTGGGGGGTGCCGTGGTGTGGGGATGCCCGGAGTCCCCCCCATGCGTGGGTGGTGGGGCTGCTCCCCGCCTGAGCTGGGGAACTGGCACGTCGCCAAGCTCCTCTCCTTCCCCAGGCCTCAGCCCTCCCACGGGATGGGGCCAAGGTTGGGCGGGTGCAGTGAGACCAGGTCTGGCGGCTCCCGGACGCTCCTCAACCCATGGTGGGTGGGCCCGCAGGACCCCCCACACCCGGCGCCCGCACCGAGGCTTCACCCTCCCGCGACCCGAGTGCCCCCACCCCACCGCTTCCTCCTCCCTCCCAGGGCCCTGGCCGGCCATCTGCCGCCTGCTGCCCGCACCCTGGGTGAGCCTTGGACAGGGGGTGGGGCCCCCAGCTGGCCCCTGGGGTTGCACTTGACCTCCTTTGTCCACAGCCTGATTTCTTCCAGCCCTTTCCCGGTGGGCAGGGCAGGGTTGACCCCTGGGCTCAGGGCCTTGGGGCTCTGGGGGTCATGGGGAGAGGCCTCTCCCAGGGCTGGTCAGCAGCCCTCCCCCTCCCAGGGCCAGGTAGTTCGGATCTGGGGAACCAGATGGGCAGGCTTAACGAGGCCGCCTGCGGGTGAATGCCTGTTCAGGGGAGAGAGGAGAGGGGAGGGCTGCCTCTGCAGGGGGTGAGCGTGTCCACCCAGGTCCGGCCCCCCCAGAAACACAGCTCACCAGCATGCGCCCCCCAGCTGGTCTCCACCCTGGAGCTCACTACAACAGCCTCTGTTCCCTGAGCAGATGACAGGCCAGGTGGGAGGGGCAGGTGAGTCCCATGGCCGCCGGAGTCTCTCCATCTCTTCCGCTGACAGAAGCTCAGGCCAGCCTGGCCCAGGATTATCTGCCTTCCCGTCTCAGCATCTCCAGCGCTGAGACCCTGGCCTTCTGTGGCAGGTGTCCCTGGCCCCCTCAGGCAGTGGGGGATTAGCAGCCGTACCATCTGCTCCCTCGCCCGCGGAGCAGGGGCGGGAGGCAGGGGCGGGAGGCCGGCAGCTCTGTCAGGCCGGGGCTTGGCCTTCTGGCCTCCATCAGCCAGGCCCGCCTTCTGTGCCTGCCGCAGGGGGAGGGGCGGAGGGCAGGCTGTGTGTGCAGGTTCTGGGTTCTCCACTGACCCCCAAGCCTCTGTCGGCCTTCCCTGGGTGACAGCAGACCCCATCACGACCACGGCCGGGCTCTTGTGTGCGTGGCCTCGTCACTCCCCAACTTTGAGGAGTCTGGGCAACTGTGAAACACCCCAGGAGGGGCCAGGGCTCCCCCGCCTGCAGGCTCACGTCACCCCACGTGCAGTTCTGCATGCTGATCCGTGGGTCCCAACGGCTGCCGAGCCCCCATTCTGGGAGGCCCTCCCACTGCCCTGGCGGCCAGGGTGCCCGGCTAGTCCCGTGAGCACCCTCAAGCCAAGTGGGCACCCATACTCCTGTATCTTTGGGACCTACAGCCCCACCCTGCCTGGTCTCTCCTGCCCCTGCCTCCCAGGGACCTCAAGAAGAGCCAGCCCCAGCAGAACACGGCCAGACGGATCCCCGAGGGCAGGCCATGTCTGGCAGAACCCCTGCCCCTGCTTAGAGGCCTCTTTTTGGGCCAGGGCACCAGAGGTCAAGGGCACAGAGGCTCGGGGAAGCTCTCCCTGTGTGTCCTGCGCCGGGGTCTTGCTCTGCCTAGGGGCGACTGGTGGTGCCTGGTCCCAGGGCTGCCTGTCGCCACTCCCCCGTGGTTCTGGGCCTTCTCCGCCCCTGCGCCGCGCTCTTTGCTGAGGTCCTTGGCTTTTCCCCTGGCTTGTGTGATCTCGGAGCCTGTCCTGGTCCTCTCCAAGCATCCTGCTCCTGCTTCCCAGCCGGGGTCTCCCCACGCTCCTTTGACCCTGCCCGCTTTCACAGTGCCTCTGCTCAGGGTATCTGCCAGCCCTTGCGTCGGAGGCACAGCTGGGAACGGTCCCACTGCCTGCAGGTGGGGGCCTGGGACCCAGGGGCAGGGGCGGGGGGCACCTCCTTACGTCACCCGCAGCGGCGCCCACTGGACCCCCGTGTGGGCCTCCGGCGGGGGGCCCTACCCCTTCCAAGCACCCCTTTCCGGCCCAGCCTGGGAAGGCCATCACCAGGGGCCGTGGAGTCCTGGCCGCATGCTGCAGGGGCTGCAGGGGAAACCGGGTCAGGGCGGACGGCCCTTCTCGGTGCCCAGGAAGGTCACCTGCCCAAAAGGTGGGCCAGCAAGTCAGGTGCCCCCCCGGGGCATGCCCAACCCAGGTCCTCAGGCCGGCTTGGAAGCGGTGCCATCCGGGGCAGGTTCCAGCCGTGGGTCACAGTGCCAGCGGCCTCTCCACCCAGGGCACACAGGTGGCTTAGACTTGGCCAGATGAGGTCAGGCCCTTCAGTTCTCGTGGGGTCACAGCGGAGAGCACAGGGCACCGCAGGCCCCGCCAGCCAAGGCAGAGGCCTCGCTAGGCTTTCTTCCTGGGGTGGGGTGTCCCCTTCCTCCTCCACCCCCCCATCTCCCTTCTTCCCCATCACCCACACCTCACCCACACAGCCTGATCACCTCTCTTCGGCTGGTCTCTGCTCGCTCCTCTGGAAACTGGGGGACGTGCACCTCGTCTCGGTGCCCTGAATCCTCCACCCACCCGTTTGGTGTGTCTTCGTCTACAATTCTGTCTGCCATTCCTTGAACCCTTCACTCCAAAGCCCGAGAACTTTTTTGAGTGGGGGCGGTGTGAGTCACGCGCCGTACACCCCCCACTGCAAAGCGCACACCTGTGCGGCATTTAGTCCGTTCTCAGGGTTGTGCAGCCGCCACCTCCAATTCCAGAATGCTTGGTAGCAGCCCCCCACCCCACCCCACCCCTGGGGCACTAATCTGCGTTGCCTGTGGACTCGTCTCGTCCGGACATTTCGTGGAAACAGAGTCACCCGGCGTGTGGCCAAGGCCTTCCGCTTTAGTTCAGGGAAACGCTCAGGGCCCATTGGTACCGATTCCCTCCGTTCATCCCCACCCCGCCCCGGCTTCCTCCTCCTCCCAGGCAGGCCCCTGCCACCCCGACCCCTCAGCCCCCATGGCCCTGCTCTTCCTCCTGGACCGCCTGCCTGGGAGCCGCCTGCACAGCTGTCCCTCCGCCCCCACCCTGGCTCACACCCCGCTCTGCTGCTCCACGTTCCCGGGGCTGCATCCAGGCGAGTGTGAGGGCCTGTGTGGTCCCCGCCCTGGCACTGCCAAGCCTTGGCCTTCAGAGGGGAGGGACCAGGTGCTCTCAGGGGTCTGGCTGAACCCCCAGCCTCAGCCGCCCCCGCAGCCTCACCACCTCCAGCAGGTAGCAGATTTTGAGGCGAAGCCCCGGAGGAGGAGTGCACAGCCAGAGCTCCCCAGACGTGAGGGCCCAGAGCCACCTGCCCGCCAGCATCTGCCCTGGGCCTCAGGGGCTCAGGGACAGGTTGGGTCGGGATGCCTCACCCTTCCCCACACATCCCATCCCCGCACATCCCACACCTGTCTCAGCCACGTGGCCGACGCCGGATCAGAAGCTGCAGATGACATCAAGCATCCCAAGAGCGTTGCGCTAATGAAGTATAACGCAATAATCTTGGACGATTCGAGCTGGTTAATGGGGGGCTCTGTCCAGCCCCGACCCACTGCCGACGTGCAAGGTGCAGCCTGGAGCACCGCAGCCCCCTTCCTGGGCCCAGGCTGCAGGTCTCCGGCCTGTCTGGGCATCGGCTGCGTGCCAGGAAGACACGGGGTGAGCTGGAGACCCCAGTTGTCCTGGCCATGCGGCACCTTAGGCACCGGCCTGTCCTCTGTGTGTCCTCTGTTGGGCGGGGAGGGGTTCTCAAGCCCTGCTCCTGGCAGTGAGGTGGGGCCTGCCGTGGGCTTAGGGCAGCTGTGTCCACAGCAAGGAGGCAGGCCGAGGACAACTTGGCCTCTGAAAGGGCCCGGAAACCACTGCCCTGGACTGTTGTCCGCCCACCCCCGGGGGCGGCGGGGGCAGTGCCGAGGCTGCCCCCAGTTCTCGTTCATCCTCAGGCCTGCAGCTGGCCCCAAACCTCCCCCGCAACTCCAGAAGTTGCTGCTTCTCCTGCAGCAGGTGCAGTCTCCCTCAGGCCGACCCCGGGAGCGCCTGCCTGCACCACCGGCCCAGCAGGCGCTGCGCCCACAGCGCGGGCGCCCGCGCTCCACCCGCACACCATGCCGCCAGCTCAGGGCGCGGCGTGAGCTCTGAAGCACGGCCACGGCCTCTGCTCACATCTCAGCAGCCTCTCGGGGTCTCTGTCCCCCTCCTACCCCCAGTGAGGACCCGGCTGCTGCAGCTCTGGCCCGAGTGTTCCAGACCCCATCCCATGGTCCTGCTTCCTGACTTTTCTTCGTGTCTGGGCCACACGCGTGGCCCTCCCACCTGGCCCAGTGTGCTGCAGGCACTTCGCAGACCATCGGGGGATGGGATGACACCCCGCATCCTGCTGCCCTCTGGTGGCCTCACCCCTTCCGTGATGGCAGAGGCCACCTCCACCCTGTCCAGGTGCTCGGGTGGGCAGGGGAGGGCCCCCGCACCCACACCCGGCCTCCCCCAGGTACATCCAGACGCTGAAGGACCACCGGCCCCAGATGGTGTGGGACAGCCAGGCCGCAGAGCACTTCTTCGAGTACAAGAAGTGAGTGTCCGGGGGCAGCCCCAGGTGATGCGGGCCTCGAGCTTGGCCTCTGCCCCTGAGGGCCGGCCTGGCCCGAGGAGGGGCACCTGAGGCTTTGGCTGGAGCGGGGTGGGGCTGGGAGAGCAGAGGCGGGTGGGAGTCGGGCTGGCGGACTGAGGGTTCTGCTGTCTTGCAGAAGCCGCGGTGGGAGGCACGTCGTCTTCTACCCGACACTGAAGGTGCGTGTGCGTCCTGACGCTGGTCATGGGGGCAGCAGACACAAGCCCTTCCCGAGCAACCCTGACCCTCAGCTTGGTTGTGGTGGGCAGGGGTCGGCAGGTGGCCCACGGTGGGGCAGGCGGGCAGGGCGGGGCCGACACTCCCACTGCTTCAGTCCCTGCAGGTGCGGCTAGAGCTGGCCAGGGAGCTGGGCGTCGGGCTGTCCATCTGGGAGCTGGGCCAGGGCCTGGACTACTTCTACGACCTGCTGTAGGCCTGGCCTGGAGCCGGCCTGAGCTTTTCCAAGAGACAGAGGGAGTGACAGGCAAAATACAGACTCTTCCATTTTCCGTGCTGTGTGCGCTGCGGCCTCGGGCGGGGTCAGGGCGGCCTGGGACCCCAGGCTCCTCATCAGTGATGGGGCGGGCAGTCCGGGGGGTGGGGGGCAGCAGGCTCTGAGGATGCAGGCCCCTCTGGCCCAGCCCTGGCTGTCTGCCCACTGGTGGCCGGTGACGGCGAGACCCACAGTCCCCACCCCACAGGCTGGCAGGGAGTCCTGCACGGCCTGCAGATCGCTGTGGGTTTGGAGGCTCCGGGACAGCCCCAGGCTCCCCGACACTTGGACACTCAGGCGGGCGTCACCCCAGGGCCGTGCAGAGGGGCCCGGGCCTCCCCCTGCAGGTGCTGGCTCAGCTTGCCTGCCTGGGAGCCCGATGGGCACCACACAGCGAGGGTGGGGGCACCACGGCGGAGACCGGGGCTCCGAGAGGCTGGCCGTGTCCCACAGTGGTGCCGTGGGCTGTGTGGTCACTGTGGAACGACAGCTTGCCGCAGGCCCACTGCCCGCTGGGAACGGCCATGCTCCCAGGAGGGAGCAGTGGGAGAAGCCCTGAGTTGCCAGGCGTTGAAGGACAGCGGACCCCCAGCCCTCGCCCCCTCGGTGGGCCGCTGGCTCCAAGCAGACGAATCTACACGTGGTGGTGCTGCTGGCTGGACCCGCCGGCCAGACACTGTGCGTGAGCCCAGGGTGCGGCGGCTGTGGGACGTGACTGGGGGAGGCTCCTAAGGGACATGTATCTGTCCTCGGGGTCAGGGCCTGGCTGGGCCCTCGGCACCTGTCCCAAGGAAGAACCCTGCTGCTCGTGGTGGGGCTGGAGGTCTGGCCCCGTGGCCCCCTAGCAGAAACTAGGCTGGCTGGCGGCAGCCCACCTGGACACCCCACTTATACCAGCGTGGGCTTCAGGTGCGCACTTGGGATGGTAGGTCAGATGCCCCCCACCTGCCTGTGCCAGCCCATCTCCCCAAGGCCCTCAGCCCCACGCTGCCTGCCGCACCCCTGGCTGTGGTCCCAAGGGCGGGGCTGTAGGCCGGTCCCCACAGCTTCAAAGGCCTGGTCGGGAGGGGAGCAGGAGGCCGTCACACTGGGAGTGGGCGCTGGGCTGTGGTGCGGGGCGGTCTGCAGGAGTTGGGGCATAAGGGGGCAAGGCCAGTTGTGGGCCCGCAGCGTGCTCGGTGTCTGCGGATGTGGAGCCAGCTGGGTGACCGGATGCCGGGTGCCTGGGAGGCTCCTCAGCCTAAGCTTGGAGGACGGGGAAACCAGCGAGGGGGGAGGGGGCCTGGGAACCCCACGGACGCGCGGGCCAGCACGTGGCAGCAGGCAGGGCTGGCCCCGCGTGTCCCAGTGGGACCTCAGTGGAGCCGGGGCTGCCAAGGCAGCTTGGGGGCCATGAGAGAAGCTGAGCCAGGGCTGGGCGTGAGGGTCTGGTGCCCGCAAGGCTGCGCCTGAGACGCGTGGGGATGACCGAGCACAGGCGAGCAGCGGCTTTCACCGAGCAGAGCTGGAGAGGTGCGAACGGGGACCTGGGCAGAGGGCGCTGGCAGGGCTGGGGGGACAGCTTGGCTGGACTGTGCTCACTTCCTTCTGCTTGTTTGCTGTGGTGCCTGAGGACAGTTTGGTTTTGGTGCGTGAACCACTAACTCTGTTACTTCTGCTGGAACGGTCCCCGGCGTTCTGAGTGAGGACAGGGGAGGCCGGTGGGGCGTGGGGTGGGGGTCCAAGGGCCAGGAGGGGCCGGGCACCCTGGTGGTCTGGGTTGTGCCGGGGTCAGTGCCTGGCTAGGCATCACCAGGCAGGTCTGCCACACAGCAAGGATGCAGAGGGGGTGGGGCCGCGGGGCCGGCAGGAGTATGGGCTGGAAACTGAGAGTATGGGGTGCCATTTGGTGGGTCAGATGCCCCACAGCTTGTGAGGCCCTTGGGAGGGGACCACCCCCCAGCCTGGACCCCCAGACCCACCACCCTCCTCACTCCCCGTCAGTTCTGTCCTCAGGAAGCCCCACCCCACCTTTGAGGTGATTTGACACAGTTTGACCATTTCTCTGATTCTGGGTCTTGTGACAACTGCTTCACTGCCAACAGCCTACTTACTTGCAAAATCCGTGAGTGATACTTAAGGGACAAAGTTCCCAGGAACGAAACAGGAATAGAAAGAGAACAGGAAAGATGGAGCTGAGCTCCATTTTGGGAGGACACCCCTGGGGGGGGCGGGAAGGCCCTGAGGCTGGATGGGGGCCACCCCACGTTGGGAGAGGGGTGTCCACAGCACGGGCCATGGGCAGGTCAGTGAGGCTCAGGGCTGTTCTCTGCCACGGCTTGGAGCCAGCCTCACTGAGGTTCTCTTGCCATCCTCTGCGGGCGCAGGGGCCACCGTCTGCCTGGCCAGGGAGCTCCCCCCGCTGGGCCCATGCACATCCTGGAGCCCCACTCCAGGCACCAGGCCGGTATCGGTGGCCGGAGGATACACGGCCACACACGGCCTGTCTGGTGTGGCCCCCCCGGGGTCAGGGCAGTGAGAGACACGGCTCGGGGGCTGCTGCCCACACACTTTATTAAGACGCACGCAGAGCCGGCTGCGGCCCCGCTGCGGAATGTGGGTGGACGGGGCTGCAGACCCGCCTCGAGCACCAGGACCAGTGGTCAGTCCCTCACCTCCCACCCCAGCCCCCCGCCCTGCACAGGGCTGCGGGGGAGCACACTGCTCTGGAGGGTACCTGGGTGTAAGAAGCGCCAGAAGCCCCTCCCGACTGCAGCCCCGGCCGTGCGGCGGCGCTCACAGGCCTGGCTGGCAGCCCTGGGGGCTCTGGCTGCCCGGTCCTCCCGCCCCCATGCCTGGGCTGGTGAGAGGTCCTGTAACGGGAGACGCAGGTGGGGACACGGTCATCTCCCCAGGGGCGATGTCCTTCGGCAGCGAAGCAGGGGTGGCGGGCAGCTGGCAGCCTACGCACAGTAGGTGTCAGCCTTCACCACCTGGCAGTACATCGTCATGGCAAAGGTCAGGCCCAAGATCTGTGGGGAGAGGCGGGGGCTGGGCAGGGCTGCTCCAGGGACGACAGCCCGCGGCAGGCACCCCAACCCCAAACCACAGCTTCCCAGGTGGCCTGGAGCCCCCTTCCCTGGGGAAGCCTCGGGTAGAGACTGCCCCCCACGGGCCCACGGGCCCCTTGGGCTCAGCCCCGGACCCGCCTTCCCTTTGGGTTGGGCTTGGCCACCCTGGGCTCCGCTGGTGGTCTCAGGGCCTACGGGTTCCAGGCTAAGCCCCCCGCAGCTGCCCTCTGCCCCTCACCCCTTAGGGAGTGTCTGTCTGGGACCCCTGTCTGCACCCCACAAACAGGAGCTCCCCCAGGGTCCTGGCACTCGGGTCTTGCATGGGGGTTGGGGAGCAGAGGCGGGCTGGCCAGACTTCATACCAGGGCCTGGGCTGCCCACTTCACTCTGCACTGGGCAGTCCTGTGACCACCACCCACCACGGCCACTGGGTAGGGCCTGCAGGAATGGGGCTGGCACGTGGGCCCTTAGTAGAGGCGTCCGGTCTGTGCTTCCGTCCATGCGGAGACGGCAGGGCCCTCTGCTCAGGAGTCCGGGGCAGCCTGTCCTCTGAGGCGTCCAAGGTCACCTCCCCGTGGACGTCGTCCCTGACTGTCCCCCTGTGAGCCCCACCTCTGCGTGGGGACCCACACTCTGCTGCTTTGTCCCCTGGGCTCAGGGCCTTCACACACATGCTGGGGGGCCGGGGCCCGGGCCGGGCGGGTCTCCGCGCACCTGAACCAGTGCTGTGCACAGCCCGAAGACACCCACGGCCAGCAGGTTTTCTTGGAGCCACACCTTCACCGTCTCGTAACACGGCTGTGGGAAGAGCAGGCGTCACGGGGGCGCGAGGCCGGCCCTCCACCCCCAGTCCCGGGGCCAGGCTCACCGCCTTCCACCAGGTGCCGGGCGCGTGCAACCCGCAGCTCTCGCTGAACTCCAGGCAGCAGGAGTCAGGCACGCGCGTGGCGTTGTAGACCTCGAACCAGTCAGTGTAGTTGGAGACCCCGCAGCAGCGGAACTGTGGGAGAGGTGAGCAGGGACTGTGCGCCGGAGGGGGACACGTCCCTGCCCTGGCCACGCCCCCCGCCTACACGCCCGGCCACACCCCGACTCACGTCTGTCTGGATGATGCTCCAGGCGTTGGTGAGGCCCACGTTACCCGGGGTGCCATACAGGTGTAGGCCCTTTTTCAGGTCCCGCTGTGCATACCTGTCGATCTGCAGGACAGCAGGGCCACCCTGTGGCCAGCTCCACCTGCCTCGTCCAGACCCCGGCCCGCCCCAGCCCCCTGTGCCTTTTGTCCCCCTCCCTGCGGTCACCTCCTCCCAGAAGTGCCACCAGGCTCTGGCCTTTGCCCCAGGGTCTCCCTGGGCCTCCCGTGGTGCCGAGCACGGGATCCAAGTCAGACACGTTAGTTAACGTACAGATGGAGACGGACGGGCACAGAAACCCTCGGGGCTGTGTCTACGCACACCGGTTACAACCCACACGGCTCTGTGCGCCAGCCGAGAGGGCCCAGATCTTGGTTCCTAAGAGCATTCGTTCTCCAATAAAGGAACCAGGCTCCCTGGAGAAACGGCCGATTCCAGGGCTGGGGCGGGGAATCCCCAAGATGGGCCTGGAGCGTCTTCTAGCACCAGAAAGAAGGGAGGTGCTCTGAGAGGCACGTAAGGGACGCGGGAGCCGACAGAGAGCTCCAGCCGCCAAAGCCAAACCGGATGAGCAAAAAATAACAGTCTTGGAGTATAACCCAGAGGATAAAACACACGTAAATGAGCCCTCACTTGTGTAAGTGAGCAACTGAAGGGGAGTGGGGGATGGGAGCTTTTTCCCCTCCAGCTGACACGCAGCTGAGACAGTGGGGGACCCAGCCTGGGCCTCCTGGGAGCTCAGACACCTTTCTGGAGCCTCCAGGCCCGGCCTCCTGGGGCTGCAGTTAGAAGCAAACCCACGGCCCGGCTCCCAGTGTCTGTCCACGCAGAGCTGGGCGTCCCTGGCGTGGGTTCTCGGCCCCTCCTGCCTCCTTGCCGCCCACGGCGCCTGGGCCTCGCTGGGGGAGGTGGGGGGAGCACCCACACCCACACCCGAAGCGGAGACAGCCGTACCTTGTCGGTGTAGGCGAAGAAGAGGATGGCGAGGGAGGCCTCCAGCAGGAACACCAGCAGCAGCAGCACGAAGAACTGAGGGTTGGGAGGCCACAGCCTCAACGGGCCAGCCCCCAACCTGAGACAGGCGCCCCCAGCCGGGTCTGCAGCCTGGGGACCGCCAGGCCCCTGGCGCCTGCCCCACCTCCCTCGGAACCCTCCCGTCTCCATCCCAGGGGCCGTCGTCTCTCGCTCGACCTTTAAGCACGTGTGTGGCCCACGTCTGTGTCCTTGTGATGGGCAGCCGGGTGGAGGGACTCCCCGGGAGGCCCCATCCAGGGAGTGGGTCCAACTGCAGTGACCCCCCCCCAGCCCCCAGGTCACGTCCCCAAGGGCAGTCGGGGGGGCAGTGCCCACTCAGGGAGGACCAAGCTGGAGGAGCCACGACCCCTGACTGCTCAGACTGCTCACAGAGTGGCAGACTCCACTCGGGCACCCACAGGCACAGCCCTGACGCCACAACCAGGCTGAGCAGTGGAGCCTGCCGGCACCTCCTTTCCCGCCACGTTGCTCCCCCAGAAAGGAGGGCGGGGGGCAGGGCCAGAAGCCAGGATAAGTGGGGCACACCGCTCTTTGAAGCCCCACTGGCCCCATGGGGCCCCTGGACAGAGTGGGGAGAAGGGACAGGGCCAGGGGAGCGGGCCCGGTCCTCTCCTGGGGTGCCCGATCTTGTCCCCCCTCCACCTGGGCCCACGCTGCCCCAGCAGGCACCAGCCTCCGAACTCCAAGTCACCCCGTGGGAAAGGCCAGAGTCAGGGCCCCGCCCGCGCCCCAGCTTCCTCCTCCATCCAAGGGGCCGAAGCCACACCCTACCCACTGCTCCGAGGGGTCCAAGCCCCGACGGGAACATCTGGCACGTGCTGGACACTTGCGGAAGCTGCACAGATGGGGGACGTGCCCTCTGAGACCCTCTGGAGGCCCCACCCGTGACGAAAGCCCCATTTGAAGCAGGTGATTTAGGACCTGGGTGGCAGCCAGAGGCCTCTGTGCTGGGCACACTGATAGGTAGGGAGCCCGGCCCAGGGATCATTTTCCTCCATTATCTGTGATTAACATTCCCGCCTCTAAATCCATCTCCAAAGCTGAGGGTCCTGGGGGGCCAAGAGGGCTGGGACAGGAGCTGGAGAGGGAGTCGTGGGAGAGGGGGTCTTGGAGGAAACAGGCCCAGTATCAGCTGGAGGGGCCCTGCCT